>NC_073350.2:35492630-35802037 GCF_027580225.2 Misgurnus anguillicaudatus | reverse complement strand
GGGTTTTTACCGCACACGTGCTCAGTTTAATCTACCGATGGGTCTCTAAGCAGCCCGGGTAATGTCAGCACATCTCACTAACTCAAAACCGCGAAAAGACGCGCCCGCGTGAGTTTAATTAGACACTTCAGAGATGACGGAGAGAGAGAACGGGAGAACTTCTAGTCTACATTAACACCAAAAGCATTACAGATGAGAATAAATGGCTTAGACATCAGTGCCCAGTTAAGAAAAAATGGATTGAATACAAGAAACGTGTAAAGGATACAGTCCAAGTATGTATTTTGCCCTACTCATCTCATTACAATATGCTATCTGGATACAACTTATTATGTATGTATCTTATGTCTATAATTAGTCATGGGGGTTGTATGATTCTTTGGTTCATAACTTCCCATTCTGAAAGTTTCATCAATTGTACATAATGACATGCAACATCTGCATAGAGTTAAGTCTATTTAATATTTTTCAGTAATGCAGTTATTTTGGGAAAAATGTGAATAATTGCATTGCAGGCTGATTTAAGGTGTGCCCTAAACTTTCCAACCTTGTCAGTGAACTATGAGGCAAAAAAATTATCGTTTATTAATCGTAACCGATGTCAAATGTTAGATTAACCGAGGTTTTGATTTTAGGTCAAATCGCCCAGCCCTAGTACAATGCAATAATCCACAATAATAAATAAACATAGATAATAAAAACAAATAATAATAATAATCTAAACTAAAATATTAAATGCAGAGGGCATTTCGCAGTGGGACGACTCCTAACTAAATACGGAAAATAATATTTCATTATGCACAAATTATTAAAACATTTAAAAAGTGTTTGAACAATTATGAATAATAATATAAAAAATCTTAGTGCACATCGGCTGAAAATAATTAGCCTAAACAAGCTTCTGCTAAAAATTCGAGTCCTTCTATTCGTGACATTTCAGCACTTGACAAACAGATAGCGAGTCGGATATACGGATATACTCTTGTTCTGCTAGACTGTGCTGACGCCACATTACAGACAATCAGAGTACATTACAGACTATAAGAGGACATTCAGTAATGAGATACTGAAGGGTGGGACTTGATTTAACTCAAATGGTGAAAAGTGTTTCATTTCTGACAGTTGAGTAAAAATAATAAGAGCAAATGATAACCTTATTTTAGAGGCAGAGAAAGTTATTACATTTAGGTGGGGTCAGATTTTTTTCTTTGGACCAGATGAAGGGTTCAGAGTAAGTGCTGGAATGTAAATGGAGTGCATTTTGCTTTCATGTCGAGTGTCAGCTGTGTTCTGAGAGTCAATCTCAGCCTAATGATCACAGATTGTCAGGGGGAAGATTTGACTCATTATAAGGTTCCTTGATGTGTTTAACTCGACAGGCTGTTTGTTGCTCCCATGAGACATCAGACAGAGCCCTGCTGGTGGATTCATCTGCTGCCGCACAAACAAACAATCTTATCTACCAAAAACAGAAGACAAACCATGTTAAAATTCCAAATCGAAAACGGTATCATTTATTGCTGGATTTGTGCACATTCTGGCCTTTTGTTATGTCTCGCTCCAAGTTTTGGTTACAAGTGCTTCAGTACACAACCATAGGATGAGAACTCTCATCTTTAAAATTCATATTCATTTAAACTTTTACTCATTGTTGTGCTCATTACAAAATGTTGTAAATGTTGCATGCGCCATGACCTGCTGACGTAGTTGCCAGCGTAGACACAGAATACACTGGCAACCATAGCCGCGGAAACTAACCATATCCGCAGGAACTAATCAGAGGGGTGCTAGGCTTAAAGCCGAAGGTATACTAGGGACAGCCGGGTCGGCGGTCGTCCGTGCGCGGCCCAAAATTTGTGACCGTGCATATAGTCTAATTAGGACACTCCACTACAAACAAGTATACAAAGGAAATAGACAGCATTTACACACACACACACACACACACTATCATTTTTTTCTTCTTTAAGTTTTACTTCTTCCAAGAACAGAAAGCTGTGGAGCATTTTCGTCACCATAATGTTTGATTCCTGTTCTTTATTTTCTGGGTTTGCAATGGTGGATCGGCAACTTTTCTTCACCTATCCTAAATGTTTTAATGTAAGTTACTATAAATTTTGCCAAATCAGTGTTGCCCAGACAGCCTGGTAGAGTAATAATTTGAATAAGAAATCATTTGTATTGTTTGCGTATATGTCAAATACGGCCATCCGCGCGTAGCCACAATGAGTATACTTTGAAAGCAGTGCTGACCTGTGTGCGCCCAAGCCGGACGCGGGAAAAAAGTATACCCCTACAGTACATTAGTTGTCAATCTGTTTTTAGAAAAATATAAATGTGGATTTTTGACAACATTCTAATAGTAAACAGTCACTCACTTACAGACTGTCATGCACGTAAAAGGTTAAAACATCTAAAATATTTAATTGCTGCACAGCGACAGCACAAAAACCAGAGTCTTACTTTATAATCATGGACATATTATTGGTCTGACTGGGCCGATGATGCTGAGCGGACTGAGCCAGTGCGAGTGAGGGTTGTAAACCGGCTAGCCAGGGCTCCGACTGTGAGCTTCGAGGCCCATAACCAAACGACGTGAACTGATATTTATTATTATTTCAAATAGAAGTACACCTGCGTTGAATCGCATCTGCTTCATTGGTGTGGAAAGAGTTGGCAGTTCATTAATTAACAAATCACTAACTATCATAGACTATCATATTCACACAGCATTCTGTTTTTGCTCCATCAAAAATATAGAACAGCAAAATGCATCTCCAAGCAACCAGACAGCGTATTCGAACAAATCAGATTTAGTTACTATTTAGTTACTCTACCCATTCATACCGTACAGTCGCGACTCGCTTGTTTAGTTGTGAATTGTGATTTTGAATGAATCAGTTGAATAAAAGATTATATTGTATTTTATTGATAGACTACTGATTTTGTCATATAGTTATATTAAATTATATTTTATGAAAAATTTTATGAAGGTGGAAAATTAAAAACTCGTTGGAAAACAAACATTATTTCAAGTGAAGTCATATAATTTTAAATTCTTTTGCTGTCAGCAGGGGGTGCAGCAGCACCCTCAGCACCCCTAGTTCCCGCGGTCATCCTGGCAAGTGGCAACTAATTTGTAAATTTATACAAGCTTTTAATTAATGCATTCTCCTCCAAGCGTGCCGCACAAGCACCGAAAAGTGAAGCCAAAACGTCTCGATCGCCCCCCAGTGACTGGTCCAAGTATAGGTCATAAACCCCGCCTCCCCATATTATTCAATGGGACATGAGACCAACAAAAAAAAATTAATTACACTTCAATTATCTTTTTTCCGAAGCTGGTTTCTGTCATTTGCTGTAGTTTTTATCACGCTGATGTAAATTCAAATATTTGTTTTTAAAATAGGTTTGTGTTTAGTTCGTTATTTAATGATATAAAAACAGTGGTGTCACGTCATGATTGACAGATGTGATATCGTGTGATATGCGCATTCTACGAGAGCGAGGGCGGGGTTTTGATTTCGCGGCTTCACTTCCTGCTCACTACTGCGCATGACTGGTCCCGAAATCGCTACTGCGCAGACTCAAGACCCAAGATGTCAGCGCCATATCGGGACACTGGCAGCTTCACTTTTCACCAATGAAAGAGAGAGAACAGGCGTCGTCCATCTTTTTTTACAGTCTATGTTCTCCGCCAGCCTTTTTTACAAAAAGTTGGCCACCAGCATTTTTTGTGATTTTCACAAAATGCCTTCCAGGAAAAAATGTTCTTCTATAAATAAATAAACACTAATATATCAAATGAAAGAACAGACCCTCTGCTTTCAAACAAACAAAATGAAAAAAAAAGTTTCATCCTATCTTAATTTGTTCTCTTTTTATAACCTGTTAAATATGGGAAGGTTTCTTGTGCAAAAATTTGAGGAAAAAATTTAAGAAGAATACAAAAAGTTTTGTAAAGGAATATTGTTAGAGATCAGATTAAAAATGTTTGCTTCAGTTTTTTATAAATTGGGTGAGAGCGCCATCTAGTGGATAGTAATAGAATTGCAGATTACCATAAAAACTTGTCAGGAAAGTGTCATTAGCAGAGGTGGAAAGTAACGAATTACATTTACTCACGTTACTGTAATTGAGTAGTTTTCTTTTGTGTACTTTTACTTTTTTGAGTAGTTTTTAAAATCTGTACTTTTACTTTTACTTAAGTATGTTAAGTTTAAAGTATTGTACTTCGCTACATTTTAAATCATATCCATTACTGATAAAGACGCGCACCAGATGATTGATGGGCGGGGGAACGCGCAAAAAGAACCATGTAGACGGACGAGACAGGCGTGCGCTAATGCAGACCCGCCTCAGTTCAAATCTTATGAAAGAAACCCCTGGTCATATTTAAGCGACCACTTTCCACTGACGCGAAGCGAGTGTTTCATTCCTATGAAAGGTAGGATTCATGCTCTCGAGTACGAAAGAGATTACTCCAAATGGGACAAACATCCAATGGAATCCTTGCATGCTGAATTCTGAATTCTGTAGAAATATTTTAAGAGTTCAGAGAAAAACACCTACTAATGCATGCAGGGCTGAACTAGGCAGATATCCCCTAATAATACACATCCAAAAACGCTCCCTTAAATTCTGGTCACACTTAAACTCAAGTCCCCCAAACACACTTCAGTATGAAACCCTTAAAACCCAAGAGAAGAGACCTAAAACCAGTCCCATCTGTCAACTGGCTCTAAGACTCCAGACCAGCACTAATGAACGCAAACAAACCACAATAAACCAAATCAATAAAGAAAGTCAAACTTTATATTTGGATCATTGGGATAATGAAAGTAAAAACCAAAGTAAACTAGAATGTTATCGGGCACTAAACAGAAAATACAGTCTGTCAGAATATCTCTCCACAGTTAGAGATGTAAAGCAGAGACGAATCCTCACTAAATACAGACTCAGTGATCACAGTCTGGCAATAGAGAAAGACTGACATAGACAAACATGACTCCTAAAGAAGAGCGAATCTGTGTCCATTGTGACAGTGATGAGATCGAGACAGAGACACAATTTCTCCTTTACTGTGGTAAATATAAAGAGCTTAGAGAAAAACACTTTGACAAAATCTCAAAGCTCATACCAGAGTTTCATAGCTCTTCAGATTCAGATCAAATGAAGATGTTACTGGGGGAAGACAGACACAAATCAGCTGCTGCTTTTATCAGTTACACACCATCAAAAATCATCTACAGCCCTGATCTTGTACAGTACTTTTATTTTACCTCTCATGTGCCTCCGTAAATTTACATTTGTATACTTCAAATATTTATATTTCAACGACTGTACTGTAAATATCCTCTGATTCTATTTTATTTTATTTGCAGTAGTACTTCATCACCCAGCACCTTAGCTTAATTGCACCTTAATATTTGCTACTATTGTGTTATTGTTTGTTTCTTGTTTTGTGTATAATGCTTTGACAATATTGTAAGTGACACAATCATGCCAATAAAGTTCTTTAAATTGAAAAATTGAAATTGAGAGAGAGAGAGAGAGAGAGAGAGAGAGAGAGAGAGAGAGAGAGAGAGAGAGAAGAATAAAGGTCTGACATCAGGTACCCAGGTCAGGGAAGCTAGAAGACAATAAACGTGTCAAAAGTATATAGCCATGGCACTCATCTCATTATATGCTCATTTTAACTAGATATGTAGTTTAATAAAATAATGTATGTTACCAGCAATACATCAATTACAACCTTACTATAGTGATTGTATTTACTAGCTGCTGACCACCTTCAAAAGTGCATAACTCACATGTAAAAATCATTAAATAATTCCATAAATGTTTCTTAGTTTAAAAAAGGCTTTTTATTTTATTAACTTTTTGTTATTGCACTTTAATTGTAAAGATGTTCCTACAATTAAAAACAACTAGTTTGAGATTTATATTCCCTTGTCGTTTTTAAACTATACTACAATCCTCCACCTCTCCCCGCTGTAAAAAAGTAACTTTTACTCTGAGTAAAGTTAAAATGATATACTTTTTACTTTTACTTGAGTAGATTTTTAGACAAGTAACTTTACTTTTACTTAAATAAAATATTATTAAAGTAACTTTACTTTTACTTGAGTACAATATTTTAGTGCTCTTTCCCCCTCTGGTCATTAGCAGGAAAATATTTTCTTCAACTCGCCAATGGTGGGTAAAGAGTTAAAACGCATAGACTTTTTGGCAATGTATTTTAATGGTCTTGCTCTACTTTGACTTGATGTCATGTGCAGTACCAAATTAAAGTTGAAGACGTCTGTTGGCTTGAGTATGAGACAGGACAAAGAATGAAACACGACTGTGTTCTACTGGTTATGTCTTTCCTGCACCAAAGCGTCACTTATATTGTTGCATGATGCCGCAGGAGATTACAGGATCCTTTTTGGCCACAGTATAATCCCACAATGTAAACCTACTGCAATGTGGATGTAATTTAAAACAGGACGTCATTAAAAGTCGGTGCAAGAGGGTTTTGGCCCAGCTGTAATTATCAGTAGGTGGAGAACTCTAGATGAGAATGTAATCCCAGAATGCCTTGCAGAATGTCTTCCTCCAGCACACAAACCAAAATACATCTTTATTACATCACAAGCACCTGTGCATCTCTCCCTCTCCCTCTCTCCCTCTCTCTCTCTCTCTCTCTCTCTCTCTCTCTCTCTCTCTCCCTCTCTCTCTCTCTCTCTCTCTCTCTCTCTCTCTCTCTCTCTCTCTCTCTCTCTCTCTCTCTCTCTCTCTCTCTCTCTCTCTCTGTCTCTCTCTCTGTGAGTTACTATCAGAGTACAAAAGTCTGGTATCTTAATAATCTCTAAAATCCAAATTTTCTAAAGGTGGTAGATGCTTTTCCTATCTAGCCGCTAAGATGTGCAATGACCTTCCCGGCAATATTCAAGATTTAGACACACTCGATCAGTTTAGGTCTAAACTAAAGACTAATCTCTTTAACCAAACATTCGCCTGCTCTTAAACATACTTATGCCGTAATATTTAGCTGGAGCGGAATAAAACAAAACACACATATCCATCCATTATACTGCATGCCTTTAACATTACATGTGAGAATGCTGGTTTGCTAGTGAACACCAGCTAAACCAGCATCAAACCAGCATCAGCACCAGCATTAGCACCAACTAAACCAGCACCAAACCAGCATTAGCACCAGCTAAACCAGCATTAGCACCAGCATACCATGCTGGTCATATCAGCATATGTTGTGTTTTCGTGCTGGTATGCTGGTGACCACCAGCTAAACCAGCATAGACCAGCATAATTTCCATGCTGGTCCATGCTGGTTTGATGCTGTTTTTTTCAGCAGGGCTCTGTACGTTTCTCCTCATCTTTCATCATTTCTTAACCTGGGCACTTTGATGGATCTTTTTCTTATCTGTAGTTTAAAATGTGTTGCATTACATCTACGGCTTTGCCTCCCTCTGCGGTGTCTCCATTAGATGCTGTGACTTGTTTTTTGAACCCCACCGCAGCTCTTCTCTGAGTAACAGCTGATATCCACCCGCAAGTAACAAAATCTTCTCTGGACAAACACCACAAAGTCACGACCAGATTAACTGACCGCATGGTTACAATGATTTGATTGACGCGAGGTTCAGATGAGGAGTTAAAATCCGATCACGCATTCCGTTATCCTCGCAATCACGGAGCGCGCGCTCATGGCTGCGTAACAACGGACGCCACGCCACGGAGTGCAACTTCCACTCCCGAGCACTTTAGAAAAGTAAGAAACGCCTTGATTCTTTTTAACACGCGTTGTTAGACGCGACATGTGAACGAACCCTTAACATTTAAATTAAAAATCAAACGAATATGAAACAAAGTGAATACAAATCTTTCTGCGGCCCAGATTATGTTATATTGTTGAAAGGTGCCACGAGCCGCAGAGAGGGGGAGGACAAGCCGCAAATGGCCCGCGGGCCGGGAGTTTGGGACCACTGATTTAAAGATAGACGTTTCCTTTTATGATGCGGCAATAAACAGAAAAAGGTGAGGGGTGGCATTTCCTTTACTGTGGGGCTATCGTCTTTCATTTATTCTCTCCAGCAGGGGGTCACATTAATCTTGTGTGGCAGAGTCATTTATAATTTCTGACATGTAAAGTAGGAAATGTGAGCAACGGACGCTCTTAAGTTTGTGGTTGCCAGCGTATCTGAGCAACTTCAGGACAATTCTATTCTAATAAAGTGCCATAAAAGATTTGCAGGCCAAATGTACTTTTGTTTTCTTTCATTAAACTCCAGCCTGCTGTTAATCAAGTCAATGCCTTTTATTCATACATTATAAGTAGATCTCATTAGAGAAGCAGTGGTACCAGAGGCCTCTGTAATCCCAAAGGACTCCAGAGTTTTCGGGTTTGTCATGTCCGAATTGAAGACGCTATCTATTAGATCTGGTATGTTTCCTAATGTCAGACTAACTGTATATATGTGAGATACGGATTGTAACGAATGCTCTCGGAATGTACTATGACTGCTGTGTTAACATTGGTGAATGTCTGCCCTGCTGCCATGTTATATGAAAATTAAAGGGGACTGAAGCGATCACAAATCCGTGCACAGTTCATGGAGCTAACGTAGCAAAATGTTTAGGGGGGCTGAGAAGAATTTTGGCTAAAGTCTCCCTAAAAATGGCCTAAAGCCATGTCATACTATTTGATCTCAGCTGTCACACTACAACAATAAAGACTTATAATGGAATAAACCGGACTCGCCCAGGAAGAGTCGTCTGGAGTTTTGCCTCATAGTCACACTTCAGGACTGCATCTCAAAACTATTGACACTATTGCCAGAATTTTATCAGAAGTAAAATCTGATCACAGTTTCTCCCGTTCACTAAATCAGCCCTCACAAAAAACGAACCATGGTTTTACTACAGTTAAAACAAAAAACATGGTCACATTAGTAAATTAAAGGCAGGGTGCATGATCTCTGAAAGCCAATGTTGACATTTGAAATCACCTAAACAAACACGCCCCTAACCCAACAGAATATGGAGCTTCTTTTGATAGACCCGCCCCACACATACGCAATCCAGGCAATGATGTCGGTTAGTAGACATGCCCCTTACTGCTGATTGGCTACAAACAGTGTTGGGTGTAACTAATTATAAGTTATTAGTAATAGTATATTAGTTAATAGTACATAAGTAATTAGTTACTGTAATTAAATTACTTTTCCCTTGAAAAAGTAAAGTAAGGGATTACTTTATTATTTTTCTTGTTATCTAATTACAGTTACTTCTTATGTAACTAAATACTGTGTATGGACTCTAAAACAATTATGTATATGTCACGGAGTGACTTTGAGGGCGGAACCGAAAATGGTAGAGAGAGGTTCCACCCGGACTGTGATTCTCGAACACCACTCACTTCCTGGATTTCCATGGCAACCCAAGTCGGGGTTTTATTGCGAACAGGTGTGGAAACGAGGGTGGCGATCCACGATTGGGCAATTTTATGAAGAGGAGGCACATAAATAGTGCAGTGACAGACCGGAAGAGGCGGTTGATTTCGGGGGTGAACTATTTTCGCCAAAGGCCGACAGAATGCAGCCCTTCTGAAGAGTTGGAAGGCCCCGTTGATCCGGCGATCGCACAGGAAGCGAGCAGAAAGAGTACGGGGCTGGAGGAGATGAAAAGAAGGCGGTTGTTATTCTAGCAGTTACTGTGGGTGCAACGGAGCGGAAGAGACGGTCGCAAGAGACAAGTGGATGGTGAACTGTGGAGTTTGGGCAAAAAGAGACACACACACGGGCTGAGTATACTGATAACTTTATTGGTGCATTGTGTTGTGGGAAACTGACATATATTGAAGATCTGCTAGGATTGCAGCGAAGAGACTGTGCTGTCAGCCATATCTGTTATCGGATATCTGGAAGAGAGGTGGAAAGATGCAGTGTTAACCAGAGTGTGAGTACACCGAAATTTCATTGTGCTAACCGTTGACTTTGAAAGTGTAGAATATTCATCTACCTCTTGTGAGTCGTGACCAGTGTGCAGGAAACCCCACCGCAAGGAGATTTGTGGGTGAGCTGGAAACAGCTGAGGAAGGAGTCCGTAGCCCTTGCTGTGGCCGTGACGTTTCATCTGGCTGTCCGCGGCATCAGTGCCCCCAGTGTCCAGGAACTAATCCCCGGCCCCACGTGATACTGACCCTAAATTCACTGTGAGTGTGTGGAGTGCAGTGGGTGAGTCCTTTTCCTTTGCTTTGTGTACACTTGGAGTCGGCAGTGTTGTGCTGTGTCGTGTTGTTGGTGATCACCCCCTAGGCTGGGAGAGGAACCCTGTGGGAGAAGAACGTGTACTGGTACTGTGAGACGACCGTTTTTCATATAGCTGCCCGCTAGCGGCCCTGGACCCCTGTTCCACCGAGTGGTGGCAAGCGGACGATAGCAATTAAGGAACTCACCAGTGGGCCCAAAGAAAAGGCCCAGTTGCCCCTTTGTATACTCACCATATGCCCACAGTAAAAGTCCAGTGTGCCCCGCTGTATACTCACCGTATGTCCAAAGAAGAGATCCAGTGTGCCCCTCTGTATACTCGCCGTATGCCCAGAGAAAAGACCTGGTGCCCTGCTGTATGCCCACCGCACACCCGGAGCCAAGAGCCCAGAGCACCTAAAACCTCCTCCCCCCTGCTATGAAAATCCAAGGACTGAGACCTTTTTTTAAAGTATTTAATTCCCCCTACATGCTTTTTAATATTTAATAAAAACTTGTTAATTTTTATTTCTTTTGGGACCTCCTCGGGGTAGAAATAGGAGGAGCGTGACCCGCGACAGGGGCGGTCCGCTTCTCGACCTGTGACATAAACTATAATACAATAGTGGATTTAACATGGTTTAAATTTACAAATCTCACTATTAACTGGTTGATTACTATTAGCATTAATATTAATGAGATGCTGGCTGTTTATTAATACTTAATAACACATATTAATGCCTGACTCTGCAAAACCTTATTCTACGTCCTTAACCCTCCTCATTTCTACCAATACTTAAAATTAACAACTACTTTAGTATTAATAAGCAGTAGTTGGAGTATATTGAGACAAAAGTAGTTCATAGTTAATTAATAGAGAGAATTGGACCCTAAAGTGGGACCAGAAAAATCTATGTACTTTTTTATATTATTTCTTCGAGCCATTTCAAACCTATCTTTGTATCATGTACTAAATAGGATTTAGAAAGTAATTAGTAATAAGTAATTAAATACTTTTTGGAGAGAGTAAGTTGTAAAGTAATCTAATTACATGATTGAAGATGTAATTAGTAACTAGTTATTAATTACTTTTTTTAAGTAACTTACCCAACACTGGCTACAAATGTGTTTTGGTACTCGGCCCGACTCTCATTTCCAAAGTGTTTTTCAAAAATCACGCACCCCGCCTTTGATACACCAAAAAACATGGTTACTACACTTTTAACAAAACAAAAAAAAAACATTTTCGTAAGGGAGAAACCAGTGGCGCTAATCACATGTTATGTCATTACAACATCAGTAATCAATGATGAATGAAGTGTTACTGATAAAGTTAAACAAAAAAGGATTGATAATTTTCACCTTAGCACAGTGTTTTGATTGGAAACACTGAAATACATCACTTCCGGTAAGCGTGCTGCATGCGGTGCAGTTGCACATGTTTTTTGTATGCATTCAAAGCTCAAATTGGATCTGATAATTACGCACCTGCATATGGTTGGCATCCCATGCAGCCACTTTTTGATTCTCCACCTGGTTTACTGGCGGTCGTTTGTCATGTACAGAGGAAAAGCGGCTTTAAAGTAGCCACGCTGATTTTAAATCAGACAAAGATGACTGGCGGGTCGGATAAAGATGATTGGAGTGCGGCATTTGGCCCATGGGACGCCAGTTGACTAGCCCTGCTATAGGCTAATGTTACTGTAGTTAAGTAACACTAGTTAGGATGACCCACTGAATGTGTCAGTATAAATTAGGGCTGCCAATAGATTAAAATATCTCATCTAGATTAAATCGCATGATGGTCATGAGTTAACTCGCGAATAATCGCAAACTAATCACACATTTTTATCTGTTTTAGATTTACCTTAATTTAACACTTTTCAAGTTTTTTAATACCCTAATCAACATGAATATGGACAAATATAGATGCTTTATGCAAATGTATGTTTACAACAGCCTGTTTACACCATTCTTCCTGCTCTGCTACTGTTCGGACGCTTTTGCTTACTGCTCTGCGCTTTGCTCTATCGCTTTTTATATTTTATCTTATAATTTTAACTTCAGCAAATCAGCATAGTGCTCAAACAACAAAGCTTGGCATCAACGTTAATTTACAAACTTTCGGGACTGGAGGATTACAAAAAAGTGGAATTTTTAATCCGTCTAGCCTCCCACCGCCATCAGCTTACATTCCAAAAGGAAAAACACAGCTGCCTGCATTCAAAAGGATAAGAAAAAGAAATGCCTCATCAACAATCTACTTGCTGCACAAACTGCCACAGACTTTTACAAAGGATTGCTGTTCTTGAAACAAAGTTACTTACAGGACTACCAAACCAGACGGAACACACAACAGAGCTTCATCATCATGGACGCTCTCAGCATTCAGCCGGTGAGTCCCATGAATCTAATGATCAACACACAAATCAATGGTACAAACAGGGAGCAAGACCCAAAATCACTCGAGAAATCAGACTGTCACGAGCATCACATTTTGCCGCAATAGCTTCCTCTACCCCAGATACAGCTAGGACAAGGATTGCAAACACTAGGACTTTCTACCACCACCTATACATCTTGAGAACAGATTTGAAGTATTAATGAATATGAGTGAGAAATCCCCAAATGGGATAAATGTGACTGAACACCGATCAAATCAGCCAGCAGCTAACACTGATGCTAACTGCCGCTCAAGATCGAGCAGACAGGGGCACTCAGCGCAGAGCGCATCCGAGCCCAGAACTCTGATATTGGGTGACTCAATAATCACAAACTATAGCAACAGAGACTCAACTACGTGCTGCCTTCCACAAGCAACCGTTTCTGATGTAAACAGGGAACTTAAGAACATTCTGATGAAACATAAGACTGTAAATCGAGTTGTCATTCATGTGGGGAAGAATGATATTCACAAAGAGCAATCTGAACTCCTTAAGAGGGATTTCAACAAACTTTTTGAAACACTCAGAACAGTGAAAGTTCAGCCGTTCATCAGTGGACCACTTCCAGCAAGAGGAACAAATAGGTTTTCACGTTTGCTTGGACTTAATACATGGCTGCAAAAAACCTGCAACATAAAAGGACTGAACTTTATCAACAACTTCAATCTCTTCTGGAGTCAGCGACAACTATTTAAACAGGATGGCATCCACCCAAACAGACTGGGTGCAAGAGTGCTAAAGGACAATATCTATTTCTCCCTTCATCATCCTTCAGCAGTGTGTGCCAATCCACTTAACCTGAATGGCACACACACACCTGGACAGAGTATGAATGACCACAGGACTTCTCTCCAGCACCTGAATGGACATGACGTTGACATATCCCACAAGGACAGAGATAACACCACGCAGCCACAACAACCACTGCTCATGGACACAATCTCAGCTGAGTCCTGCCCACAGAGCTCACCACAGTCAGACTGTGTCAGATTAGAACGGCTCCAAGATTCAGCACCCAAGGACGACTTTCTGGAAAACAGCCAGGGAAACCAGGACAACATATCACAGCCTCCGGTCACATCAGAACAACAGGACTCCTCACTAGATATGTCATTCCTCTATCCAGCATCCCCGCTTTTGACCTTCTCTGAAAAAATGGAGGAACTGGTTTATGCTGGAACTAAACTATCCCACTCTATTGCTGCAAGCCCCCAGATTTCAACCAGAAAACGGCAAGCCCCACAACCACCAAAGCCAGTGGGCCCAACTCCCCCTCCTCGCACTGTGAGAGCTCTTTGGTCTCTGACACAACGCCAAGGCACACACCCTCCTCCATCTACTGTAGGTGAACCAAAAACAACTGATAACGGCTCTCAGTGATGTGTGTCGGGTTCCTGCTATCAAAATACTAATACTTTTATCAAATGTTTACAAAAGCAGGAACTCAGTGTGCCTATATCTTTCTCTATTTCTGTTTTAGTACTTGATAGAAAGCGTAAGGCTAGATCAAATCGTGTGGTAAATCAATCTAATCTGCTGCCTGTGACTTGTCAAACTAAGATCTCTGTTAGGGAAAAAAATTGTACTGTTAAGTTAGCACTTTTAAATATCTGTTCACTTAAAAACAAATCACTTCTAGTCAGCGACTTAATAGCCACAAACAACCTGGATTTTATGTTTCTAAATGAAACATGGCTAGAAGAAAGCTACAGTGCAACAGTCCTTAATGAAACAGCCCCTCCTAACTTTACTTATATGAGTTTCTGCAGAACGGCTAGGAGGGGTGGCGGTCTAGCTGCTCTTTTTAAAGATGTCTATCAATGTAAGCAAGTGTCATTTGGGAATTACCCGTCTTTTGAACATCTAGGTATTGTGTTGAAAGGTACCCCACGCATTCTACTGATCATTATTTACAGGCCCCCAAAATACTCTCCAGCATTTGTCGAGGACTTTACAGAACTGTTATCAACGATTTCCTCAGAGTTTGACTGTTTTGCTATTGCTGGAGATTTTAACATTCACATAGATAAGCCAGAAAGCATTATGACAAAAGATGTCACAGCTGTTTTAAATACTTTTGATCTGACTCAACATGTACACGGACCCACACACAATCGTGGACACACTCTAGATTTAATTATCAGTAAGGGTGTAAACATTTCATCAATTGTTATTAAGGATGTAGCACTGTCTGATCATTTCTGTATTTTCTTTTATATATTCATCTCTCCTACTATTGAAACTAAATCTGTGTCTGTCAAAAAGAGATCCTTAAATGAGAACACCAGTGTGCTATTTATGAAGGCTATATCTTTAACACCAAGCATATCTGCAGACTCTGTTGATTTTCTCCTTGATTCCTTTAATTCTAAAGTTAAGAGTGCAATCGATGATATTGCTCCTGTAAAAGTTCGGAAGAAGAATGGCAGGCAAAAATCACCTCGGAGAAACTCAACAGAGGTGCAGAATATGAAGAGACAATGCAGAAAAGCTGAGCGCATGTGGCGGAAGACAAAACTTGTAGTCCATTATAATATCTATAAAGACAGCCTTCGTGCTTTCAGTCTGGAACTAGGCAAAGCTAGACAGACCTTCTTTTCAAATATTATAAACAAAAACATAAATAACACACGCACACTTTTTGCTACTATAGAGAGACTAACAACCCCCCCAAGTCGCATTCCAAGTGAAATGCTCTCGGACAGCAAATGTAGTGAGTTTGCTAACTTCTTCTCTGAGAAAATCAATAATATCAGAAAGGTGATCAGCGCATCCTTGAGCTGCGCCGGGGTCAGACAAATCAGACCACAACATCAGAAAGTAGTTATGATGTCTGATTTCGAAGCAGTTGATGGTAAAACTTTGGAAGAAACAGTACAGCATCTTAAAACATCAACCTGTGCCCTTGACACACTCCCCACATCTTTTTTCAAAAGTGTCTTTAACTGTTTAGAAGCAGATCTCCTAGAAGTGGTAAATTCATCACTTCACTCTGGGACTTTTCCAAAGTCCCTTAAAACTGCAGTTGTTAAGCCCCTCCTGAAAAAGAGCAACCTAGATAACACTGTATTGAGCAACTACAGACCAATCTCAAATCTTCCTTTCATAGGCAAGATCATTGAAAAAGTTGTTTTCAATCAGCTGAACAAATTCCTAATTTCTAATGGTTACTTTGACATTTTTCAATCTGGTTTCAGACCACACCACAGTACAGAGACCGCGCTCATAAAGATAATAAATGATATTCGCCTCAATACAGACACAGGCAAACTATCAGTGCTGGTGTTACTTGACCTCAGTGCTGCTTTTGACACTGTCGATCACAACATACTTCTTGACAGGTTGGAAAACTGGGTCGGGCTTTCTGGGGTGGTCCTGAAATGGTTCAAGTCATACTTAGAAGGGAGAGGTTATTATGTAAGTATAGGTGGCCATAAATCTGAGTGGACATCCATGACATGCGGAGTCCCGCAAGGCTCAATTCTTGCGCCACTCCTGTTCAACCTGTATATGCTCCCACTAAGCCAAATAATGAGAGAGAACAATATTGCCTATCACAGTTATGCAGACGACACTCAGATCTACTTAGCTCTATCCCCTAATGACTACAGCCCCACTGACTCCCTGTGCAAATGCATTGATGAAGTTAACAGTTGGATGTGCCAAAACTTTCTTCAGTTAAACAAAGAGAAAACTGAAGTCATTGCGTTTGGAAACAAAGATGAAGTTCTCAAGGTGAATGCATACCTTGACACTAGGGGTCAAACAACTAAAAATCAAGTCAGGAATCTTGGTGTGATTCTGGAGTCTGACCTTAGTTTCAGTAGTCATGTCAAAGCAATAACTAAATCAGCATACTATCATCTCAAAAAAATTGCAAGAATTAGATGCTTTGTTTCCAGACAAGACTTAGAGAAACTTGTGCATGCTTTCATCACCAGTAGGGTGGATTATTGTAATGGCCTCCTCACTGGCCTTCCCAAAAAGACTATTAGACAGCTCCAGCTCATTCAGAATGCTGCTGCCAGGATTCTGAGCAGAACCAGAAAATATGAACATATCACAGCGGTCCTCAGGTCTCTACACTGGCTACCAGTTACATTTAGGATTGATTTTAAAGTATTATTAATGGTATATAAATCACTCAGTGGACTAGGACCTCAATACATTGCTGATATGCTCATTGAATATAAACCCATCAGATCACTCAGATCATTAGGATCACATCAGCTAGAAATACCAAGGGTTCACTCAAAGCAAGGAGAGTCAGCTTTTAGCTATTATGCCAGTCGCAGCTGGAACCAGCTTCCAGAAGAGATCAGATGTGCTCCAACAGTAGCCACATTCAAATCCAGACTCAAAACACATCTGTTTAGCTATGCATTTACTGAATGAGCACTATGCCGCGTCCGAACTGATTGCACTATATTTTATATGCACTATTTTAATTATTTTCTATTTCTCTTGATTTTATTCTTATTTTTAACTGTTTTATACTTTTATTCCTGTTTTATTCTTTTTCACACATTTAAACAGTTTTTATTAAAATCACATTTATTTTCTTTTAATTGATATTTTAAATGCATGTTTCTTTGATTTTTGTTTTCTCATTTCTATGTAAAGCACTTTGAATGACCTTTGTGCATGAAATGTGCTATACAAATAAACTTGCCTTGCCTTGCCTTGCCTATATATCGAGGTCGCACGCTCACGCATTTATGTGCAAACGCATTAGATGTCAGCAAGAGGAAGATTGCTTTTGAGTCTTATCTCTCTTAATGACTCTTTTAACATTAATCAGTTTGCAAACTTTATCTCTCTCAATAACTCTTTCAACATCAAGCAAGTCCTGCATTTTATTTCTAATTCCTGCATGTTGTAAAATCTAAATCAAAATGTCAGACGCGCATGTGGATGCACGCATCTTTGTATCAGATTAAGCATTTAGGACGGTACACCTCTCAGAAAACATACAACTAAAGATTATTTTAGATGTTTAATGACTTTAAAGCATTGGGTTTGCTAGAAGAAGGCTTAATGTTCTTATTTTTATGAAAACTTCTGACTCATTTAGACAGCACAGGTCACATTTACTGTCTAAGGCTGTGTCTCAATTCATCATATGGTCTAAACCAAGGGTTTAACACTTCCTACGAGGAGAAACCCTTAGAAGAGAAAGTAGCTCAATTTGATCAGATTTGGGTCAGTAATGAAGGAAAATGAAGTCCTGAGTGTTAACTGGTTTCAATTTCCAAGATATAGCTTCAGGTCAAAATTGTATCATCAATTTTTGCTAAAATAATGGTCTATACTTAATAGGTAGTTACATAGTAACTAATGCAGAACAAATGGACATTGACACTGAAATCACTACTGATAACTAATAAAGAAGAGCAGTTAACTAATCAGTAGGTAATAGCATAATGTTTGGGTTAAGTAACAACTAGTTACTAATGGTAAATGGACTGCATTTATATAGCGCTTTTAACAGACCCATGGACATCCAAAGCGCTTTACATGTTGCATCACATTCACCCATTCACTCACTCATTCATACACGGACGGCGGTGTCAGCCATGCAAGACACCAGCCAGCTCGTTGGGAGCAGCTGGGGTTAGATGTTGCTCAAGGACACCTCAACACTTGGTCAGGTGGAGCCGGGGATTGACCCACCAACCTTCTGGTTTGCAGACAACCTACATGAACCATTGAGCCACTGCCGCCCCAATATTATTACTTAATATTACTTATTTAATAAATAATATTAACTACTGCATGTTGAACACTTCCTAGAAAACTATACATTAACTTAAACTTATTAAATAACTGTGAATCAACTGCATATCAACAGTCACATACCAATAAATATGGTCTGATCCTGTAATAGGCTTTATGCCCAGCTGCACTACTTCCTGCTTCCTTCAGCCAGCTCCTTGTTTCCTGTCTGCCATTATTGGACAAACTGATTAATCCAGGTGTGCCTGATTATTGTTGTTGTGACTACTGAGGTCAGGCACACCTGGATTAATCAGTTTGTCCAATAATGGCAGACAGGAAACAAGGAGCTGGCTGATGTTCTTGAACTAGTGCAGCTGGGCATAAAGCCTATTAAACTTTTTTGGTGTGCCCAAAAGGTCTCGCTCTGCTCTTGCCAGTGTACCTGCTGCACTGGTGCGTGTGCACTGACGCGAAGGGAATAGTGGGTTTCCATTCATTATGGGGCATACTCACCAACGCAAGTTCAACGATTTGCGCGAGCAGATTACATCCTCGCTTAACGCGTCCTCGCACAGGGCGATATTAATGACGCGAATTGGGCGGTGCAATTGCCAAGAAAACACATGGTTTTCCCTTTAAACACGTCTTCATGCAAAAAACTCAGAACTTCAAGAACGCGCTCTCACGCAAGATCATTTGACATGAGAGAGAGACAGAGAGAGAGAGAGAGAGAGAGAGAGAGAGAGACTTGACTTTATAATCTCTTTATTTATAAACAGTATTAAAAAAAAAAAACATCAACATCTAATCAGAAAACAGCATTTAAAAAGGAGGAAAAATAGGGAAAGGAAAAAAAAGAAAAAGAAAAACAAAGAGAGAAAAAATAAATAAATAAATAAGCACTCCTCTTAAGAAAAAACATGCATCACTTTAAACATTAATATGTAAGCAGCCATCAGGGTCAATTTCACAAACACATTGATTTATACACCACTTCAGATTGAAGGTTTCCAAGTCATCAACAAGTCTATAATAGGCATACTCTATATTGATACGAGATTTCAAAAATCCCCTAAAGATCTGAATAACATCAGTTGATCCTACGCCAAGGAGTTTTCTTTTCCGAGACACCCAAATTGCCATTTTTGCCTGACCAAACACAAAGTTGATTAAAACGTGAACTGGCATGCTGCTTCTTTTGTACTTGGGACAATAGATAAAACATGTAGGAGTAAAAACCTCCCCCAGAGACTGACAATACTCTTCTAATAAATAAAACAGTGGCTGGAGTCTCAAACAATTAAGAAACAAATGAAAAATTGTTTCTTGTAGCCCACAAAAAGAACACTCTTCCCCTACTAGTGGATCCAGGTGTGCTCTGTGTCTGTTTGTAGCTATTATACCATGCACTATCCTCCATTGAAGATCTCCAGACCTTTTCTCAATAGGGGGTTTGTACAAGGTCCTCCAGCAGCCTTTACACTGAAAAAACAAAATTTTTAGTGTAGTAATATTTATTAGATTAACTCTCATAATTTCTACATAATAATATTAACATTTATTGAGAACTAGATTTTCCTAAGTAAAATGATGATAAATACACAATTAATTCATATAAAAAAATGAACTGTGTGGGAATAGTAAGTCTTATTAGATATTTTCTTGTATTATTTAACTGTTTTATAGTCACTGCACATAGTCCTAACATAATTAAGTAAATTGTAATCAAAAACTTTAGCAGATGCATACATTACATTAATAATAGGCAATATGTAAAATGAACAGGTATAAATATATGCAAAAACCTACAGACAGGATGAATACCTAGCTTATATGAGAGACGAAGCTTTAGATATTATAAATATGACAGGTGCTATGATGTGATGATCATGAAGTCTGTTTTAAGGTCTTGACGCCCTTTACTTACTATTAGACCTTAACATTTGCATCTCTTTCTCGTCTTTCCGATCAAATATGTTTGTTTAAGCAAATGGCGCGTCAAACTACATCGCTCCAGCAGCGCACGTGTCACTGATATAAACGCGAGTTTTGTCTTAGCTTGCTTAAAGTTAAAACATTACAACTATTAGCATTATGTTTGAGAAGAACCTTTTATTAGGCGCCGCAGCTCCTTGCGTGTGCCTAGAGACCTCTGCACTCGAGAGACCGGCCGGCTGCTGCACGAGCACAGAGAGAGAGAGGGAGACTTGCAAGAGTACTGAAAAATCATACTCAAGTAAACGTACCATTACTTACCAAAAAAAATTTAATATGAGTAGAGTTAATTTACACTCAAAGTACAAGTAAAAAGTAGCCCCTTTCATTTATATATTACTTATGAATATTTTAGGAAATTATTTACACACGTAGGTTATTACGTGTATTTTGGATTTTAATTTCATTACTGTCTGTGCCTACCCATCTCCGTGGCCTCATCTGAGCGCACTTTCTCCGCCTTGCGTCTTTTGAAGACATGGGTAGGCAGCACAATGACCCAGAAAAGACTCACACACCTTTCGCTGATGCATTCCCACACATAAATTCTGAACTCCCTGGGCATTCGTCCCCTAGCTCACGAGAGACTTTGGACTCTGTTATACAACCGGCGCAATATGCGCGACGCAAGTGTCTTTTGCTAGAGTAAAGAGCGCGTTGATAAAATGCGCATACAGTATTAACGGGATGACAACCTGGGTTTGCTTATTATCACATACATTGACGCGCAGCAGCACAAAAACGCCTTTTAATATGAAAAATTAAAGGATTCAAATGTAAAAGATTATTATTGAGTCACTGGACATAAATGATGACCGATTAGAAGGCGTAAAGAGCTGCTTCATCTGTAGCTAAGTAAATAAATGTTTTGCTTTAAACAAATGCATCTATTTTTAAATGTTTTTTAAATGCTACCCCACGAATTTATTGTATATAATGACTTTGTACCTGTGGATATGGTGATATGAGAACGTTTGTAAATTCTTTATCTCTTGTTTGTAACAAATAAAGTATTTTTAGAGTACAGACCTTATATAAAGCCTAATATATTCTAAAAATGTATTTATACACCATATATTTCTTTATTAAAGTATAGACTACAATATCAGAACTCATTATTATTTTTGTTCAATTTATGAATTATTTATAAGTATAAAAAAGACAGTAATAGTACTATTTAGTAAAAAAAAAAGATCTATATAAAATATACTGTATGTTACTGTGAGAATATTTTACCACTGTTAATTGACGTGTGATCCCAACTTAAAAACTAAAGTAAAATGTTCATCCGCATGGCAGGCGTGGAGCTACAGCTGGCCCACCCAATCAGAAAAAAAAAACTACTCTGTATAGTTAGACATGGATACTACTTTATGTGGTGTATTTTATCTATAGCATGTTATGTTAAAAACAGTACAATTATAAGTAAGCCTGATAACTATTTAAAAACTATTATAAAGTAGTTAAAAATATTCCCAAGCAGCTTTCAGCCATGATCACTTTGAGAACTTTTCTTGCAAGCAAGTGGAAAACGTATTTTGAATAACAACACGTTATAAATATGTGCTGCGCACTTTCCTCTCAATAACATAAACACACAACAAATATGACAGCGGGGTAAAAAATAGAAAGAAAGCATCTAATCACAGTGATGTTGTTCACGCCACATTTACTGATACACCTTATACAATATAGCCTACTGCATTTATGCAATAAATAGCCTATCATAACTTTCTATAAGCCTACTGTGTAATTGAGACATTAATTTAAGAAATACATTAAAAGCAGAAAGACGTAGGCTGCGGAAATGGTGGGTTCACTTTAATCCACACCACACCCGACGTTCTTGGTTTGCTTCTTATTTATTAAATCGAGGCAATTGTTTGATTAAACATTGATTAATATTAAGATACAATTTATACAAAACGAAATTCACTTTAAAGAAAGTCTTTCTAAAAAACAAACCTATGCAGGGCTCGCAAAATTGCTAGCCCGACGTCCCAGGGCTATGGCGAATTCCTGTCGGGCTACAAAAATGTATCTGCGCCCTGCCCGTCGGGCGGAGGAAAAAATATTGTAGTGTGTTTGCATTCTCTCAGATTTAGTTAGGTAATAATATTGTATGTAATTCGCCGTCATCTTGTCAGTCATTAAGATGCGTATAAATAGCATGAAGTGTAAAACTCGTGCAATACATACGCCAAATTCCACTTTGCATATGATACGCCAGTCCTTCCCATTCACTTAAACGGTGCATCTTTTTTTGTCGTTTTATTTATTGGTATCTCAATTTTTTTGAGTACTTTTTAGAATAGTACTTTAGTCTTTCTGTAGCAGGTACACACGGATCCTTTTATTATTGTACGAATATGAAACACACACAGTGAGTACAGATCAGTGCGTGTAGCTGAAATAATCTGCCCATATGTCTCATCTACACACTGTATGAGAAACGGTCAATTACATTCTACATCAACAAATACAATTATTCAAGAGCCTATTAGCCCACAATGGACAAACATAATTAACAACATCACAGCGGTAATCCCTGTTGTTTTCAAGTACAAACATATCAGACGTCTGTTTTTACTGAAGCTTAAACCAAAGACTGCAGTAAACGTCTCAATGAGCAAATCTGTAAAACATGTAGGAGATTACCTAAAAAAATCCACCAGATTCAGATAAAAGAACAAACACGTACAAACACACATAGTCATAGAAAGAGAGAGAGAGATTTAATGTTATGTGCTAGCTTTTAAGATAAGAGTGCACGTGCGCACACACACAGGCTGTTATCAGCTAAAGTGGTTGTCAGATCAAGAAGACAATTACAAAGCACAGATGACAGAAGACAAAGTGTCCCAGACTTACAGTCACAGTACATCACCAATAAAACACAGACAGATAGACACTGACAGACAGATCTACAAACATACAGTCATTGACTAATGGCAGACCGACAAAAAGACAGACAGACAGACACTATCTATATTTACTGTAGTGTATTTTACTGTAAAGTTGCTCTGCAACGACTCAAAATTGTAAGAAGTGCTAAAGACATAAACCTGTTGGTAAGATGAAGTTCCTCATCTCATGATCTGACAGATGAGAGAAGATTCACATCCACAGACGTCACTCTTTCACTGAGTTGCTGATAACTCACTTCTGTATGGATTATCAGACGTGCTTTCCAACCTCAAAATCCAAAATCTCAGCCGCCTGCCACCCTTCTTACCAAATTGTCAAATCATCTGGCTATGCATTGCAAGCTGCGATTTCCTGTCAAAGTCCAGAGAAAGAAGAAAGCAATTTATCTATGCAACTGCTTGAAGAAACTTCAGGTCTTCAGCAGTTTTCTTTGTGTGCGCAGCTTTCCTGACATCCGCAAAATAAACCAGAAAATTGGCCATCTATTCTCAGACATTAGGGCTGGATTCACACCGAATTGATGCATTATAGATGTTTACTGTTTCTCTCAGCATGAAATGATTCTGAGAGCAGTTCAGAGACTGTCAGCCGGATCTCTTTCTCTCCGTCTTTCACACGTATCACTGCTGTCATACAACCCTTTGTAAAACTGACATTTACAGGGGTGCAAACTTATCAGGGGTGAAAAAGGTGACAAAGACACAAAAAATATATACATATAAAAGCAGAGATCACACATTTTATAAAGCAGAAAATATTGATAGAGTAGATGAGAAATCTGTGTTCTGAACAGAAATCAATAAAGTAACTGCTAGTGAATTGACGCAGGGGAAAATTGAATTATAAATTGATTTGTGAAATAGATTCTTATAAGCCTGTGCACACAAATTATATTTGTTCCAAATGTTTCACCATATGCACGCAGCTTCCACGCCTCACAGACATAAGTATACGGATTCACTAGAAAACGGTACATTTAGTTGAAAAAACTCTCTCTCTCTCTCTCTCTCTCTCTCTCTCTCTCTCACCGTATGCGACACGCTGACCAAAAGTGATGTATTTCAGTGTGTTCCAATCAAAACACGGTGTGAGAGGTATGCTTATTAATTATCAATCCTTTTTTGTTTAACTTTATTAGTAGTAGACCCCTTCTGCCTCGAAAGGCAATGGCTGCGCCCATCTTTTTCAGTCAATTTTGTTGTTTATTCCACTATGGTGAATATTCATAAATTGAAGGCTCTTGTGCTGGAATGAGCTTCTCTTTAATGTTGGCACATTTAGGATTAAACTGAAATCTCAAATCTCTTTTGCCACAAAAGTAATCATCAGCATCGCCAAGAATAGAGAATTGTGGAAACATATTTTAGATTTTAGACCAATGATGATGAAACAGTTATAAACAAAAGAAGTTTAAAAGCTTTGCATTACAGTGCTGGCAAGCTGGAACGTCAGAACCATGTGTCCTGGCCACACGAATTACAGCAAATTGATGATGCCAGGAAGACAGCCATTATCAACCATGAGCTGAAACAACTGGACATCAACATTGCTGCCCTACCGGAGACTAGACTCTCCTTCAACGGCAGCCTCAGGGAACAGGACTATATGTTCTTTTGGCAGGGAAAGGAGCCTGAGGAGCCTCGAATTCACAGTGTTGGATTTGCAGTGAGGAACTCAATGCTGTCCTCAATTGAGCTGCCTTCTGGAGGTATGCCCAGAATCCTCTCTCTCTGCCTCGTTACCTCTTCAGGCCAAGTTAATATCCTGTGCATCTATGCTCCTACACTCTGCTGCACAGCTGAAACACATTTTATAAAGAGCTTGAGATCACCATCAAAGAGATCCCTACCTCAAAACACCTGTTCCTACTTGGTGACATCAACGCCCGGAGCTGACCATATTTCCTGGCCCTTTTGCATTGGCCACTTTGGCATTGTCAAGATTAACGAAAATGGGCAGACTGTTGGAACTTTGTTTGTTCATGACCTGTGCATTTCAAATACGTTTTTCTCTACCACAGAGAGTCCTGGCGCCACCCCAGATCCCGTCACTGGCACAAGACGGATCTTGTCATTACCAGAAGATCTCTGTTGAACTGCATTCTCACAACCCACAGCTACTATAGTGATGATTGTGACACTGACCACTCACTGGTTGGGAGCAAGGTACGGCTTTACCCCAAGCGGATCCACAATTCCAAGCTGAAAGGACGGCCAAGTATCAACACAGCCCTGACATCAGTCCCAGAAGTTTGTACACGTTTAACTAGTGCCATTGAAGTGGCCCTTAAGGACTGCGGTGCTGAAGAGATATGGAGCCACATCCATGACACCATCTATAACTCTGCCCTGGTAACCTTCGGCAAGCTGGAGAAGAAAAACTCTGATTGGTTTGAAGCAGGAATAACCAAACTTGAACCTGCCATCACAGCTAAACATACAGCTCTGCTAGATTTCAAGCGTTAGCCTTACGATAGCATTAGCTAACAGTCCGGAATGCCAGAAATGCTTCATGTATGAGGGCATTAAGAAAACATTTGGCCCAAGTACCATCAAGACTGCTCCCCGAAGTGACATCATCACGGACCATGTTAAACAGATGGAAAGATGGGTGAGCACTAACAGCAGCTATACTCGAGGGAGAACGTTGTCACTGACACTGTATTGGAGAACAACACCTTCTTGTCTGAGATTGAAGAACTTGATGCTTTGCCCACTGTGGACGAGCTCAGGCTATTGACATTTTAGCATGTGGCAAAGCTCCAGGCAGTGATGGCATTCCCCCAGAGGTAATCAAGGTTGGCAAGAAGAGCGTTCTCCTCGACCACCTCCATAAACTCTTACTCCAGTGTTGGGAGGAGGGAACAGTGTCATTACGCTTTATAAAAACAAAGGAGACCGCAGTGACTGTAGCAACTATCATGGCATCTCCTTGCTGAGCAGTGTGGGGAAGGTCTTCGCTTGTGTGGTGCTGAACAGACTACAAGTGTTGGCTGAACATGTCTATCCAGAGGCGCAGTGCAGCTCCAGAACAAAGAGATCAATGATTGACATGATCTTTTCACTGAGACAGCTACAGGAGAAGTGCCTGGAGCAGAGACAGCAACTCTACATCACCTTCATCGACCTGGAAAGTAGGAAAGGCCTCTTCACTCTACTGCACAGGATCGGATGTTCCCCCAAGCTTCTGAAGATTGTCACGTCCTTCCATGATGAAATGAAAGGTATCGTCCAGTACGATGGCTCATCTTTTGAACCTTTTACAATACAAATAGGGATGGCCCGCCCAACCAAGAGAGTGTGGAACAACAGTATGCTCACCATCAACACTAAGATAAAAGTGTACCAGGCGATCGTCCTCAGCTCTCTTCTTTACAGCAGTGAGACGTGGACTATGAATACATGGCAAGAACGTAGGCTCAACTCTTTCCATCCCTACCTGAGGAGGATCCTGGGCATCACCTGGCAGGACCGTGTCCCAAACACTGAAGTGCTGGCTCAGGCAAAACATTCAGCATGCACGCACTCCTCTCACAAAGACGCCTACGCTGGCTCGGCCATGTCTGCCGAATGCAGGATTCCTAAGGATATCATATATGGTGAGCTCGCCTCTGGCACTAGACCAAGAGGCAGACCAGTGCTCCGGTACAAAGACGTCTGCAAGCGTGACCTGAAAACCTGCAGACTTGGAAGCTGCCACTGTAAACCGTGTAAGCTGGCAGCTCACCTTCACAAAATACATGAAATCTGGCAAACGCAAGCGTCTCTTTTATGATAAACCCCTTAGACGCGTCTGCAGCAGGCACTTATTTTGGCAATACACTTGATGCACATAGGTTTACTCGACACACCAAACACATGTTATGAAATTACAAACCACACATATGACGGGCTACATACATGTTGTGACGAACTTCGCATTGTGCGCCCTCGAAATAAGAAGTCTCAGTTTTTAGACTTTTTACTATTTTTTTTAAAAGTCGCTTTTGATAAAAGTGTCTGCTAAATACCACAATTTAAACAATCATCAACTTCATTTGTGTTACTCGCTCAAGTGTTTCATTACCATCAGTGTTTTAAACGAGAGAAACCTGAACATTTCTCTTACATGCTGAGCTGCGGAAAGAACATTCAAAGCGCATCTATTATAGATATGAGAAGACCAACACTGCAGGAAAACATTCATGTAAGCAACAGTTCTGCTAAAAGAAATCAAAAGCAGCATATAACAATGTGAAAAATCTGTTCGAGCACACAAACACACCGCTGGTCCTCTAGGAGAACCTTTCAACAGTACACTGTAGTTTCACACTAAATAGACACTTAATTTATCGATACACTTACTGTATGCTGTCGAACTGTTATATAAACACAATATCGCTCTCGTAGTCTTGTAGCTGTTTCCCTGCTTTTTGACTGTAAATTGACCACGAGGGAAGAAGACAGATATGTATCATTTTTCATATTGTTGTTATAACGTGTTGACCTACAATGGATACAACTGTGGATTGTTTTGGTTGAATAATTATGTGGCTTTTCAACAGTATATTTGGATATGTAAGAAGTGCTACATGCTTCATATTCCTATGGGTCTCTGTGCAAAAAATTCCTCAGGGATCTTATTCATCGTGTTAGTCACACCCGCCCCCTTCGCCAGGTGCCACCTTCAATACATTCCCGTGAGACGACTCCAATACGGACCGCCGTCACACCCCGCTGCTTCCGATTAGTCCAGATAATGGGAGAGGAGTCGCGTCCCACCAAGCAACACCAAATCGGCCATCTGGACCCCAGCATGCGGCGACACACCTCTTTATGGCCCGTCGCACACACGTGCATGCAAACGAACACACGCGCACACACTTTTAAGCAAATACACAGGAAATTAATTCCCCCTCATTTACAGCCAGCCAATAAGAAAATCGCAAAAAGACAAGAGCACAACACTTGATCATTCAAACACAGATCATTCCCAAAAATCCCATGCTGGAGCAAAACTAAAAGTACAAGAATTATTACCTGATTACTCATTTAAATAATAAAAAACATTTTGAATTTGAATCACTCAGCTCATGAAAACAACACAGCATCTGATTCAGACAGTCGAATGTGTAAATGTGATATAAGCACAATGTTATCTTACCGGAGTTGCGTTTTGAAACCGCTTTTAGACTTCTGATGACTGTGGCGTACAGCAGAATCTGCAGAGGAGCCTGAGGTTTCATTTTCAGTTTCTGAAACGAAAACAAAAAGCAACAGCATCATGAAGAACCTGAAAGAGGTTAACCATAATGATGCTTTATTCGGAAGAGCATAAAAGACTGGGTGAACAAGGAGAAAAGGAATTAAAAAGTCTATATAGTTATATATGTGTGTGTGTGTGTGTGTGTGTGTGTGTGTGTGTGTGTGTGTGTGTGTGTGTGTGTGTGTGTGTGTGTCTGTGTGTGTGTGTGTCTGTGTGTGTGTGTACCTGGTAATTATCACGTTGTGGGGACCAATTGTCCCCACAAAGATAGGAATACCAGTCTTTTTGTGACCTTGTGGGGACATTTTGATGTCCCCATGAGGAAACAAGCTTATAAATCAAACAGAATGATGTTTCTTGAAAATGTGAAATAGCAGAAGGGTTTCTGTGATGGTTGGGGTTAGGGAATGGGGTAGGTAAGGGGAATAAAATATACAGTTTGTACAGTATAAAATGCATTACGTCTATGGAATGTCCCCACAAAACATGGAAACCAGGTAATTTGTGTTTGACTTTTTGTTGTACAATGGTGAAATGTGCATTGTTGATTCCACCTGCTTTTTTGAGCAGAATGTTCATATGCAAAGTAAAATGTGTTTAGTTCACCTACCAAACGTAACATTTGTAAAAAAAACTCTATGCGGCTGCACAGTCTGCAGTCATCAGTCATATACTGTCGCTAGAGATGATAATCTAATCTAATGCATCAGAGCCGTGGAGCACATTAACATGGATTACAGGCTTAGAGATTTAACAGAATGTACAATTCAACAATATGACATTTTCATCTTGAACACACGCAGCCTTTGAAAATGCACAACTTCATTCTGTTGTTTCCAAGGAAACCGCTCTCACTTGTAATTGTTGCATCGGGGCTGCAATTGGCATGTTAGCACGCAGCCATCTCTCCTGCACAAAGTCTTCATGTGCTTCAGGAGGCAGATTTTTAACCAATAACACACGCCGAAGAGATGGTTTCATTCCAGCCAAACATGAGTTTCTAAAAATGTCAGAATGTTAAACTACAAAACATTGTTAGTGGGGAAAAAGAGTCAGTGAGGAGGAATTAAAGCAAAAGCGCTTGCCTAGCTTTCTGTCAGTATCTAGCAACGAAAAACCAAATGACACAACCCTGAATTTTATAATTTTATTATTCTATTGTTTCATTTGTCAACACTTTTTCCTTCCGTGTGTGTACATATGTATTAACCTCTTAGCAGTACTGCATGTACAAGAAATTATGCCAACAAAAATATCTTCGATCTGTGAAACACAAAACGATCGACGAGTTAGAGAGAAATCATAACCTTAACATAAAACAAATAAAAAATATACTATGATCTACCACTGCTCTCTCTCTCTCTCTCTCTCTCTCTCTCTCTCTCAGAAATCGATGTGCCAGCTGACCTTGCCAGTCATTAACATTTCTATTTGAGAGAAACTGTAGCGAACACCTCCATCTCTAGGATCTGCCCACCCACGCAAAACTTACTGCAGCCTGAATTATTCTGTTTCACATTATATACTAGTGCATCTCAGCCATTCTGTAGTGGTGAGAGGGAGAGAAACTTGAGGGTCTTTTGTCTTTTACCTGTACACTTCTGCTGAGTACGCAGATGTGATATAAACACAACTAAATCATTTTACCTTACCTTACAAACACATCATGTGACTGTAGTTTAAATTTCTATACAGTAATGCACAAAAAAATATTAATTTTTTGTTTTATTTGTTCAAATATTTAAAAAATATTTTTCAGTTAGGGAAAAGCAGGGGTTAAAGTAAAATTGTTCAGAAAAACTTAATTTTTATACATAATGTTTTAGACAGAGATATATTTTTTTGCTGTGGTCAGTAACTCAAAAGTGTGGTCTACCAATACCAGGTGGAATTTTGAAAAAGATGTAAACCAACTTTTGTGTAATTTCATTTTGAACATAAGTAGCGAATTGTTACTCTGTCTTGACCCTTTCAGCAGGGATGAAAGTAACACGCAGGTCGGTCAAAAGTAACACAACAGAACAAGAGTTTTGTGTTAGTACATATAAATTACTATGACCTTGTTAATATTTAACTATGTAATAGTTAAATATTAATTACATTTTCATTTTAAATTTCAGTTTCATCAAATGTTTCTTTTGGGAGTACTTCGACTGGCCTGAAAAGTCCGCTCCCCTTCTCACTCTCATAATGGGAGAGGCAGGGTGTTACTGCGCCGAGTCGAAGTACTCCCAAAAGTGCTATTACGCCATAAAATATAGTTCCTCTTTTAAATCCGCTTAGAAAAGCGCTACGTTTTATTTTGTACCACCAAACTTGCTCGTATAACTACTCGTCTCAAATAGGAAAAACGTTGATGCGTCTGGTCACTTCTAACTTTATCTCTAAATGATACCACTGAATGAATGGGGCCAAGCTAAATGCTATCGAAGCGTCGCAGCGCGCTCCAGCGCCTACGTGCACGCACACAGACGACAGAGGGATGCATCAACAGTTCTTAGTTAAGGTAATAACATATTTTAATATTGAAAATGAGTAGACTATTCCTTTAAGTCACATAAATTAAACATTGAAGTTCATGTTGCACAAAAACGAACACTGAAGTTTATAATTTCTATGTTGTTGTTTTTTTACAGTGGGTCATAATATATCATATATTTTAGTTTGTCAGTGTGTTTTCTTCGCATTTCCGCAATAACTCAAAACGTGCGTACACGACCTCCTGAGCTGGCATAGGATTTGAGCGTGCCGTACGCCAACGTTCATATTGATAAATCTCAAAATCACAGTTGTTTTGGGTGTACGCTGGAAATTTGGTGTACGCACTTTTGATAAATGAGGGACAATGTTAGTATCTGTTAATTTTAACATTATGAGAACATGAGTTAATTTTTAGCTTTTTGTGATATTTTTGTCTTCCGGATTAATCTCCATATCGTGTAAACGTCACGGGCTGTGACGTGGCAAATTACTGTAGTAAAGCATAACCGTAAATGTCTCATTATTACTTATTAGATAGTGTGTTCCTATCCAATGCGGAGACGTTTCGCTTGTGTGTGTGTGCGCGTTTGCATGTGCTCCGTGCGGCCAGGTCAGCTGGGGGAGAGGTGTCTGGGGCTCAGGATAATCGCACATGGATACGGTTCTGAAGAAAATGTGTAAAATATTATATTCAGTTTAATTATTTCTGTAAAACTGCTAATCTTAGTAAGTCTTAGCTTATATAAGTTGCCCCAACCACTCAACGCTGTTCTTCTCACAGCGTCCATGCCCATTTAAAGGCGCTCTATGCATTTTCCGTTTTTGTCAAACAGCGATCCCTAGAGTCACCGGGGAATACTTGCAACTGTCGTAATTTCCCACCCCCACTCTGTACACCTCCAAAAATAATGACCAGGAAATGTTTCACAATTTCATACAAATATTAGGCTACTGCATAGTCTACTACACTACAGATGATGGTAATAGGATAATAAAAAGTTTATTCCAAGCGTAGACTAGGCCTATAATAATAAAGTAACCTACTACGTTTGCTTGTCACGGTACGTGTAAACCGGATTGTGAAAAATAACAGAAGACGAACCCAAACGCAAGATATACAAAAATAAACTATTTATTAAACTGAAACTGAAAACACCCACGAGGGGGTAAAAACAGAGGTAAACATAAACACTGTGTAGGGACACAAAATAAACAGAATACGAGAAATACTCGGATGAACACTGGAGACAAGAACACTGTATCAACAGACATCAAACAACGCACGCACACCACACAGAGAACACAAGGGCATAATAAAGACACCACATCAATGGGGAACAGGTGAACATAATTAATCACTTAAGACATGATTACATAAGGGAGTAGGGTAAAAGTGACAAGACACTGGGAATACGTGTTACACAGATATGATGTGAATACACACGTATTCCCACATAAAACAATGCTGCCCTGGTCCTGCCCTCTGGATAATAACCAAGGTCAGGCAAGACCATGACAGCCACAAAACACTGGGAACACGTGTCACACAGATATGATGTGAACACACGTGTTCCCACGTACACACACTGCTGCCCTGACCTTGCCCACAGAACATAGACCTGATCTACACTAAGGTCTGGCAAGATCACGACAGCAACAAGACACCGGGGACATGTGGCAGCCACACACAGAATGTGATCCCACAAGTCCCCACACAGAACATGATACTGCCACGGTCCTGTCAGATGCACTCAGACCTACATCTAGCACGGATGTCTGACAGGACCATGACAGTACCCCCCACTTAAAAGACGGATACAAGACGTCACAAACAAAAACAAACAAAAACATTAAACACGAGGAACGAAAGACTGCACAACAGAAGACAACCACGACAACATTACAACGAACAACAGAGGTAAACAAACATAGGTGACAAAAGGATTGGGGTGATTTAACAAAAACAAAATATGATGAAGGGGTGGTGGGGCAAAAACAGGGGAAACAAAATGTCCAAAGTTATGAAACTTAACGTCCTGCGGCTGAAAAGCCGCCTGGTGACGTGTCCCCGGCTGCGCCGGCGGGTGACGTGTCTCCGACTGCGCCGGCGAGTGACGTGTCTCCGGCTGCGGGTGACGTGTCCCCGGCTGCGCCGGCGGGTGACGAGTCTCCGGCTGCGCCGGCGCGTGACGTGTCTCCGGCTGCACCGGCGGATGACGTGTCTCCGGCTGCACCGGCGGATGACGTGTCTCCGGCTGCACCGGCGGATGACGGGTCTCCGGCTGCACCGGCGGATGACGGGTCTCCGGCTGCACCGGCGGATGACGGGTCTCCGGCTGCACCGGCGGATGACGGGTCTCCGGCTGCACCGGCGGATGACGGGTCTCCGGCTGCGCCGGTTCCGAGGCCCTCTTCGTCCTTCTCCTCCTCCCCCTCGACGCAGGGAGAGCAGGTCCAAGACTGGCCCCGGGAGTAGTCTCTAGCACCGGGAGGACGGGATTCGACATCCCCATCCTGATGGACCCGGTCATTATGATCCTCTCGTTGGACTGAGTCTGGCGGGATCCAACCGATCCGGTCGTTCGCCGCCTGGCATTACCTTCGGGCCCGCATACGAGTGGGTCATAACACTCGTACCCCGACTCGTATGCGGGGCGGGATCTCCTTCCCCGTATCGCCAGGCGGCTGCCAGCAAACATCTCGCTGGGTTCTGTTGGGTGCGTGCGTTAAGTCACGGTACGTGTAAACCGGATTGTGAAAAATAACAGAAGACGAACCCAAACGCAAGATATACAAAAATAAACTATTTATTAAACTGAAACTGAAAACACCCACGAGGGGGTAAAAACAGAGGTAAACATAAACACTGTGTAGGGACACAAAATAAACAGAATACGAGAAATACTCGGATGAACACTGGAGACAAGAACACTGTATCAACAGACATCAAACAACGCACGCACACCACACAGAGAACACAAGGGCATAATAAAGACACCACATCAATGGGGAACAGGTGAACATAATTAATCACTTAAGACATGATTACATAAGGGAGTAGGGTAAAAGTGACAAGACACTGGGAATACGTGTTACACAGATATGATGTGAATACACACGTATTCCCACATAAAACAATGCTGCCCTGGTCCTGCCCTCTGGATAATAACCAAGGTCAGGCAAGACCATGACAGCCACAAAACACTGGGAACACGTGTCACACAGATATGATGTGAACACACGTGTTCCCACGTACACACACTGCTGCCCTGACCTTGCCCACAGAACATAGACCTGATCTACACTAAGGTCTGGCAAGATCACGACAGCAACAAGACACCGGGGACATGTGGCAGCCACACACAGAATGTGATCCCACAAGTCCCCACACAGAACATGATACTGCCACGGTCCTGTCAGATGCACTCAGACCTACATCTAGCACGGATGTCTGACAGGACCATGACATTGCTGGCTTATAACGTTTTTACATGATTGCAGCTAAATCACAAGTAAACAGTCTATAGGCTATGTCTACTGTATCATTTCATTTGTGTTCTTGTAAACATTACAAAATGCCATGACAAAAGTTAATTGTGTACGTGTAATGCATTATTTCATAACATTGGCAGTTATAATGTCACTATACATGATTATTGCTATTTATCATAATAGTTTGCAAATTCAAATTCAATTATTTAATCAATTATTATTATTAAATTGTGCATGTTTACACTATTTACAACCTCTAAGCTTATTTATGTCCTGATAATTATGTGAGATATTGACAACTGTTGTCATGATAATCGGATGACATACTACAAAGCAAGCGCAACAACATACAACATAGACTGCAAACAAGTTAACAAATAAGAGATTTACTTACTAGTCCATCAACAAGATCGCCAGATCAGCATCCCATCCAGTGCTGTCTTTAAGCTCACGCCAACGAGTAAAAACCTGACGGAGTGGGACTTTTGTCCGGTTCATAACGCAATCAGATTCTCTTTTCCTTTTCCTACTCTCTTCCGAACGCGCTTTCTTAACTTTTCCATCGTTGAGGATCACGTCTCAAATTTGCGCATACAGTTGTTGTTTATAGGCTTGTTCGACTTCATGCGGTGCTGCAAGAACCAACAGCCGGATGACGTCAAAGTGCTGTGAGAATGATCCAAGACGGCACTTTGACATCATCTGTCTGTCAGTTCTAGTGGCGTCACACAAAGTTGAACAAGCCTAACGTGTGACGTCGTTGCCGTAAAGCAAGTCGTGATTCTCGTGAGATTTGTCAGGGGCGGTTCTCTCAAGCTTGCATTGCTGGTTTTTCAAGTGGCGTCCTCAGGAGGATGATTCGCCTTACTATGACTTTGTTTACCACCAAAATAACTTTGAAGCTGTTATATAAAGGTAAAATAACTGCATAGTGTGTCTTTAAGTAGCATTTTTCAAAATGATAGTGAGATAGACTGGAGCTGAAACCGCAGGGTTTCATGACGCTTTAAGAGGATATATTTTTAATTATTATGCACAAGACATCTTCAATTAGTTTCATGAAATAATTGTAATTACATTGTTCTGTAAATACATTTGTGATGTATTGGAATCCTATCAGCCAATCAGCCATATTGCTTTTTTAATATCGGCTTCGGCAATTAAAAAAACATATTGCTTGATCGCTTATAAAGTCCATGAATTTCTTCCAAATTATTTCATGAAATTGTTTGTTGTGTTGTGCCAGTAAGAAACAAAAAACACAAGCCCTCATGAAACACAAAGCTTAACATTCTGGAGAAAGAACATTTCACTTAAAAAACTCTGAAATAAATCACTGACTGTGACTGACTCAGAGAGTTTCTTTCACCAGCTCGCAGACGTTGAGAAACTCAACTGGACTATTAGTTTATAGTGACTGAAGCTGATGTCACAAAACCGTTAGTGCTGGAAATCAGACAAACATTTTGATTTAAAAGCAAAGCTCTCCCTCTCTCTCTCTCTCTCTCTCTCTCTCTGTGTGTGTGTGTGTGTGGGTGTGTGTGTGTGTGTGTGTGTGTGTGTGTGTGTGTGTGTGTGTGTGTGTGTGTGTGTGTGTGTGTGTGTGTGTGTGTGTGTGTGTGTGTGTGCGTGCGTGCGTGTGTCCATGGTTGTGAGTTTTGAGGAAAACAGGTTTTATTGAGGTTGAGCGATGCATGCGACTTGACTCTTGTTGACTGTCTTACAGTGGTCAGCACTAATGACTGGTGGTCTCAGAGTGACCAGCGCTCGCCTGCCCCATGTGCTGTACTTCATTCTGATAAATGACCTGCAGTCTCCCCTCACCCGACCTCTTTAACTGCCCGTTTAGACAGGGTCTCCGGCCCCACAAATAAATGATAAAAGATGGCGCAAAAGAAAGTCTCAGTGGAAATACAGAGGATACAAACTCTCTTAAACAGTTATTCTATCAAATACAACGCATTTACAACACAACTGGACTGATCATTCACTATATGAAATGTTTTTTTTTTTCATTTACGAAAGCATTTTTAACCTCATCTAAAATAATACATCAATTTCCTCCTCATTACCTGTACATTATTTGGCATTTGGTCTCATTCAAAGCATCTTGGTGTACATTTATGCTGACCATTCACAGAGAATCAAACTTGAGACCTTAGGGTTGCGAGCACAATGCTCCATCAGAAACACGTGATACTGGCCTGTGTTTCACACATTTAAACCAAAAACACACGGATGCCGCACAATCTTATGTAGACGCACGATAGGAACAGTAGATACCATCCCCAACTTTAATATTCAGGATTCTTTCAAGATTCAAAGCCTTTAGTCACATGCGCAATTCCCTGTACAATGAAATTCTTCATTTGCTTTCCACACCAATACCGTTAAAAGTAAGAGTAAAAGGAAGCACATTAATTGCAAGTATACAAATGTAAATACAGTGCCACAAAACAGTGGTGCACGTTTTAAATAGTAGAGTAATTATGTTGTGTCTGTACAAATCACATGTGTTCAATAACTAGAGTGTGAAATGAATGTACATAATGAAGATTATTTCTCATCGATTTCTCCAAACACGCACGAGCCGAATGCGACTGTCCAGACCAAGACACAAGTTCTTCGTCATGACGCCTGGCATGTGTTTAATAAAAGAAAATCAATTTAAATCTTTCCAAGTATATGGCACTACTGAAATTCAGCACCTGAATCATTCGGTAATCGTACGGTTACGTTCGGTGTTCAGCACAAATCTTCAAGACATCTGCGTCTTCCTTCGCTTTTATTCATTATCTGCAACGATGAAAATGCCTCTGTTTTCTGTAGTCATTCCACAAAAATATTTCTGCAAACATTTCTTTATTTTCTCTTTAAGAGTTCAATGAAACGTCTTGTTTAAAGGGGACATTCCATGAAAATCAGACTTTTTCCATGTTTAAGTGCTATAATCGGGTCCCCAGTGCTTCTATCAACCCAGAAAACATGAAAAATAGCAACACTGTAACTTTGTTTTGGTAAGGCTCTCTCTGCAAGCATGTGAATATATAGGTCCTGCGGATTTCGCTCCCCCCATGACGTAGGTAAGGGATCTAATTATAATGATACCGCCCCTTCAACTGCGCTATCCAACCATGACTCAGCCTCGAGTGCGAGAGTCAGAGAGTAAGAATGACTGACAGCACGACGCGTTTGTATTCCCTCAAACACAAACAGGAGCCTACAATCTTATAACTTGTAGTTTTAATAATCTTTCTAAAGGTTTAAGAACGTTACCTTAGTGCAAGAGAGAGAGCGAGTGAGTGAGTGAGAGCGAGTGAGCGAACGATTCGCTTTCAAGTATGTTGTTTAATATGTTTCTCTGAAGTTTATATGAATGAACACGAGGATTAATGCACTGCACGAGACAGAGTGAGAGAACCACGCGTTTTCACTATCATACACAATAAGTAAATATGTTGTTTAATGTTTCTCTGAAGTTTCAAATGAATACGAGGAGTTACAAGATAGATGAGAGACTGACAAAAACGCGAATGTGTTCAATATGTGTACACAATAAACTTAAACATGTCATTTGATCTGTTTCTCTAAAGTTTAAGCATTAAACGTGTTGTTTTATTACAGATCATTTAAATGTGCTCGTGTGGTTTGGTCAAAAAGTAAACTTCTGAGTGTTTGTGGACGTGTATTTTATTGTAACATGCTGAAAATCATTGTGCCTGTTTAAAAGCAGCATGAGAGCTAAAAGTCTTTATTTTTATTCCACAATGTTCCCCATCTGCTCATAAACATGTATTTAGTATGCATAAAACAGATAATTGACTTTTTCAAATTGTTCAAATATATAATGCTGAACATCGCTCACTAACTTCTTTCGTGAGAGAATCTCCCTCGATGCTCTGTCTACAGCGCCAGCGCTTGAGACTCCGCCCACCTGAGCAGCTCATTTGGATTTAAAGGGATACACACAAAAACGGTGGATTTTTGCTCAGACCCATAAAGTGCCTATTTTAACATGCCACAATAAATTACCTATATGGTATTTTGAGCTAAAACTTCACATATGTACTCTGAGGACATCAAAGATTTATTTAATATCTTAAAAACGTCTTCTGGAATGTCCCCTTTAAAGGAAAACACAAACATTTTTTTTATATTTGATGAATTAATACATAGCTCTCTTTTCTCAATGCGTGCACCTAATCATTGTACAGCACTTTGATCTTGGGCACAGTAACATCATCACTCCTGAAAATTCCCCCTCTCACTCAAACTTTCAAAGTCAGGAGTGATGATGTTACTGCGCCCGAGGTCAAAGTGCTTTTCCGTCATACAATATAGTTCTCATTTTATATTCGCTTAAAAAATCGCCACGTTTTATTTTGTGCCCCCATACTTACTCGTGAAACTACTCATGTAAAAGTCTTTAAATAGGGAAAACATGGAAGTGTTTGGTGGCTTCTAAATTCATCCCAGTTTGGATCCTAAGGAATGAATGGAGCTAGGCTATAAATGGATGCGATGTACAACGATTAAGTGTATGCATTGAGAAAAGAGAGGTATGTATTAATTCATCCTAGTTGAGGGAAGAACATGGTAAAATGTTGAAAAATTGTGGTGTTTTCCTTTAAGCTCACAATGAGAACCTTTCAGGTAGAAACTACAGCACAGGATTCTTCAACTGATAGGTATCGGTAGATAGGCTAAACTCTAGGATTTTGTTTTAAAATTGCTCTTTGTAGAATTAACATTTGTTGTGCTTATTTATTTTCTCCTCTATTAAAACAATTATATATCTGATTATTGAAAGTGAGAAGGATGAATCACCTCTGAGCGAACTCTACATCTGCAAAAAATATCAAAATGCAACCTTCTGCTCAGAGAAATCAGGCCCTGCTGCAGCTACTCAGGCCAGGCGCGGAGCTATGGGCGGGCCTGGGCCCGCCCAGATTGACAGCTGGCCCGCCCAGTCAGAAATGTAAAAAATACTACTCTGTATAGTTAGACATGTATACTACTTTATGTGGTGTAATTTATCTATTGCATGTTATGTTAAAAACAGTAAAATTATAAGTAAGCCTGATAACTATTTAAAAACTATTAAAGCAGTTGAATGTTGCGTTATAATGAAATATTTCCGAGCAGCTTTCAGCCATGATCACTTTGAGAACTTTTTTTGCAAGCAAGTAGAAAACGTATTTTGAATAACAACACGTTATAAATATGTGCTGCGCGCTTTCCTCTCAATAACATAAACACACAACAAATATGACAGCGGGGTAAAAAATAGAAAGAAAACATCTGATCATAGTGATGTTGTTTGATATAGCGATATAGCAGCACTATAAGTCACGCCACGTTTATTGCTACACTTTATACAATATAGCCTATTGCTTTTAAGCAACAAATAGCCTATCATAACAACCTATAAGCCTACTGTGTAATTGAGACATTAATTTAAGAAATGCATTAAAGCAGAAAGACGTAGGCTGCGGAAATATAGTGGGTTCACTTCAATCCACACCACAGACGTTCTTGGTTTGCTTCTTATTTATTAAATCGAGGCAATTTTTTGATCAAACATTGATTAATATTAAGATACAATTTATACAAAACGAAATTCACTTTAAAGAAAGTCTTTCTAAAAAACAAACCTCGCAAAATCGCTTGCCCGACGTACATTACGGGCTATGGCGAATTCCTGTCGGGCTAAAAAAAAAAAATGATGCGCCTTGGCCGTCGGGCGGAGGAAAAAATATTGTAATGTGTTTGCATTCTCTCAGATTTAGTTAGGTAATTATGTTGTATGTAATTCGGCGTCATCTTGTTAGCCATTACTATCCTCACTAACAAGTGAAACTGTCAGGAAATGAAGTGAAAGCATTAAATCCATTATTCCTTTCGTTCACGTCTGATATGCGCGCTCCTCGGCTCCGCTCTTCACGAGTAGGCTTGCTTTTGTGCTCATCAAAAAGTATATTAAATGTTTATTTATTTGTCATTTCGTTTAACCCCAGAGTCTAACATTATTCTAGCAACTCCCTTTTTCTTTCTTTATTTAGTAAGTTAACTTAAATATGTGAGAACGAAAATATATTTTTAGTGATTTGCATGAAGAGAATATGATGTTAGAAGCTTCATTTTAAGCATTTAGTAGCCGTATTTATTTAAACACTTTAATAGGTTATTTAAAAAAGTATAAGGTTTTTTTGGGTTCATTTATATTTCCTGTCACTGTGTGCAGGTTCTTTTTTGTAGGCTATGAGAGCCCAATATTTTTTTTACCAAAAAGGCTTAATAAATGTCACGTTCCATTACAATTTAAAGTATCAATAATGTCAAAAATGTGACATGCAGTTCGGGTGTGTGTGTATGCTGTTTAAATTAGTGTTCTGAAGTTTTGACGAATTTTATAGACTTGTTATAGTTTCTTATTCAAAAGTGACACCCATAGATTCAGGCCCACCCGGACTTAATCCATGCCCACCCATATGTCACGTTCTGCATCCGCCACTGACTCAGGCACACATTCATGTGAGTAAAAGTGTGGTTGGTAAACAATTGTGAATCCTCCAGTTATATAAGAATAGTCTACAGTATGTAATTCATCAAAAGAATGAGTTTTCCAAAGGGCCACAAATTTACAGCCAAGAACTTAAAGAACCTTCTATAAAATAGGAAGGAAACTTAAAATGTCACTACATACAGCATATTTCTCTATGGTCTTTCTGACTGATGACTGGTAGAACTGGCTAGCCGATTCATTAAAAGCACATGCAGGAGAAGAAGAAAAAACTTTTCTGCTCAACATTGTTCATGTAAGTCAGTGGTCGTCCCTGAGGATCATCACACCTCTGTTTACAGCTACAGGACAGAACCTTACACAACCTTACAACCTAGACACAAGTGTCTGTTAAACGCCTAAATGTAAATGTAAGATGCAGTGAGTGATGACATGCTACGACCTTCAGCTGATAGCAATCGTTCCGAATGGAGCTGGACTGTGCAAGAAAAATTTACACTGTGAATATAACGACTAAAAATTCTCTCATCAGCAGAGTAAAAAAGTGCTTTCTTTAATTAAATCATTTAAAACCGTTAGAAAGAGAAATAATTCACAATTCAATGGACAATGCATTACAATGCCCACTTGCCCAGCATTAGTATCTTGATATCAATAAGAGATTAGTGAATTGCATAAAAATGTGAAGATTCATGCCTGAGGGACTTACGAATCTCCTGACCTCTGGAAAACCATTTCATTGGCATCTAATTGAGTTCCCAGATTACTTCACAGCAAGAAAATATTATGGTGCTTGAATGTATTCATTTTCAAAAGCCTCAGAAACGTATAATATATTCGTATAATATAAAGTATAATAATCTGTAAGTAGCAACTTTATGTAGAGGATTTATTACTTCATTTATTAATTTCTTTATTACTTATCACTTTATGTATTCATCACTGTAGATAAATGGCCAAGTGGAGAGTAAAATAAATATTTTTATTAGTAAACTAAAAGACTAAATGACAACTAAACAAAATACAACGCAAAAAACACGGTAAAGTAAACAACAAGTTGATTTCATGTGACGTGTTTTGCGGCAGACTTTTATTATTGCCACTGTTTTCTGTGAACCTAGCATCTGTTCTGTACAGTATAATCTCTCTCTCTCTCTCTCTCTCTCTCTCTCTCTCTCTCTCTCTCTCTCTCTCTCTCTCTCTCTCTCTCTCTCTCTCTCTCTCTCATCGCGCGGGTCGTTTCTGCAAACGCGTTTGTCAGAATGAAAATAAATCATTTTTGAGACCCAGTCCAGAGACACGAAATAAAGCAGTAAAATGATTTACCAGTGCGACATCTGGTTCGTATTTGAATCAAGATCAAGATGAAGGGCGCATTTGACTGAAGTCACTGCGGTGTAAAGCGACAGAAATACGCCATATTACTCACAGCACACAAAACGATTTCAATAAATAAATAAATAACTGGAATGATTTAAAAGATCAGCAGAGTCACTAATAGCTATAATCGATCTGCAGCAATATTTCTCTTTCTGTCTCTCTTTATACACAACAAACAAAATTTATTTGATCTACTACTTCTGCATATCATTTCACTTTCGTTTTTAAAGTCATAGTAAAAATAAGTGGGCACAATTCTGTCAAAAAAGTGACTCATGAAATAAATCCTACCCAAAGTGAGGATCCTGGTCATCAGATCTCGAGGAAACTGATCTGCTTCTCTCCCAAACCAATGAAAAATTAACAAATCCAGCTTTAAATCTCATGAGATCTAATAAATCCTCTTCATGTCGATAGCATTCAAATATGGACTGAAACTGTGGAGAAATAATGTTGAAGATGATGCATCAGTTATGAGTTGTGTGTTTTCTGCTCATCTTCAGCGCACATGGATGGGTCGTCATCATCATCACAGTGATGCTGATGCTGAGAAACACCGGTGGATTATTGAGCATCATCCTCCAGCCCGCAGTGCGCCTGACATCCACTGAGATTCAGAGCAGACACACCACTGAATGTCTGAATGCTGCGAATATCTATCCCTACAGCACAATGAGAGAGAGAGAGAGAGAGAGAAAGAGAGAGAGAGACAGAGAGAGAGAGAGAGAGAGAGACGCACTGCCACCTCATGGAGAAGATCTTTTGATTCCAGCAGCAGCCATATTGCAGGTGAGAAACTCAAACACATAAACACTATAATGTCTCTATTCTGTGTTTGCTGTGCTCATTTCGTTTTACATTAATAGTAGAAATTATAACTGTAGCATATTGAAATGCATTTTATATATATATATATATATATATATATATATATATATATATATATATATATATATATGTATATATATATATATATATATATATATATATATATATATATATATATATATATATATATATATATATATATGAAGAGTTTCGTTGCAAAACGAGATAACCACCGTTTTTTTATTGTTCAGAAATCTCGTTTTTTGGTTGTGCATTCCAATTAATTTCAATGCAACTGCAGTTGGTTTGTTTTGATTTAAACCTTCATAACTTAAAAAATACAGCTAAGTAGCACCATAAAAGAAAATAATAACATGATAACATAATAATAAACATGTTTTGACAAAAAATGTTAAAAATGGATTTATCTCGTTTTGCAACGAAACTCTTCATATATAAACACTGGCATGTGAAACTACTCGCTATAATACAATTTACATTTTGGGCAAAAATCTTTAACTTTGCTGTTGATGACTTGTGAATGGTCATTCTGTGCGGTGGGACGTCCTCAGTGTGTGTGGAATGTGAGAGCTCTTGTTTGATTTCTTCAGGACAACATTGGCCCCTGCGGACCACTCTGTGAGGGGAATTTCGATGAAGGGTTTCAGCACTAAAGAAAAGACCCTCAGAGACTCTCTGTGTCTCCTGTGTCAAAGCCAAGGCACAAACGAGACCTGTAAGAAATGAAAAAAGGAGACAAATGTGCCTTTGATTTCAAATAAATTTACTTAGACCTGATCGGCTGTCAACAGATGTCTCTATTTCATCACAATTTAAGGGAAATACAACATTTGTGCTTTTCATTCACACATCAACAGTTAAACTGACAAGACTTGGCAAGATAAAAAAGTCACCCATATATCATGCAGCGCACAAGTGAGTACAAAAGCAAGAATTCAGTCGATACGCCTATATTGGGACACACTAGCACGTAATAAAATGATGTCAGATGCCTTTGTTTTAACTCAGGGTCACATATGCAAGCTCTCCAGGTTTGAGCAGAGGGTTCCATCATATACATATACATCACATATTTTTTCTTCTCCTACACAATAATGTCTTCCTTAAATAACTATTTTGTACTTTGCAGAGGAGCGAAACCCGTCTGTACTGACACCGCAGTATCTGTTTAAGTGTATTACTACATCACACAGTCACCAGCAGTCTAGATCACACGAGCCTCTCTCTTCAGTCTCTTGGAAATGTGTGTGTTATTTGCCTGTGTCTGCTGCTTTTGTGTGTTAAGTGTTGATCTCTCATTTGTTGCTGCACTGTGCATATTTACTTTCTTCCCCGCCAGACAGGGATGAGCTTGATTTGAAAAAATACTCCAGAACTGCGGATGTCAGTATAGAGCTGCTGTCCCAACGTGAAGAGACGGGTGAGACCCACCGGCTCGAGATGAAGGCTTTTCTTGCAGTTTCCTTCCTGAAGGCTTGATTAGCTGAATCGGTTATGAAGTTTCTGAGTTAGCTCTAAGCAGACAGCTCAAAAGCGGAATATGCCAACGGTAAAGGTGAAGTGGACTTCTTGTGACACCCCATGTACGAGCAGAACATCATTAACATTATTTCACAGCTTGACTTTCAAGAATAAAGCATGTTTTTTTCTTGGAAGCTGAATCTCAGCTCAACAGAACAGTCTTGATGGTGTGCACATTTTTACCTTGCTGAAAATCTCTCTGAGGTGAATCTTCAATGAATCCTTACTTAGCCTTTCTTTCCATGAAACGCTGAACTCTTGCAATCATACAGACATGAAATAACACTATATCAACATAAAATAAAATGAGAACACTAGCAGTAGGTTGTTTTAGGGTGAGGCATAATCCGGTGGTGGGGCACAACAAAATATATGCAAATTCAAAGTGAATTATAGTGCTATACTTGGGGGAGTCGTGGCAGATTTTTCCATGTGTAAATGTTTCTGCATTCCAGGTACGCTACAGTCCTGCAGCAAGAACAAACATGTAAATGTTAAATCACTCAGCTCAGGACATTTACTCGATTTTCAGTGCAGGCCTAGAGACTCAAGTGAACAGAAGTACTTTCATAAGAGGTCTTCATTATTTAGATTGCGAGATTATGAGTTTTCACACAACAAACACCTAGATTTACTTTTTAGTCTGACTCCTTATTTACACTAAATTAATATTTAAACTCTGGCTACAGTATGAGAAGCCTTGAGCTGAAGCTACTGCAAGTATAATGCTGAGTCAGTGGTACATGTTTTCCTCACACTTCCAAAAATATAAAGAGTTTAGTTCCAAAACACAATAAACACCATTTAAAAAAATGAGTTTCCACCAAAATCAGTATTGTATCAGGTCAGTATTAAAAAGTCAATTCTTCATTTTACGCAAAATCGATATCTGCCATGTTATTCTGTCATCTTTTGTCCCTTTTTTCCAAACTGCAATAAACACTCCAGAATGCAATAAATCCGCTCAACAATTCACAGCGCATCATTCCACACATCGTAAACAACAATGGAGGCACGTTGAATACACGCAGAATCCTAGTTTTCCTCATCTACTTTGTACTTTGTGATCAACAAACAAACAAAAACAAAATATTATTTTGATGGCATTGATAAACCTGTGGTGGTTTTCAGTGGCGAGGAAGAAACTTAAGCCATCAAAATCTAACGATTTACATGAGAGGCACTTCGGTGTAGAGTTCTCAACGGACCTAAAATTTACAATCCGACCCAGCCCGTGGCTTTTAAAGCCCAGACCCGATGTAACCCAACACATCAACATGAATTATCTGTCCGAACCCGACAAGCGGCCTGACGCTGCCGACCCCCTCCCCCTTTTTTTTCTTCTCATACACGTATTATCTTGACCAGCATACTGGAATTCAAATCAACCTTTAATGTTCACGCCTTTTAAGAATACAAATAACTGAAACATTAAACTTTAAATATATAAATAGGCTATATAAATATGCCTTAAATAAAAATCAGACAATAATAAATAAAAATAACTCAAACATGTACTCAGCCAGCAGCTACCCCTCTTATAATAGCGATGGGGAATTCACCTGCGGCAAGTTTACTTTTCTCCAACTCCATTTTCTTCTCCAGGCAACAGGCGTCCACGCAGCGGCGTCTGCCCCAACCCTTCTCCGTGATGCACGTTGCACCCAGCAGCCAAACTTTCTTTACAATGAACAGCAGTGATGATTAATAATTTTTTTCACTGAGAGGAAAAGATTAAGCCAGAGGTCCGACCCGACTCATTTGCTTATATTTTTGACCTGAACCCGGCCCAAATCCGCGGGTCCCATCGGGTTTGTCGGGCCAACCAAACCCGTTGAGAACTCTTCTTGGGTAAAGGAAAACTGCCGGCTGTTGCTTGTTCTCACACAACAGCATCAAGCTTCTCTCGTGCTAACACATTGACCTCAGGGGATCTTATAAAAAACTTTCCATTATTTTATTAGAAGCCAATGAAAATGGAGCTTTTCGTGTTATTATAACCTAAGGATGCTATGTTAAAGTTTGTAACAGAAAATAGTGGTTTTCATCTTATCACTTTCTTGGTACACAAAACATTTAGTCAAAATGGATTTATTGCGTTTTGGAACCAAACTATTCATGGTTCTCTCTAACATCAGAGGTGGAGATATTGTGATAAACCACTGACAAACAATCAATCTCATGTATTTCAACTGTATGATACTGTTTGACTGCACTGTATGATAAAACAAAGCCTTTTTCAGAGATCTGGAAAACAACTAGTCTATACTCGGAATGAATGGTGAGTATTAACCTGAAACAAGATCATTAAAAACTATATCAGTATCAGGCTGCTAAAACTGTAACATACATTTACCTCAGGCATCCAGTGCTGTGGCAGTAAAATTTACTTAATCAAGCAATGTTTTTATTCTACAACGCCGACTAGATAAGATGAAGGATTACATAAACTAGATTCACTATTAGAGATACAAGAAACATGCTGAGGAAATCTGATTCCAGCTGCTGTGATTGCAATATGAACAGCATATTTACATGTTTAATGATACTGTATGTAAACAATTGCAAAAGTTTTTATTAAAGGAAATCTACAATATTAATTAATTCCATTAAAGGTTCAGTAATTGATTTGCACGAATACACTGCGGCACGCAAGATAATTCATATAACATTATCAGTATCTTCCGGTGGTGTGGACGCTAATATAGTTATCATTTTAGTTAATGATGTTTTCATTATTTTTAAATTGTGAACAGCCCACATACAGTGCATCTTACCATAAATAACAAGGCAACAGTGTACATTTTAGGACATCCTCAGACCTCAGCGTCACAGGCATCAGATAAAACGCCATCGCACCTCAGACTGAAAAGCATCAGTTCTCAGAAAAATCTCAGTTCTCCAGTCCTCAGGTCCTTACACTGGCTTCCTGATACATACAGAATAGATTTTAAAGTATTGTTACTCGTTTATAATACACTTCATATCTTAGGACCCAAATACATGACAGATATGCTAATTGAATATAAACCGATAAACAGATTACTCAGATCATTAGGATCAGGTCAGTTAGAAATACCAAGGGTTCACTCAAAACAAGGTGCTTCAGCATTTAGTTATGATGTCACCTGTAGCTGGAATCAGCTTCCAGAAGAGATCAGGAGGCTGTTTTTACACTTGGCATTAACATGCGATTTCATCGATCGGATCACAAGTGGACGATGTTAATGCCAGGTGTAAACGGTGTTCAAAACGTTTTGAGCTCGTCCACTTTCAACCACATGCAGAGGTAGTCGAAAACCCTTTCGATCGGATTGCTTTTCTAGTGTAAACGCACATGTGGTTGAGACCATGAGTCTCTCCGCCCATTTATCTAATCTGAGGTACTGAACACAATGTTTTACGTCTTTTCTGACTTCTAGCGTGAACAGACGGTGAACAGCGCTATTTGTAGCCTTTCATTCATAAAACTAAAACGGCTGATCTCTGTAGTTTCGTTTTGAAAGCATGTGAAAGTTGCGCGATCCTATTTCATCAATTGCGCTGAAAATTCAGAGAAAGCTCTTACATATACATGTACAAAACCCTGTGCAGCATGTTTACTTGCTAAATAAGCAGCGGACTCCGACATAATATTAGTTTGCATTCATATAAACTCCCGCTCGCGTTTGAATGACAGCAGAGAGACTCGCCCACAGTCTCACAGACCACCACTCAAAGTATTCAGGACAGAAGCGGTTGAAAGTGAACAATAGAGACGAATTTAAATACCAGGTGTAAACGTGATGTGTCTTGCTCGTCCACTTGTGATCTGATCGATGAAAACACATCTTAATACCAAGTGTAAACAGCCCCCACATGTGCTTCAACAGTAAACACTGTTAAATCTAGATTAAAAACACATCTGTTTAACTCTGCATTTACTGAATAATAATAATAATAATACATTTATTTTGTATAGCGCCTTTAAAAGTAGCTTTCTCAAAGCGCTATACAGACAAGCATAACAACAGTGAAACAACACAATAAAATAAAAAAACACAAAAAAATTTAATGAAGTAAAACCAATCCTAAAATATAATGTTTTGAGAAGAGATCTAAAAGTCAATAATGTATTTGCTTCTCTGCTGTCGGCCGGGAGAGAATTCCAGAGCTTATGAGCATAGACAGAAAATGTTCAATCACCCCTAGTATGGAGCCGTGTTTAGGAACAACCAAGAGACCACTCTGAAAGGAACGCAGATTGCAACATGGTGTGTAAGGCATTTATAGATCAGTCAAGTACTGAGGTGCCAGATTGTGCAGAAATTTAGGGATTTTAAAGACAGTTTAAAACAGATTTTAAATGAGCACTGTGCTGCTTCGCACTGACTGCACTTTTAACTCAAGTCACTTTTACTCTTTTGTTTACTCTTTTATTCATATTTTAAACTAAAATCACATTTATTTTCTTTAATTGTTATTTTAAATTCTCAAGCATCTTTGTTTTTATTGTGATTTTATCGTGTGCACTTTTAAATTCAAATCCCTTTTACTCCAGTTTTATTCTTTTTACATATTTAAAAACAGTTTTTATTAAAATCACATTTATAATTCTCAAGTAAAACATGAAACTCTTCTTCTTCAGGCATTCATTTTGTCTTGTCTACAGCCCGGAATACACTGCACGATTTTTGTCCTCTTATGAGATCATTACCTTATCACACTGTGCGACATGTATCGTTTAACCCCCTGGGGTCCAAAAACGCGGGGCTGCGTTTTGACATGTTTTTTCCTTATCATGGCAGAATCAACTTAAAATACTCCATCATTAATAATCATACACTTACGTGTTTGACATCATTTGAAACGGTAAAGGGTCTTCTTTAATATGTGTTCATTCACAATAACAACAGATCTTTGTGTTTTTGTCAAATAAAGAAAATAAACAGGCTGTCTCTCAAAACACGTTACAAAAATCAATTGAAACTCCGCGAATACTCGTCACACAAGCATGATACACACATCCAAAGAAAGCCTGAAATGTCTACTTTTAAACAAGCTAAATATAATCGAAAACAAATATTGCCTGTTTATGTAATCTGCATTGAAGTAAAGAGAGTACCGTTTTTCCTGGCTGACTTCATTATCTTTAATTTGGTCATGCCCACAGCTGTTGACATGGTAATGAAGACACGAGCTGTTCAACCATAACAAGCAAAGCGTAAAGTTTGATCAGATTTAAAGACTTTTTACCGCATGTTTGGATTATAAACTTTATTCACACACGTGAGGAATATCTTCCTTTATGTCTGGACATTGAGGAAGAGAAGCATTTATCTTTAACGTTACCTAAGAAGAACAATGGAGAACGCACTGGAGCTGGATTAGAAGTAAGTAACGTTAACAGTTAATTTATACCATTTATATTTGCTATCATGTAACTTAATATGCTCATGGCTTGTGCAGTTCAGCCTACATACAGTAACGTTAAGCAACCTTAGCAGACTACACGCTTCGGATTGAAAAACTTTCGCATTGTTTACAAACGGACGCGATCTCACGTAATGGCGGATTTCACTGTTGCATGCTGTAACAGTGTTAAACAGTTATTCACTTATATCCTTCATGGAAACTTTCAGTAAGCCTGAACTGCTGTATCTTTTAAGTGTGTGCTGTAATATGATTCCATGTTTACATACATGCTTATTTACAAACGAGTACGCGTGACCTCCCATAATGGCGGATATCTGTTACATGTTGTACAGTGTTAAGACACAGTTATTCACTTTCGTATCTGTCATGGTAACTTTGAGTAAATGCTGCACTGCGGGATTTGCTGTAAAATAATTCCATATTGTTTACATGCATTCCATACATTGCGCTTTACACGCGACACCGTTTTTATGAGCGCTGCGTTACACGGAGACGCGAGCTCGCGCACATGCGATGTGTTTTTAAAGTTCATACGCGCTTACAGAAACACGTTTAAAACAGAAGCTAGACGATAAGGGGATGGGCATCTGAAAACAGTCATCTGAAAACATCTTTTTATATTAATTGCTTCAGATGTTTATCTGAGATTATTTTTATGTACAAGATAGTATATGAATGTAACTTAGTATCAGTGACATTTACCCATCAGTTATATAAGTAAGGGTATTTCTGTGGACAATTTATGCTAACAGCTGTTTATAACTCTCTTAGAGGTCTGCATCTCTCTCATCAGTACAAAACTATGAAGTGGAAAAACACTTTTTGGACATAAAGTTATATGGTAACATGAGCCACATGAAGTTTACAGCTCTGTTGTGTATCAGTTTCTTAGTTTATACAAAGTTTTTGAATAGGGTTTCTTTCCAAATAAACTTAAAATGTCCTACTAACCATCATTTCTATTTTGATTATATTGTTAACTTAATAAACCTCAAACAAACATGTATACATTTGTCCTTACATTCTTCACTGTAGTTCATTCTCACATTCCTGCCTCATTATGCAGCTCATTATGCGAGCCTTTGTTTGCTTGCTGTCAATCAATCCTTCTCGCATACGGCCCGTCTAAACAAAAAGTGTCTTACAATTTCTAAATCAATACATTGTTTTATTTGAATAAGTAGGCATGGTGATTGTCACATCATTTTAAAGAAAAAACTCTAGACTACTAGATTATGTTTAGGAAAGTCTTGTTAAAACATGTTTAGTATGGGCTTTGTGGACTTATATCAGTGACTTAAAAATTTTGCTTTTTTAAAAACCACGCATAAACATTTTTCTCTCAAAAATACAAACATGTACATACATGTAGCTCATATAATATTTTAGCCCAGTTTGTGCTGAACGCAGTGGTATGAGACACTTCCCATTATTATGTTTTAAAGCAACTGAAAAAAGACCAAATGTAAGAGCATGTCAGAACCTCTGAGAGTGTCCCAAAATTGTCGGACCCCAGAGGGTTAAACTCGGGTACGAGAGGCATGTAGACTGTACGATGATGACACAGAAGCTTTGGCGGCAGCATCACACGTGGCGCAACGTCATCAGCATGCGCTCGTGGTAAACAAATACCGGCGCGCAGGTCGTAGCAGCAAACACACTGTGCGGTGATCGTGCCGAATTTCTGACACTGCCAGAAAACTATCGTAGGCTATCTTTGGACACAAGACCGGAAAAATGGCCGTCTTTGAACCTCTCTCACTGTACGACATAGGACCACCGATGGAGAGCCACGATTACAGAAATCGCAACGATAGTTTCATGATGGCAATCTTTCGTCTGGGACAGCCAATAATCGTGCAGTGTATCCCGGGCTTTAGTCTATCAGGTTATTGCAAAATTTCCACCACAGTTTGGCGATGAGGATGGGATCATAAAGCTGAGGGATTACTGAAGGAAACATGAATAGGGACCAGAATCTCCAGCTGCCACGATCAACGAAAGAGAAAGGGGGAAAGTCCACAATTCCGTCCAGAGGACAGTGAGTAGTAATTCATGTCCAGGGTGTTTAAATTAAAGGGCCATTTCACCGATAGGAACATTAATCTTTATGGAAAGTGAGTCATATTTGTAGTCAAAATGTAACATAAATGTAGAATTTTGTGCCTATTTGACAGAGAAAAGACAAAATGTGACTTTAGAGCACATTTGTATGAAAAACTACAACCACAATGGACAGCTCTGCAAGCCACTCCCATTAATCGGAACACGGCTCAGACATGCTATTATGTACATAAATGCCACGTTAGTAAAACAAAGAAAATAGCCATCACCACTGTGTCTGACAGACACCAATCATGATTTACTTTTAAATGTGATGTTACATTGTGGTACACACAATAACACCCTGGCCTGGTGTGTAGCAAAGTCTTATTCAAACAGTAACGTGCGGTTTCAGATCCGCAGTACAAATGTCTTTCCAAGTACTTAAAAAAAGGGTATTCATTTTAAATGTTTATTTAGTTTTACCAATTTTCTTTTTGTCTCTTGTTTACTGTAATTACATTTGTGTTATTATTGGCCTCACTGCTCTCACAATACAGACATATAAAACACCGCTCAGATATGCTATTGTGTACATAAATGCCACGTTAGTATATCATATATAAAAATATAAACACTTACGTTAGACGTTCGTTTATCCCTGCATCCTCCACACAAACGCGTCCCCTGCATAATATCTCCACAGACAAGCTGCCTCAGCTCTTGGAGCTTGTGCTCGTAAACCAAAACACGTCTTTGAAATAAGCACGCGACCAGAAACATTAACAAAACAAACGTTCATATCCTTATCTGATCCAGAAATGTTAAACCAAAGCAAACGGCGCAAGTCCGTCCAAGCTTATATAGCCTACTCCGCAGCACGTCTGCTCGTAAACCGAAACATGTCCGTGAAATAACGCTCCAAACGGTTGCAAAGTTCCTCTCTTGCGTAGAAACCTTCACCAAACAAACGTCCATATCCTTATCTGATGCAGAAATGTAATAAAGCAAGCACACAGCGAGAATACAGGCAGTAGTCTGTCCAAGCTTCTCTACGCAGCAGAGGCCGATGGTTGCTGCGTCTTCACCGGGCTCCTCTACCCAGCCGACGCCCAGGCTCCGGCTTCTCCTCGGGCTTCTGTTCCTACATCTGCCTCAGCTCTTTGCAGTATTGTGGCTCATAAAGGTGCAATGCACAGCGGATTAGAGCATCACGCTTGTAAAATCACCCTCTTCCATGTAATATTGATTAACTTCCACTGTTATTGTAACATGAATTCTGGCTCGATCCACAACTTCTGTTTAGCTTAGCTTAGCATAAAGATGGCGGCTGGTCGTTTTTTTTTTCGGTCTGTGTTCGTATATTTTCGTAAGTCCCACCCACTTATCTGTAATTGGTCTGAAGCGTGACTGGGTCCCACCCATAGCCCCCACCTTGGAAAAATTAGGAATGAGTGTCTGTAGTCTTTCACACTCAATAGAGATACAGGATTTCCTTCTTTCAATGACGCAAAATGACGATTTTTACATCATTGAAAGAAGGAAGTGCCTCACTGAAATCAGTATTTCTCCCCTCTCAGGGGAAACTGAGGGAATGGTGCACGACCATTCAAAACATGACTGGGGTTCTAACGGTACAAAGCTTAATGCAAATGGGTGAAGTTTCCCTTTAACACGGCAGTAATTGCGAGGACAGTCTGGTGCAGGGCAGTACGAGAATTACATTGCAAAAATGTTTAGTGTGACGGGCCACATGGCAGTAATTGCAAAAGAGTCTGTGAAAAAGCGTAGTGAGCAGCGTGGGGTAAGATAGATGAGACATCTGACATGGTGTATGCTATGAGAAGAATGCATGGGGATGAAATAGATGAATTTATGAAGAAATCAACCAAAATCATAACTTTCCAAATATGGGGTGTTTAAGTGTTTAGTGATTACATGATATGGGAATATGTATCTTTGTTTTTATTGTGATTTTATTTCTTATATTTTTTACTTTTTTTCTCATTTCTATGTAAAGCACTTTGAATGACCTCTGTGTATGAAACGTGCTATAAACTTGCCCCGTCAAGTCTTACAGATCAGACGGCGGGTAAAACGGCCTTGGACTAAAAGACATCAGGTCTGACACAACAAGGCATCGGACAAAACGGCCTCAGACGATTTTACACATGATCACGCGCATTTGCGTGAAGTTTTGGGCACCAAAAAGTCTTTATATAATTTTTTACTGTCTTTGCTAACCCCTACAGTTTCTTAACTGTATAATGTGTCGCATGATGATTTATTTATAACGCTGAATTAAATTCTGTTAGCATAAATGATGGCTGTGTTAATGATGGCTCTCTCTCTCTCTCTCTCTCTCTCTCTCTCTCTCTCTCTCTCTCTCAAAATGTAAGTTTTAAGCTGGATAGAACATTATACTACTGTATATACTACAGTATACAGATCCTATGGTTTTCTGTTAGGATGTAGCTTAGATGAATGTAGATCAGTGGCGGCTCCAGACATTTTCTGATGCAGGTGCTATGGGGATGCTCAACACTTAAGAGAAGGTGCTTTAAATTTTGGGGCGTTTCATTAAGGAGGTTGCATCAGACCACCCTTTATACACGCGTACACGGCCGAATTAACTAGCCTATACTCGTTCCACGACTATGTAAGAGTATTCAACACAAGGGTTATGGATACAACATACATAAGCCTGCCAATGTAAACCTCTGAAAATAATATTTCACAGTTCTGTCACAGTCCAGCCCTGAATACAACGGAGCAGCAAACGTGCACGCTTCGGCTTAAAATGCTCAGATCACGAAATCACACAGCCAGTTACCAACACTAGTGATGAATCAGCATTGTTTCTATTGTTGGGGCATCATAGGGTGACCATACATGCCATTCTTACCGGACCCGGACGCGTCCTGTCCAGGATTTTGGGTGCATCTTCTGGAAGTTGTATTTGTCTGCCACATACGTCATAGATGATTATTATTATTATTACAGAAAAGCAACCGTTACATTTAAAGGTAAGAATGAAACTACAATTGTATATCTTATGTTTTTAACTAAATGGCGTATGCGGTCAACAAATACGACTTCCGGAAGACCGAAATCCTGGACAGGACGCGTCCGGGAAGAATGACACGTATGGGCACCCTATAGATGTAACAATGCAGAGCCAAGAGATTTGTGCTTTAACCACCAAATTCATTTAATTTGTAATAGCCAACAGATGGGAAAATCAAGCACTTATCATAGACGTCTTCACAACAAAACAGCATCATCAATGATGTTGACGCAGTCAAGGGTCCTCGTTCTCTCCGTATTTATAGCCAAAAGTGCCAGATTACTGGTTCTATTCAATTCAATTCAATTTTATTTATATAGCGCTTTTCACATTAGTTAATTGTTTCAAAGCAGCTTTACATTAATAGAAGCAGTAAAAGCACAGAAAAACGACAGATAGGGACAGTGTGTCCACTGCTGTAGTGTGTCCACTGCTGTTCCTCGGGTAGTTTTTGGTATATCCATTTTGGCTGCATTTCCAAACTCGCTTTCAAAAACAAACTGCCGTGCGTTAAGGTCAAAAGTTCACCGGGCGCTGCACCCATTGACCAAAGAAGATCACATGTTTGGGCGTCATGATATTTTAGCTAAATATATATTTTTTAATTATTATTTAACTCCCTTTTTTAACAACATGAAAACACTATTCAAACATGACATTAAAATATAAATATAAAAAATTACAGACATTTCTTGGGGGTGCTGGGCGGGTGCTATGGATATTATAGCCGGAGCTACAGCACCACCTAGCTCCTCCCTGGGGCCGCCACTGATGTAGATGAAATTATAAAATGCTTTTTGCCTATGGTTGTGCAAATAAAATAATTCAACAATTAAACATGCTAATAATTAATTCAATTCAATTCAATTCAATTCAATTCAATTCAATGATTTGAATTAAAGGAATAGTCTACTCATTTTCAATATTAAAATATGTTATTACCTTAACTAAGAACTGTTGAATCATCCCTCTGTCATCTGTGTGTGTGCACGTAAGCGCTGGAGCGCGCTGCGACGCTACGATAGCATTTAGCTTAGCCCCATTCATTCAATGGTACCATTTAGAGATAAAGTTAGAAGTGACCAAACACATCAACGTTTTTCCTATTTAAGACGAGTAGTTATACGAGCAAGTTTGGTGGTACAAAATAAAACGTAGTGCTTTTCTAAGCGGATTTAAAAGAGGAACTATATTTTATAGTGTAATAGCACTTTTGGGAGTACTTCGACTCGGCGCAGTAACACCCTCCCTCTCCCATTATGAGAGTGAGAAGGGGAGTGGACTTTTCAGGCGAGTCGAAGTACTCCCAAAAGTGCTATTACGCCATAAAATATAGTTCCTCTTTTAAATCCGCTTAGAAAAGCGCTACGTTTTATTTTGTTAAGGTAATAACCTTCTTAGTTAAGGTAATAACATGTTTTAGTATTGAAAATGAGTAGACTATTCCTTTAAGAAACAAAAGTGCCATCATAAGTCTTTATTGATCTCCCGTTAGTCTGCGATAGTGACATCATGCGTAGGGGCGGGGCCACGTGTAAAATCATCGGATGCTTTTCTGTCTGAGGCCGTTTTGTCCGATGCCTTGTTGTGTGAGACCTGATGCCGCTTCGTCTGAGGCACTATGCGTTTTATCTGATGCCTGTGTACTGAGGTCTGAGGATGTCCTAAAATCTACACTGTACAAGGCATTGGTGGCAGGCCCGGATTGGCCATAGGGAGAACCGGGAGGATTCCCGGTGGGCCGGTCTGTTTTTTTGGCCACGAGGGCCGCTGTTGTCATGCCACCGGGATGACGCGTATTTGCGGGTGAGAGATGTCCTCGCCGCTTTATGCACAAGTTGATTGTGTCCCGAGTCCCGACCACTTATTGGAAGAATTCTTGCATTAGGGTTCATTGACATCTAAAACGCATGGGAAACGCAGGACGTGCCGCTGTCTTCTGGTTTTCAAAGCGCTTACTTGAACACGAGTTTTGTTTCAGACGCGTCTATATTGAGTGCGCTTGCCGTTTGCGCGTCTATATTTAAAATAAACTTGAGCGCGTCTTTTGAGTGCGCTTGCCGGCCGCGCGTCTATATTTAAAATAAACTTGAGCGCGTCTTTTGAGTGCGCTTGCCGGCCGCGCGTCTATTATATTTTAAATAAACTTGAGCGTGTCTTTTGAGTGCGCTTGCCGGCCGCGCGTCTATTTACAAAACTTATTTTTTATCCAAGTCATAGATGAATTCTCTATGAATAGTCATTATTCATCGTTTATTGCAAGAGGAACAAAAATCTATTTGATGCAAAACTCATTAGTTTATTTAAAAAAAGTAGTTTCAAAAGTACATCCATGATGTTTTCTTTTTTTTTAACACAATATAGGCCTACGTTATTTAGCAATAGACATGATCTAAGTTCTAAAAAAAAATACAGATTTTTTCCATTTGTTTCCAATGCATACTTGATAAATCTTGCTTGTGTATATCAGGGGTTTCCAAACGTTATCAACCCAACAGTTAATCTCAAGACTCACCATTTTTTAGAAATAGAAATATAGAGGAAAACACAAACACATTTGTTTCCTTTAGTTTTTGAATAAGTTTACTTTAGTAATATTATGGTCTTATGGTAGGGCTGCATGATTATGGCAAAAATTATAATTGTTTACTGCATTTGCACGGAATATGAAATTATATATTTGAAAAATACAGTGAATTGCAAGGCTGCAGAGAACAGTGCACTACTGCAGACTTATACTACTGAGGGTTTAAATATATTATTTTAATAGTCAGTCGTGAACTAAAGTGGGCCGGTCTAAGGCATGAAACTCCAGGGCTGAAAATGAGTCCCACTCCGGCCCTGATTGGTGGTATAAATGTTTTTTAAAGAACAGCACAGTTTTCATCTGGTAGATAGCAGTAGAACACTACAGATGTTTCTCCATTATGCTAACAGTGAGGAGAAGCTGATTTACATAAATGTGAACATGTTTTCTACTTATTCTTTCACTTTCATTAAGTTTTAATCAAGCTCTGATTGAATCCTATAAGAATTTTGATTGCATTCATAAAACAACAAAACTCTGGAAGGTTGTGATGACCTTGTTGGTATTTAATTGCAACAGTAGCAGCTGTGATACTAAATTTATAATCTCTCTCTCTCTCTCTCTCTCTCTCTCTCTCTCTCTCTCTCTCACACACACACACACACACACACACACACACACACTGTGTAGACAGCACAGGTGATTCAGAGATGATGGGCTCTATCATACACATGGCGCAATGCGTGACGCAAGTGTCTTTTGCTAGTTTGAACCACGCGCAATTATAATTTTTAAGTTTAGCACCACATTGTTTAAATAGCAAATGCATTTGCACCCATTGTTGCAACCATGGGCGTTCTGGTCTGAAAACTAGGTGTGTTCAAGCGCATTATTGGCACATTGCTATTTTGAGGCAACCAAAACAGACTACGCCATTGACCAACTTAAACCTGCTCTAAAGTCTAAAGGTAATTGCGCAATATTGTTTTTGTTATTAATTAGTGCAATATGCGCCTACAAATGGGACGACAACGCACGTTTGCTTATCACACACATGGACGCCCAGCAGCACACAAATGTTTTTAAGTATGAATAATTAAAGGATTCAGATGTAAAAGATTATTATTGAGTCTTTTGGACATAAATGAGGACCGATTATTCACAGAGAAAGGGACCCAAGTGCAAGGTACGGTGAACTCAAAACAGGGTTTATTACAAACAGAACCGCCCATGAGGGGGGCAAAAGACATGACATAAACAGATAACAAGGAACAGATGGTTAACAAGACAATACACTAGACTAAACCTACAAGACTTGACTTGAATTGACTAGGCTAGGCTAGTCTTTGAACACTCTCAAAATACACTGAGACGCTACAGACAAACCAAAACGATCCAGCACAGGACAGAACACACTGGGGCCTTAAATAGGAGAAGCTAAACAAGATAACGAGGGAAGGTCAGGTGAGGGGAGTTAACCAATAATGAATAATTAACAAGGAAACAATGGGGCGGGGCAGAGACAAGACACATCAGCACACTACTCAAACAAAAGGCCATGTGCTGCCACACAAAACATGGGTACCACCACGATCCTGCCACATGACCATATGAATAACAGTAGGTGTGTTCGACTTCATGCGGCGCTGCGCAGACCGATCGGCGGCTGACTTGAAGCAGTGCATTTTGGTTAGTAAGTTTGTCCGACTTCGGCTGGCGCTGCAGGCACGTGACTGTGTCATATGGTTTTTAAGTACCGCGAGAGCGTTTCGAGAGTAGCCAGCTAGCTCAGCCGGTGCAGCTTCTCCAGAGCGGCTGCACGGAGTTGTGATGACGTAACAGCTTTACGTGATTGGCTGCCTCACTGATGACAACGATCACGTGCGTTTCAAGTTTAATCCAACCTTTAGTTCCACTAATAAACATTATAAATTCATGTTTTAAAACAGGAAAAAACACTTTAATATGCTTAAATATGTTATATTGTGTCGTGTAATAAAATAAAAAGGAAAATTCCAAACTCTATTGGTATTTTAATAATATAGACTTGTTTCCCGTTATTTTCGGGTATACAGTATAAGCAGCAATTAAAATATTCGATGTAAAATGTTTCTGGTTGCAACTTTTTATTAAAAGGTTTGTTTTTATCAAATTCAGCATCTAATTCACTTCATTTGCGATTAAAAACAAGGAAACACGGCGCACACGTCACTACGGCAAGCAGCAGGTGTCCGGCTTGACGGCTCCGTCTTCAGTTCCTCCCTCGACTGCAAGCGGCAAACCTCGCCGATCGGTCTGCGCAGCGCCAGATGATCTCGAACACACCTTATGACAGACTGGCAGGATCATGACACATGACTGAAAGAAAACAACTTTTAATACCAAAAAAAAGAACAATTTCAATACAAATGAAAACAACACAATTCTTTTAACATCTGTCCTCCGCTTAGTTTTTCAGTTTACAAATTCCACCATCTAAATAGGGCATCAGCATGGCGCCAGCGCAACTGGCTTTTAAAGGGGATGAGAGCTGAGACTCTCACTGGTTTATTGCACGTTACGCCCAAAACACACCCATTACTCATTAGGAGAATATGAACAACCCTATTAGATCATGTGCTTGACGCACAAACCATTTTTCCCGTCGTTAATTTAGCAAAGGTGGAATCAGACACACGCGTTTAGACCGTGCGCTGTGGGCTTTAGACAATGCGCTTAGATCGTTAAAATAGGGCCCAAAGTCTTTGAGTGAGGAAGTTCATTAATAGATGCTTGATTGACAGAGGACTGGATTTAAAATCATCTCCAGACTTTCACCAGGATCTCTGTCAGTTCATTTCCACTGTGCGTTGCTCTATAAACTGTGTCAGTTTGTCCCTAGACTGTTTGGCAAAGCGAAGGCTTTTTCTACCCCAAACCATTCTCCTACTTGTTTTACTCCCATACACGCATACAATGTGCCAAGTTCTGTCTATACTGTCAGTGGGCTTTGTTTTGCTGCAGGTCTTTCCTAATGGCAGACCTCATATCCCATCAGGCATAAAGACAGACAGACAGAAAGACAGACAGATCTAAGGGGCATCCATGAACAGAAAGAGAGAGAGAGTTACGTGTGAATTTAGGTCAGCATGTTCTGGTTAGTTACCGCATTCTGTTCTCTGAGAGACTACTAGACTCTCAACCTGTTTTTGACTTGGACAGACAAAAAACTAAACTCAGAGATGCTCTACCACTGAGCCATACAGGAGCACGTCCAATAAACATTTATCTTTCTATATTTCTCATTTAAATGCCTTCATTGTACTTATAGCAGTAACTGTAAAGATTAGGGTCTTAGCTAATGAAGCATTTCTATGGGTTTTGTCCTGTCAATGTACAAATCAATATGTAAAATGGAATTGTTGCATTACCAGGGCTTGATGTTCAGAATCATTTTCTTAGAGTTAAAGGAGGATCTGTGATATTATGAGGGTGAATAAAAGGAACCTTGACACCTGGAGGTCTTTGTGTGAACACGACTGTGTGATGGTCTGAAGTGATTCTAATGACTGGAACAGATGGAGAACATAGATATAAAACTGTCAGGACAGCAGATCAAGCTTTGGAGGTGAGGCTTTACACCGGATCTTCATAACATAACAAATCATTTCATTATTCAGTATAGGAAAAATATTGAAACTCTTTGGTTATTTTTTTTGCGTGATGCTAGTGGTCTAGTCAGATTCAGTGGATTGTGCTACCCTGCTAAAAGTGGTAGAGATCAGCTGAATGAATTCCAAAACGGTAAAAATGTGTCCCTTTAAATTTGCTGAAATAAGGCCAAAAAACACATACTAAATATTTGTTCAGAAAAAAGTTTTGGATCTTGTGGAGTTGAGAATTTGCTACAAAAAGATGTAAATATCATTTTATCCTCTAGCCCATATAATTTGCATAATACCTTCCATGATAACACCAGTAGGCTATATTTTTTACATAGTAATAAAGTCATTTCACGATATCAATGACATAGTGACGTGATGACGTATGGCACATTTACTTTCCTAATGCACACAGCAACACCTGAAAGCAAGAGCAGCACGTCAGCAAAATCAATACAACCCAGCTGTATGCAGCCGTCTTGTTACTCTTAACTAGGTTAGGAGACCTCTCCAGCACTCTTAAATAATTTAGACCTAGTCTTAACACTTAGGAGGCTTTATAAATCACATTTAAATGACATAATTCTTACAAACTTAAGAGCGACTTTATATATACGGCCCCAGTTTTTTTTTATCGCACTTTGAAAATTGGATTAATTCGGCGCACAAATGGAATTCCATTCGATGAACAGACGTAGGTTAATAAATAGAGGAAATCTCATTTAAATTGCAATAATAATTGAAGTGCCGCCCCAACGATTCATTGTGGAATAATGATTTTCTTTCAAGTTTCATTATGCACTTTGATTTCTATAATGATCAAAGCCGTAGAGTTTTTATGTGACACTGAAACATTTCAGATGCTCTAAAAAAATGGCCCTTTAAAACCATTTTATTTTTGGTTTATGCCTAAAGATACAATCAAATCATTTCTTGGTCTTTTTTCCTGCACAAAACAACTTCATAAAAGAGATGTATATACATATGAGAACGACAGCACTTAAAGTATCAGAAATATAGTTAATTATATCAGAATATCTGATTAAACAAACATTCCTTTGTTATTCAATTGATATTAAAGAGACATATCGAATTTTGTCCATTCTATATGTCTGGAATATGTATATTTCATAACCAAAGTTTACATAAATTGAACAAAGTTGTACTAACTGGTCAGTTATTCAAAGCAAATCCATCTGTGAGTTTAACCAAGAAATAAATGAGCAGAAACAGCATCAGTGTCACGATCGTCTCTTTCAGTGCTTATTATAGAAAACAATCTTATTCAGCGATGTCAGAGCTACAGAACGGCCTCAAATAATCTTTAAAATTCTTCAGTAAGGACTGATTAAATAACAGTTCAATGATGGAGCAGAGTAATAATACTGGACAAATATTTATGTAATGTGCAGAAGCGTTCAGCACTTAAACTGATCATTTCTGAAATTTCACTGCAGTCCTCTTTAATAAACACGGGATAAAGAACCGGAGAAACAGCGATCGAGACTCTGACTTGAGCAAGATTTAGCTTAGATTACAAAAGAATAAATGTATGATGGTGAAGTAACTCCACTTCATCTGATCAGAGGTGGGTAGTAACGAATTACATTTACTTCGTTACATTTACTTGAGTACATTTTTGGGGTAACTAGTACTTTTATAGTAAATTTAAGGATGGGTACTTTTTACTCTTACTCAAGTACATTTCTAGTGAAAAAACTGTACTTTTACTTCACTACATTTGGTGGCGTTACGGCGCTACTGTTAAATGGTAATAATTAATGAATATATGTTTTTAAAAAGTTTATAGGGCGTGTTCGAAAGTTTCGTGAGACAGGCTGCGTTACCCTTTAGCTGATGAGGGCGCGTGATATCGAAGGCAGATCATGCGTGGCTTCAAGTTCGGTCTATGTTTTCACTCCAAGAGGTCAAAAAGAATAGTTTCATAATGTGATGCATGCTTTGTTCACTAAACGAGCTGACATCTCAACGTACAGGAATTCAAGATCCAACCTGAAGTAAGTGTCACAGTATTGTCTATTTGAACACTATTAATGGTCATTTCACACACTGTCTGAGTATTTTTGCCATATGCACTCTTGTGCAAGCGATGACAAAACCTAGTGTAAGTTAAACCATACAAACAGCACGTTCACATCTGCACATTTCCATATCATTTCCCCACAAAACTAAACAAACTGAACAGTATAATGTAAGGACGTCTTGCATTTATACACAAATCCGGACACCTCACTAATGTGTAGAAAATACATTTAAATAAAAACGGGATTCTATTTTATTTAAATCCTTTCTAAAGAATGAATGAATAAAGATAAAAGAATAAAGTTTGATTTTAAAGAAACATGTATTATATATTATAATAAATGTAGAGTTGATTTGCACAAACAGATAGTACATTTATGATGGAGAATTTACAGCTTTCATCAACGCTTCCTAAAACAAAGAGAAAAGAAGAGCAGCAGGATTCAGGTGCAGTTAAAGAATCAGATCATCAATCGTGACACTTTAACCAGGTTAGAAAGATTCGGATATGAGATCCAGACACGGCCATGGGGCGTCAGTGTTCGCTCACCCCGCAGAGGTAAAAGTTAATATAAAACTATATTATATACTATTGATTTTGCCTTTAATCTTATCACGAGCACTCACTTTATAACTGGACTTTGTTCTTGTCAGTAGTACATAAACCATGATAATTAAGTGTTTAATATTGTAACCAGTTTTTTTTGTAACCAAGTCAGAGAGATGTTCCTGTGTGCTGCTTATAAATGTCAGTGATGATATTTCACAACGTGTTTTAATAGTGATCAAGTGTCCCAATGTATAGTGAGACAGTTTTCTTACCTGCAGTTCCCAACAGCTTTTTTGTGTCCTTTTAATGGGAGTAGAGACGTGTAAACTGATCACTCCAGATAAAGAGAAAAAGATTGTTTTCATTGCTTTATTCGGCAAGTGTATTTTAACCGTCCACGATGCTTAAGACTTTAAGAATTAAAAGATTCACATGTTCAAAAGATTCAAAACAGCAAAGTTTATAATACAGTAGACACAAGCTTGTCGATTTCAAGAAAAGTGACTACAGAAAATAGAAAAAAATGTACGAAGAATTTAGATTGTAAAAGTTCATTTGAATTAGATATTATATATTATAATATATATATATATATAGAGCGAGATATATATATATATATATATATATATATATATATATATATATATATATATATATATATATATATATATATATATATATATATATATATATATATATATATATATATATATATATAATACTTCTGCACAACAATCCACACAAATACACCATTTCTTTCTTTCTTTCTTTCTTTCTTTCTTTCTTTCTTTCTTTCTTTCTTTCTTTCTTTCTTTCTTTATTTCTCTCTCGCTCTCGCTCTCTGGCTCTGTGAGTGCTGTAAGAATCATTTGACCTCACACAGATGGCAGTGTGACAAACGCATATAAAATCATCTGTTCAGCTGGACAAATATGCAGATTCAGTGTCACATTATTCGCTGTATTAGTACACAGTGTTTGTGATTCACATTAAACAGGAAGACAAACTGAAGCACGTGAATTTGTTTCCACCACAGTTTCAAGGGCACAAACAGGTCAGAGGCATCAAACTGATTCTAATTTAATGGCATAATGTCGCGCTCGCTGTACTTGTGAGTCTTCAAATCTTTAGTATAAATATCTCCTGATAGATATACAATCGGCCACCGTACAGACCTGACGTGACACCTTTCTGTATACTGACATATCAAGCATTTATCAGCGTTAATAAGTGTTCATTTTACATGAGATCACATGTAAAAAATTGTCACCACATTATGCATGTGAGATCACATGGGTTTAAAATGGGAATTCAATTCAATTTTATTTATATAGCGCTTTTTACAATTGTTTAATTGTTTCAAAGCAGCTTTACATTGATAAAAGCAGAAGAAAACACAGGACAACAGAAGAAGCAGAGTACAGCGGCTAAGATTTAAGCGCACTTGTCACCGGTCGGAGCGGACCACAGACTATGTGAGTCACGCCCCTTCCTAACTTTCACCTCGAGGAGGTCCCAAGAGCACCCCAATGACCAGACACACGAGAAGGATGAGTAAACTTAAAACAAACTTTATTAAATATTTAAAAGGAATTTGGGGAAAGGGAAGCTAAAATAATCTTCTTTCGTCCACAGGAGGAGGCCTGGGCTCGAGAGAACAAGATGTCAAGGGTAAGTACCCACAGGAGGCGAGGGGCGGGACGGAGCTCCTTCGTCCCTTTGTTTCACCCACTTGTCGATGACTCTACTTTAGTTTTGTTCCCCGTGGCGCCCTTCTCCTGAAGGTAGAGTGAAACACACAGTGAGTATTTAAAGAGGTAGAATTTGACTACTTGCCGCTGGAGGATCTTTCGTCCTTGTTTGCGGGACGTTCTGGAGGACACAGGCAAATGACTAAGGTAAGCAGCACTTTAATGAGTCCTCCCGTCCTACTCAGGGCCAGGCAGTCCTACACAGCAGGCCAGTAACCCGTCGGCAACTGACACTGGTGGCTGTACACACAGGGAATACACAAAGTAAGTAGTGTTCACCTAGACCTCTCAGGTAAGTTTTCGTCAGGTTAACGGCCGGGGGTCAGCGTTGCGGACGGGCAGATTTGTATTAGGTGGTCGTCGCCTGCGGTAGTGTACGTCTTCTCCTACCGGGCTCCTCTCAGCCTGAAGGGGCGAGTACAGACAACAAGGGACACGGCACAGCACTGCAAAGCTTTAGGTATACACACGTCAAAGGTAAACTCACCCCACTGCACTACACACTTCGGTGACTTTAATAGGGTCCGCACTACACACCCGTACAGCGGTCGGCCCCGGAGGGGAATTTGGTTGCTTGCACAGATGATGACCTACTGGTGACGGGTGACCGCCCACAACGCCCAGCTGCTTACTTTACTTCGGCTCGCCCACCCGTTTCTCCACAATGGGGCCGCTAGACAGCTATACACACTCCTAAACAACGTTATCCGTTTGTTTGCACAGGTAAGTGACAAGACATGCACTCCACTTTACTCACTATTCAGGCGTTCTTAATCCTCTTCCTTCTTCGTTTCAGCTTTCCTCCAAGTGGCCCAGAGAGATGCTTTCACTCTGTCTCGACCTCGATACTTCACAGCAACCTTCAGTGCAAACACACACTCCAAGACAACGTGTTACGTTCATTTACACAGGTACGTGATAAGTCGTGTACTCCACTTTACTCACTATTCAACGTCCTTAATCCTCCTCCTTCTTCGTTCCAGCCCTCCTCCGAGTGTCCAAGAGAGACGCTTCACTCCGTCTCAACATCAATACTTCACCACAGCCTTCAGTGTAAACACACACCACCGGTAAGTATAGTTCACATTAATTTCATTAATTTGTTGCAAACCTGTTCCAAGACTCGTCTCTATCGTCCCATTCGCATAGCGAAAACGCTCCATATTGCTGCCTGTGTACCCCTGCTGCAGTGTTCCAGTATTTCATTCCGCGTGCACGTTCGCTGGCCCAAACAACAACTACTTCCTGCAAACAACAACCACTCCGTCCTTTCATCCGGACCAGCCCCACACTCTTTCAGCCCGCTTCCTAGCGGTCACCGGATCAACGGGGCCTGCGGACTCTTCAGAGGCTGGTGTTGTTTCTTTGCCCAAGGCGGAAGTGAACTCGCCCGAAATCGACCGCCTTCCTGCATCTTCACTCCTTCTTTTATCCTCCTTCAGCATACAAACCACCCAGTCAGCAATTGCCACATCATTATACACACCTGCGACGAACTTGGTTTGTTTTAGTTGCCATGGGGAACCAGGATGAGAAACGGGTGTTTGTCCAATTCGGTCCAGGCGGAACTTTTCCTCTCACTTTTTACTTCCGCCCTAAAAGTGACACACTAGCGAGAGTAGAAATAATATAAGTTATGTAACTTGTATATATATTTTCAGTAGATTAAACGGGAAGAGGTGGGTGGTCGTTGGTCAGACATTGACTGGGCATTACAGTGAAGGAAGGCCAGTAGATCAGTGGTGTGATGAGCTTCACGGCAGCAGGAACTGGGTCTGTTAGTCTCAGTGTCCTCGAGTTTGAGAACAAGACAGGGAAAGAGAAATGGAATGCAAGTGTCATACGGTATAGTGGTATCTGCTCGGTTCCGGACAAGTTAACTATTGCGGGATAAGTACATTTACTAGACAAATTGTGTGAATGCTTTGTTAAAGAGAAATGTCTTTAGTTTAGATTTAAATTGATCGACTGTGTCTGATTTTTTTGGAGAAAAAAAATTCCAGAGCTTAGGGGCCAAGTAGGAAAAGGATCGACCACATTTAGACACTTTTGATATTCTAGGAATAATTAAGTGACCAGAGTTTTGCGACCACGGTGTACAAGATGGATTGTATTTTGATAGTTGTTCTGGAATATATGAAGGTGTTAGGCCAATTAAGGCTTTATAGGTGATTAGCAATATTTTAAAATGAATGTGATATTTTACTGGTACGATTGTAAAGATGGCAATATTGGGCTTATGTGATCATACTTCTTAGATCTAGTAAGCACTCTCGTAACTTGTTTACCTGATTTGCCTGACACCCCCCGAGTAACGAGGTACAATAGTCTATTCTTGAGGTCATAAAGTGTGGATAAGCTTCTCTGCATCTAAAGCAGACAACATATGCCATGTTTTTTCGATATTTCTAAGATGGAAGAATGCTGTGCAGCAGAAGTTGAAGATATGACTATCAAAAGATAGATTGCTGTTGAACATCACATCTATTTTCTTGACTGTGGAAGATGGCACAAAGGTGCAGCCGTCTATGGGTAACTTGTAATCTGACATAATATGTTTAGAGCAATTCGGTTCAATAATACGTATCTCTGTTTTATTGGAGTTTAGCATAAGGAAGTTATTTACCATCCAGGCACTAATATCACTAATACAGTCTGTTAGCTTAGAAAACGTGTGGGTTTCGCTAGAATGAGAGGAGATGTAAAGCTGGGTATCATCTGCATAGCAGTGAAAACTTATGTTATGTTTCCTGATGATGTCTCCTAGAGGTAACATATATAACAAGAACAGGATAGGGCCTAGAACTGCTCCATGCAGTATGCCGTATATAACCAGAGAGTAACAAGAACTTACATTAACAAAGTGATAGCAATTGGTTAAATACAAACCATGCTAACGCCTGACCACTGTTGCCAACATAGTTTTCTAGCCTACTGAGTAAGATTGTGTGATCTATTGTGTCAAATGCTGCATTAAGGTCTGGTAATATAAGATTCACGATTTTACCACGATTGGATGTTAAAAGGAGGCCAATTCACATGGGATTCTCACAAAAAGTTCCAAAAACACAAATTTCTGTGTAATTGATGTTGATGTGAAAAACATGTGAAATTTATGTGGGTTTTTTAAGGGCTGTCCGAGAAACTGCCTGATTTACAAAATGATGCTGGCCTTGCATGGCTGACACCGCCGTTGAGTGAGTGAATGGGTGAATGTGAGGCAACTTGTAAAGTGCTTTGGATGGCCATGGGTCTGTTGAAAGTGCTATATAAATGCAGTCCATTTATCATTTAGGTTTCCATGAATTTCATTTGATGTGAAAAGAGACAATGTAGTGAATTGTAGTCCTGTGTGTGTTTGTGTGTGTGTGTGTGTGTGTTTTTGTGTGTGTGTGTGTGTGTGTGTGTGTGTGTGTGTGTGTGTCTGTGTGTGTGTGTGTGTGTGTGTGTGTGTGTGTGTGTGTGTGTGTGTGTGTGTGTGTGTGTGTGTGTGTGTGTGTGTGTGTGTGTGTGTGTGTGTGTGTGTGTCAAAAACACAAGCCCTATGCTTGAGGGTAAATCTGACACCAAATGTAATAAATGGAAATTCAGCATATATAGTCATCAATATATTATTTCATCTTATGTTTGTACTGTATGTGGCCAATAACAATGAGAGAAATCAGGGAAATCTGAGAGAGAAAACATTCCCTCAATCAGCAAATGATGTGTTTATTAGATTGTCCTGTGAACTTTCTTTTGCATCCTGCCAAATCACTGACAGCTGCTCTCCTCTAACCCTCAGTAAACCCTCGTCCTGGGGAGACCAGGGGGCTTTGGCAGAGACCCGCACCTGCCGGAGGGGCTTACAGTAAACTTTCATGGGTCACATGGGCCATCTGCAGCCCAAAATTAATGCCAACAAACTCAAAAAGACATCTGCCCCTTGTTAATGCAACAATACAAAACAATAATACTTTAGATATCAGAGCACTGATGGGTTAATAGACATCAGTTGTCATCATTAACAGTGTCTTAAATCATTAGAGGAACAGTTAAAGTAAAAATATTCTAAAAACATCCCATAACGAAATTCCAAGCTTCCCGTTTCCAAGAAAAAGCTTTATGTGACAAACAGACCAAAATGTATTTTAAAAAAACGAATCTGCTGTTCTCAGGAAATATGGAGCAACAGATCATCTTCAAACTTTAATTTGAAACAAACATTTGTGACCCTGTTGGTGAAATCCAATCTAAATTCTCATAATCTAATGATGAAATTTGGTTTTTGATATCACTCATTGATCTCAATCTTTGACATGATCTCACTAATTCGATATTAAAATTTGTCTTGTCTTGTACTCTTATTTTGAAAGTCTAGTTCTGTGTCTTATGTTGCTGTTTTTCCCCCCTTGTTTGTTGCCTTGTACATTAAGACCACACTTATCTCCCTATCTGTTGCTACAGTAATTCATGAATTAATTGGTTTTCACAATGTATAGCCTTGCAAGTTCTTAGTTGGTTTATCAGTCATTGTGAATTAGTGTAGTTATGTTCCTATTTGTTCCCATGTTAGATTATCCAATTCTGTCGTGGTTCTGTTCATCTCTGCCCATGTGGATTACTTTTAAAAATAAAGACTGCTTTTGGATCCACCTATCTTGCCTGCTTGTCTGCCCCATACGTTACAGAACGACTGACCAAACGAGGATCCAGAAGTAACCGCATCCGTCTTCAGCAGGGAAATAATCTCGCTTCCTTGAGGACAGCATTCAGGATCACTTGGACATTGCAAATTTCACTGACCAGCCAGATTATGCTCTAATCAGTTTCTTTTGTTATGGACCCTGATTGTATGATTACTACAAAAACAAACTCATCCATGATTGTAATCGAAGGGGCAATAGCGCCAAGCACCTGCCTTGGTTTCCAGCATGTCCTAGCTTGAGTTTCGCTAGTTCAGTTCTTGGCAACATCTTCCTAGCCATAGCCTCCAGCCGTCATGGTGGTCCCTTGCTCCACCCGTCTCCTGACTCTCCACAGACCTAGCCCCTGTCTCTCTCTCTTTCCTCTCAATCTCTCACCTGGACATGTAGGGGAGACCGGGGCTGGTTGTCTCACGGGTTGGTTGTCACACTGCTTATTACAGACACACTACATGGCGCTGTGGTACAATTTTGATATCAATTTGTTAGCCTTTAATAGCTTACTCATTTGCACTTGAAATTTTGCTGAGCAGACACAAAACATTGAGGTTAGGAGACATTTTTTTATTTTTATGGGTCAGAGTAAATTTTCATGTTGGTGTTGTTTTTGTGTTGAGATCTTGTAGGATATTAGTCATTCAAAAACAAAGACCTCATTAAAAAGCTAAAAGTAGTAGCTTTATTTTGAGTCATCTTTTAGCGATCAAGTTAAAGCCGTGTGGCAGCTAGCTTATCATGTTTGTCAAGAAGTCGGTTGGGGATGGTTGTCACAAAGCTTGCGGGGTTGGTTGTCACATGTGAGTATTGGACATGTAGACCTTTTAAGACTGTTTGTCTGTTTGTTTGTTTTTGTTTGCTGTTAAAATAAAATAAATAAAGCATTAAATAAAGAGGTTTTAACTGTCTGCCATAATTGGACAAACTGATTAATTCAGGTGTGTCTGACCTCAGTAGTCACAACAACAATAATCAGACACACCTGGATTAATCAGTTTGTCCAATAATGGCAGACAGGAAACAAGGAGCTGGCTGAAGTCCATAGTGCAGCTGGGCATAAAGCCTATTCAAGTAACTGATCACCCACTTTAATCCTATTGTTTAAACATAAGGGGCATTAATAATAACTATCATATGGGGTGTATTCATATTAAAACTTATTTGGAGTTTCTAGCTTAAAAAACTAAAAAGTTACACATTATTTTTTCAGATCCCAATTTATCACTGAAATCCTATTAAATCACTATAGGGACAACCAACCCCATACCCCGTGATGTCACATTGTGTCAGAGTGTCTTTGATGGTTACTTCTTGTTACAATACATTCTTAAAGTAAAAAGTTTACACATTTAAAGCCAAGACTCCAAAGTTTCATTTCATGTAGGAATTACTGCTGAAAGATTTTTTGAAGATGAGCAATTCATGCATGAGTAAAAATTGTGACAACCAACCCCGGTCTCCCCTATATCTTTTGAGGAGCATCTGGAAGCCGCTCCTTAGGATGCCGTCCGTCAACCCTGTCACTTGTCATTAACTCATTCTTATTTCGGCATATTGTATGTTGCTGTGTTTTGTCCCCTTGTTTTTTACATAGTAAGTCACTGATCACACCCTCGTGTTATCTCATTAGGGTTGTTTGCACCATCTGACTACATGGAAATATGTGAGCTATCTTTTTTCTTGATCTGTTCCTTCTTCCATGCACTGGTTTATCACATTTCTTCTTGTTCAATGTATCTTTGTTTATCAGTTTACTGTAGATATTTTGTGAATTATTACAATAAACCTTAGACTGCATCTGGATCTGCATCTCTGCCTGCATGTTTTTCATTACAGTTATATTTTCACAGAATGTTCTTAGTTAATGTTGGATGATTTAGGAAACAGTAAATCACAAGTTGACTTTAGCTGGGTTTTCACATGTAGGGTCACATTTACTGAAACTCAAATTAGACATAGAAACTTTTTGGCAACATCACAAAAATCGTCCACAAAGACCATCTGACCTGATCTTATTTGCTGTTACAAGGACAGGTGAGACACAGACCGGAAGCAGGTGACAAAGGCCATCTGTTGCTGCGCTGCAGCTGTGCTCTAAACTGCATTACTCAGAGCACTGAAAAGAATTAACACACAAACAAGAGAGAGAGAGAGAGGACGAGGAATGCTAATGTCGTTCCTCAAACAATCTACTTGGCACAAAATGCTGTTACACATCAATGAAAGAAAGTTTGAGCAAGTTTAAAGGTCAATAATGGATTGTGACAATAGCCTGGTTTCCATTAAACATTTGAAGGGGAGACCGGGATTGGTTGTCACAATTTTTACTCATGCATGAATTGCTCATCTTCAAAAAATCTTTCAGCAGTAATTCCTACATGAAATGAAAACTTGGAGTCTTGGCTTTAAATGTGTATACTTTTTATTTTTAGAATGTATTGTAACAGGAAGTAATTAACCATCAAAGACACTCTGACACAATGTGACATCACGGGGTATGGGGATGGTTGTCCCTATAGTGATTCAACAGGATTTCAGTGATAAATTGGGATCTGAAACGATAATGTGTAACTTTTTAGTTTTTTAAGCTAGAAACTGAAAATAAGTTTTAATATGAATCCACCCCTATGATAGTTGTCATCAATGCCCATTATGTTTAAACAATAGGGTTGAAGTGGGTGATGATCAGTTACTTGAATTGTCTACTTTGTTGAGAAATAAAATGAAATAATTTTTAGAGCTAAAACCTCTTTATTTAATGCTTTATTTATTTTATTTTAACGGCAAACAAAAACAAACAAACAGTCTTAAAAGGTCGACATGTCCAATACTCACATGTGACAACCAACCCCACAAGTTATGAGACAACCATCCCCAACTGACTTGCTACTACTTTTAGCTTTTTAATGAGTGTTTTGTTTTTGAATGACTAACATCCTACAAGATCTCAACACAAAAACAACACCAACATGAAAATTTACTCTGACCCATGAAAAAAAATTGTCTCCTAACCTCAATGTTTTGTGTCTGCTCAGCAAAATTACAAGTGCAAATGAGTAAGCTATTAAAGGCTAACAAATTGATATCAAAATTGTACCACAGCGACATGTAGTATGTCTGGAATAAGCAGTGTGACAACCAACCCGTGAGACAACCAGCCCCGGTCTACCCTACAAAACTTTAGTGTGATTTTCAAATTGTCTTTAAAAAAACATGATGGCATTTCTATTAACTGATGTCATGCAACTAAAACGTCATTGTGCTCTCTCGCGATAAGTCATGGCGACGGGTGTTTCGACTAAATACGGCACCATGCAGACTGACATACTGATGACATCAAAACATCATGAGAGAAATTAGAAAGCATACAGAGCAGTGGACTCTCAAATCTCTCTTGTGGCATTTTGACCAGCATTTTGTCGGTTCTTGTGCCCCCACATTTATATGTTGCATTGTTTGTTTTAACCGAGTACATAATTTTACCATTTAGTCGTTTGTTGCTATTGTGATGTTGTGTTTTTAATATCAGAGGGGAATATCCAATGCTTAAAGGGCACATATTATGCTAAATGCACTTTTTCAAGGTGTCTGGACAATGGACATAAATGTGTATTGGCAGTGGTGAACATAAACCAAAGCGGTTTCATTAGACATGCCATTTTGATTCTCTTGTTAATGTAATGTCACATTTAATACATACACCATCATGATACATGCCACCAAAAGTCTCCATAATACAGCGAGGACATGTTCATCACATCGGAGAAAGAGATTAGCCATTTCCAGGCTCAGGGAATTGTGATCATCTGCAGAGACCAGGGGCCTCATTTATAAAGCGTTTTTACGCACAGATTTGATCTTAGACCGTGCGTACGCTCAGATGTATAAAACTCGTCTTTGACGTGGAAAAGTACTTACCTCTACGTCAGGTTCCGACATGACGTACGCACGTTTCCTTGTGGCAATATTGCAGTATTGCAGGTAAGCATATTCGAAACTTTTACAGCGTCAGCATCATCCGTATTAGAGCTAATTGGGCCCAAAAAAACATAACCGAAGCCCCTACACATTGTGTCCGAATCTGACCCGACCGACAATTTAACTGTAATTATAAGCCCGATAGCAATTTAAACCCGACAATGTTTTAATAGTGCGCCATGACGTTCTCAGCTACAATTCAGAGTTGTTTGAACTACAGAAATCTGTTCAGAATTATCTTAATGAACTAATTCAACAAGGACGAAGCATGTAAACTGCGCTGTTGGTTTATTCAGAATAGAAACATAATAAAAAAGCATGCAACAATGATGCACACAGAAAATGAACAAGAGGGAAAGACATACTACTCCAAAATAATTTAACTAGGTTTTAGAATATATTTTAAACAAAATATGTTGGCCTATTTTAATATTTTAAAATGTATGGCAATTCCGATGCAAAGATGTGTCCATAGGTTCAGGACACGATTTTCTAGTTCGTCATCTGTTCAAAAAATATAAAACAAATATAGCAAAATTGTTTCGCATATGTAAATGTTACAAAACGTGCTTATTAAATGAAAGTAAAAAAAGAATTCAATGATTAAAAGGAGGTGAAAGGAACTACATTTTGAACCCTCGATGTAGCCTACAACAAGGGACATTTAAGAGTGATGGGTATTTAAAAAATTCTTGTAAATTATTCCCATGCATCGATTTTAATGTTAAACATCGAATCCAAATTAATCCGAATATATTCAGACAGTGATACGATCTTTGAATTTTAAAGTCGAAAAATCTCTTTTTTACACCGCCTTGCAGGAGGCATGGCAAACTGAAACAAAACGTTTAAGACACAAATATTATGTTTACGTGTAAAAAATATTTAAATGGGTATCACTTTACAATAAGGTTCATTAGTTAACTACATTAGTTAACATTAACTAATAATGAACTGCACTTATACAGCATTTATTAATCATTGTTAATGTTAATTTCAACAATTACTAATATTTTATTAAAATCTTGTTAACGTTAGTCAATGCACTGTGAATGTGAATTCAATCGTTTTAACATGGACAAAACCTTTATTTCTATTAACTTACATTAACAAAGATGAATAAATGCTGTAACAAATGTATTGCTAATGGTTGTTCATGTTAGTTAATACATTAATGTTAACTAATAAACCTTATTGTAAAGTCAAATAAAACACGTGAATTGAAAGGTCCACTAATAATCGCCTTAACTCGAGTGATGTCAATGAAGTTTTCATGTTAGAATTTAGAAATATAAAAAACTTAAGCAATCAACAACAAATATGTTTTTTCACCACTGCCATTGTAGTCAGAGAATTTGGCCTTTGATAATTTAATATTTATATGCTAATGAATTAAATTAGGGGCGTTTAGAAGGCGGAGTTCTAAGAGCATACGGCTGCGCACAATTTTAAGATCATTTGTGATTTATAAACTGCACATCTGGAAAAGAGGCGTACGCACGTTTTTTTGTGCGTACACTCCTTTTCTCTGAATCACACGTACGATAATTTCATAAATGGTCTTAGATGAAATTTAGAATAGTTCCTACGTCCCACTTTTATAAATGAGGCCCCTGAACGCTGGAAACCCGACACACAGGGACTAGGGGAGACCGGGGCTGGTTGTCTCACGGGTTGGTTGTCACACTGCTTATTTCAGACATACTACATGGTGCTGTGGTACAATTTTGATATCAATTTGTTAGCCTTTAATAGCTTACTCGTTTGCACGCACTTGAAATGTTGCTGAGCAGACACAAAACATTGAGGTTAGGAGACAATTTTTTATTTTTATGGGTCAGAGTAAATTTTCATGTTGGTGTTGTTTTTGTGTTGAGATCTTGTAGGATATTAGTCATTCAAAAACAAAACATTCATTAAAAAGCTAAAAGTAGTAGCTTTATTTTGAGTCATCTTTTAGCGATCAAGTTAAAGCCGTGTGGCAGCTAGCTTATCATGTTTGTCAAGAAGTCAGTTGGGGATGGTTGTCACATAGCTTGTGGGGTTGGTTGTCACATAAGAATATTTGACATGTAGACCTCTTAAGACTGTTTGTCTGTTTGTTTGTTTGTTTTTGTTTGCTGTTAAAATAAAATAAAGCATTAAATAAAGAGGTTTTAAAAAAATGATTTCATTTTATTTCTTAACACATTAGACAATAGGCTTTATGCCCAGCTGCACTATGAACTTCAGCCAGCTCCTTGTTTCCTGTCTGCCATTATTGGACAAACTGATTAATCCAGGTGTGCCTGACCTCAGTAGTCACAACAACAATAATCAGACACACCTGGATTAATCAGTTTGTCCAATAATGACAGACAGGAAACAAGGAGCTGTCTGAAGTTCATAGTGCAGATTGGCATAAAGCCTAACTGATCACCCACTTTAATCCCATTGTTTAAATATAAGGGGCATTAATAACAACTATCATAGGGGTGGATTCATATTAAAACTTATTTGCAGTTTCTAGCTTAAAAAACTAAAAAGTTACACATTATCTTTTCAGATCCCAATTTATCACTGAAATCCTGTTGAATCACTATAGGGACAACCAACCCCATACCCCGTGATGTCACATTGTGTCAGAGTGTCTTTGATGGTTAATTACTTCCTGTTAGAATACATTCTAAAAGTAAAAAGTATACACATTTATAGCCAAGACTCCAAAGTTTCATTTCATGTAGGAATTACTGCTGAAAGATTTTTTGAAGATGAGCAATTCATGCATGAGTAAAAATTGTGACAACCAACCCCGGTCTCCCCTAAATATATCAACAATAGACTGAACTGTATCAACAACACTCATATATCCACAGATATATTTTGTTTTCATATATAAAGCTTTTAGATGGAGAGCTAATGCTCCACCTTCAACCTGTGGGGGAAAAACTATTTAAAAGAAGTCCAATTCCACAAATACAACTTGCCAACCCTCAAGTCTCGACATAATGTAGACACAGTTGTAATGATCTTCTCCATCATTTGATGAATGATTTCGCCAGCCACTTTTCCCCAACAGCTTTTTACAGAAGAGTTTTACAAACATCAAGCACTTGTAAACTGAGATGAAGAAACAAAACCTGTGAAGATGCAGATGACGATGGAGATGAAGCAGATGAGAACCCCAGAGACTCCAGAGTCACATGCAAACATATTTGAGACCTGTGAGGCGTAACCACTGCTCATATGGTGGCGAATTAAAACAAATATCGGGCAAAGACTAAAGGACAGACACAGCCCTGAGCCGCCACACCTCAACAGTTTCATTAGTGTTTGAAACTTCATGCATTTCAAAGGCAACAGATTGTCGTAGTCGACAGCGTGTTTTTGTCCTGAGGCAAAATGTCACTTTAGTAGGAGCAAACACGAACCCTTCAGGATGTCTGATTCGCACCAAAGACCTGACAAAACAACATCAGTCCAAACTACTCCAAACTAATTTATTAAACATCTAGAGATTGCACTTTACCGCTTCAAGTGATGTACTCTCCCATGATATTTAGTCGCTATTAAAAGCTAATATTTAATGTATACTAGTAGATTCAAATAAAGGTCTTGATGATCAACTATGCACATTTAAAATTAATCTGAACGATCAATACAACATGATCTTAAAACATTAAAATTGCTAAATAAATCCAAGAAAACTCTCAAAAATCCTCATAGACAATGAATGTCTAATATTCTGGCTGTGTCTGTTTGTGCCCTTAAAAACCCTAACCTAACCCTAAACAAGTATACTTTAAGTGTATTTTATTAACTTTATGCAGTAACAGGGCCGTACGCAGGATTTTATAAATACCGAGGTCCATATATGTATTTTTCTAGGGCATGAACCCCAGGAAAACATGTCTTATTTCTCTGCTCTACATATATGAATTTTAATACATCAGAAAACCAAATAATCAAATAACTTTAGATTTTAAACCATGTCAGTATGCAGAAGACTTGTGTTGGTCATTAGGAATACATTGTAATAATTATTTTACCATCCTGGGAATACTGGTAAACATAGTAAACATATGCTAACTGAATATAGGATCATTTTAAAGGTGGAATACGTAGAATTCGCCACTAGATGGCGCCAATACGGCAATAACAACAAATGACGTAGATTAATGATGCTCTGTAATCAAGTCTTATAAATGTTGCATTTGATGACATCGTTTTATTTCATGATGTAAGGTTATATTTAATGTTTATATTCTTAGCCATAGATGTTACAGTATTAGTATTAAAAAAACAACTCACCCGTAGCGTAAAACACAAGCAAGATCAGCATCTATGTCTAGTTAAATGTTGTCGCGAAACTCCATCCAAATAATGCAACATCGATATTGATCCTCATTCTTTCTCTCGTCTTGTTCCAAACTCTTCTTGGGTCGTTTGGTTGGCCCATACGCTTACGGGAGCTGTCTTTGCTGACACAACCAGTAGCAGACGGTAAAGAGTAATCTTAGTCCATTAACAAGCATGCAGCCCGACAGGCGCTAACGCATACTTCTGCATTTGTACACGACACTGTCATGTGCTTTTTACGTCAGTAAAGGCGGTAACAAAGGGTCCTTTGAATATTAACGTCATTGAAAGGAGACTGCACTGCCCCGTGTCACTGTTTAGAATGGCAATTTTCTCACAGTTTACATGTAGTTGAAAACATTAGATATTGATAGTAATCAGTTGGACAAAATATATAACACTGGCCTAGTGGTTTTTGGATATTTTACTGCAAATATTTTACAAATGGCACCTTTAAGTGAATTAACTAAAGGCTATGAAAACTTTGTTTATTAAAGGTATTTATAATATGCACACACAAATTATAAACTTAATGTGCTGAAATACTACATCAGTAATGCGGTGGCCAAGGCTACTTTAGCGGGTCCATATATCATGAAAGAAAACGCTGTGTAATTATGGTAAATGGACTGCATTTATATAGTGCTTTTAACAGATCTATGGCCATCCAAAGCGCTTTACAAGTTGCCTCACATTCACCTATTCACTCACTCATTCATACACAATGGCTGTGTCAGCCACGCAAGGCGCCATCCAGCTCGTCTGGAGCAGCTGGGGTTAGGTGTCTTGCTCAAAGAGCTTTGTTTTGGGGTTAGGTGTTTTGCTTCGAGCCATTCACATCCGAGGCTGACGAGTTCTCGTGAGCACCACTGCCAGGCGAGTGGCGACTCCACCCTCAGGAACTCCAGCTGATTTGGAGTCGGTTTGAAGCCGGGCGGGTAGACCTGTTTGCGTCTTCGGAGACCACTCACTGCCAGCTGTTTTACTCCCTGACCGAGGGAACACTCGACGCACTGGCACACAGGTGGCCACAGGACATGCACAAGTATGCGTTTCCCTCAGTGAGCCTTCTTGCACAGACATTGTGCAAAGTCATGGAGGACAAGGAGCAGGTTTTGCTGGAAGCTACCTACTGGCCCAAACGAACCTAGTTCCCGGAACTAGTACTTCTCACGACAGCCCCTCCAATGTGCATTCCCAGAGGAGGGACCTCCTCTCTCAGAGATGGGGCATCATATGGCACCCACGTGCTGACCCCTGGAAACTCCGTGTATGGTCCCTGGATGGGATGCTGAGGTAAGGGGCTTACCCTAGCAGGTAGTGCACACCATCACTTCAGTGCGAGCGCATTCTACAAGACATAATTTTTATTTTATTTTTTTATTTACCTTTCTTTAACCAGGAAAAGACCCATTGAGATTAAAAATCTCTTTTTCAATAGTCTCCTGGCCAAGGGAGGCAGCAGTACAACCACACATACAGTACATGCAAATACAAGATACACAAAAACATAAAAAAATATAAGACAACTGAAACAACAAATCCCTCAGAGTCAACCAGAATCCTAACACATCGAATAAAACATCCACAGCCACATGTGGCTGCCTCTAAATCAAACAACATCCTTTTAAAAACGGCCAGTGAAACCAGCTTAGTAAGTTTCATATATTTTTGCCACTTGTTCCATGTTGAAGGAGCAGCAAACTTAAACGTTTTGAAGTGGAAACTGTTTGTCGATTCTTGTTCTCCTCGTAGAGAAGACCACCGAAAATGCTTGGTCAGTGTAGTGCCTCGTTTTACAGCATGGGCTGGAGGGACGGCTGTCTCCCTCCGCCCTTAAAGTGTACGTTGGTGCAATCTCCGCCAACCATGATTCCATTGCAGGTAAGCTGGTACGTATGCACGACCTGGTCATCAGGTTCCTTGGGGGCGAGGAGATTACAGTTTTTTCGATTGCTAAACGACAGTGGGCACAACTGGAGTCGCATGTTTAAAACTCTAACTACAGTTTGCACAGCAGCAGTTCATGTGGACCAAACTCTAGTTGGTTTTTCATTGCTTGAACACAGTTTTCAAAACTCTACACACTTATCCCATGACTTTAAACACAACACTGTGGATTTACAGCATTTTGTTCAAATGCTAACACCCTGCTGTCAAACTTTGAACCACACATTCAAAACAGAAAAGATTTCAGCCTTGTGTGTTTCAAACACTGCTGATTGAAATTTAGTTTGCTTTTTTTAGATTGCAACCAAACTTTTTTCTCATTACTGTAATTCCGTAAATTACTCCAGACTATTGAAGCAAACTGCTAATTTTCATTTACCTTAAATAATTGTTATGTTCTAAAAATTTAAATAAATTATGTGAAAGAATGTCACTCTTTTATTTGAAGAAAATATCATTTTGTATGAAGTCACTGAAATTGTTCAAACTGTAAGGATGAACCTTTTGTATTTTCTGTATTGGTGTTTGATGTTAGTGTTCCCTCTCAGTGTGTTGTGAGTGACAGTGTGTGTTATCTCAGTGAGGGTTGTGTTTAGTGTTTGGCTGTGTTGCTTGGAGTGAGTTTTGCAGGTGATGTGAACTGTTTATCTCAGGTGACTGTTGGTAGTGCAGACTGTAGTTAGAGTTTTGCACATGCAGCTCCAGTTGTGCCCACTGTCGTTTAGCAATCAAAAAACTGTAAATCCACTTGGTCCTGCCTCTATACCCTCTTGGGACCTGTCCCTGGTGCTGTAAGCACTCCAGGATGCCCCTTTCGAGTCGTTGCAGTCAATACAGCTCAAGTCTCTGTCAATGAAAACTTTGCTCCTTGCTGCATTGGCTTCAATATAGAGGGTAGGGGATATACTTGCTGACTCTTATGTGATTCTGAGACCCTGGCCCGGCTACATGCCAAAGGTTCCTACCACGCCTTTTAAGGATCAGGTTGTAAACCTGCAAGCGCTGCCCTAGAGGAGGCAGATCCAGCCCTGGTTTTGCTTTAGGACCCTTAGAACAGCTCTTTTGTCTATTATGACAACAAAAGGGAAGGGTCTTACTGGATAGTGGACGCTATTGCCCTGGCTTACCAAGCTCAGGGCACATTGTGCCGGTCAGGTTGTGAGTGCACTCGACAAGGACTGTTGCCTCCTCCTGCGCACTAGCGTGCGGCACCTTGCTAATGGACATTAGTAGATCTGCGGGCTGGGCAACACCTAACACATTCGCTAGGTTCTATAGCCTCCGTCTTGAGTCGGTATCCTCCTGTGTTCTCAACAAAGTGGGTAGAAGCATGGCGTCAACCTGCTTGAGTGTGGGCTTGCAGTGCCATTATGGCGCTAGACTAGAGCCAGAAGTTCCATTGTCAAACTCTACCACTTCCTCCAGTGCCTTTGCAGCAAGACGTGGCAGATCGTCTGGCGCTGGCCTTTCTTTGTTAAATTCTTGAAAGCCTGTGCTAGGCCTGGCCTCCAAATGTAGCGACCCTCAGGATCCCATGTATCTCCCGTGTATTTTCTGCAGCATAGCCTTGAGCCCGCGTTTTCCCAAGGAAAGCCCTCTGCCATCTCTGTGTGGTGTAGTCTCTGTGAAGCCACCCCAGAGACTTTAATATGCAGTAAAACCTTACGTGGTTATTCCATATTGTTCATTCCACTGAAGTAACTCCTAGGAGGGCGTGGCTTTCGCGATGTACCTCTTACCGCTGGAATGGGTACGCTTCCAATGTTATCTAAGTGTCACTGGTTGGGTTAGGCAGGAACAGCAGTGATCCTGCAAGGGATTTCCAATTCGTCAGTCTTTAACGTGACATCAAAGTGATCGAATGAAAGGGAATGTCTTGGTTATGCATGTAACGTCCCCACGCCATTGCTGTACCATTGCTGAGGCAGCCGGGTATCTTATGCTCGGCTCATCAGCGAAAAAACTGAAATGCAGCTCAGCTGCTGGCTGTATTCATACTCTCCCGGTGGGGCATGCCTGGCATATGCAAATACTGCATGCCAATGTTCATTGGCTCTTTCTAGTTACACTCGAAGCAGATTGGTCTCTCTAGCAAGTTCCCTATTCGTCAGTTATTGACGCAAAGTCTCTGTTCCCTATTTTCAGGGAACGAAGGTAACATCCGTAATCGAGATGTTTTTAAGGCAATCCGCAGTTCCGCGATTATCCACTAGGAGGCGCCTTTACCCAACTTATAAAACGCTGAAGCCAAAAACAGTTCAAACTCTGGGGCTGTTTACACTTGGTATTAAGATGTGTTTTCATCGATCGGATCACAAGTGGACGAGAGAGACACATTACGTTTACACCTGGTATTTAAATCCGTCTCTTTTGTCCACTTTCGACCGCTTCTGTGCTGAATACTATGAGGGGGTGGTCTGTGAGACGGTGGGCGAGTCTCTCTGCTGTCATTCAAACCCGAGCGGGAGTAATTATGAGTTTATATGGACGCAAACTAATATTATGTCGGAATGCACTGCTTGTTTAGCAAGTAAACATGCTGCACAGTGTTTTGTACATGAGTATGTAAGAGCTTTCTTTGAATTTTTAGCGCAATTGATGAAATAGGATTGCGCAACTTTCACACGCTTTCAAAACGAAACTACGGAGATCAGCCGCTTAGTTTTATCAATGAAAGGCTAAAAATAGCGCTGTTCACCGAATGTTCACGCCAGAAGTCAAAAAAGACGTAAAACTTGTGTTTAATACCTCAGATTAGATAAATGGGCGGAGAGAAGGCGGTCGCGTGTGGCTGTTCGAGCGCATTCAACCACATGTGCGTTCCGCAACTCCAAAGCGATCCGATCGAAAGTGGTTTCGACCACCTCTGGATGTGGTTGAAAGTGGTCGAAAGTGGACGAGCTCAAAACGTTTTGAACACCATTTACACCTGGCATTAACGTCGACCACTTGTGATCCGATCGACGAAAACACATGTTAATGCCAAGTTTAAACAGCCTCTCTGTGTATGTTTTGATCATTGTTCTGAATCTGATCTCTAACAAAAGTCCTAACCAAATTGCAAAAATGCGATTATCTCAGCTTTTTCTCAAAATGTGGTGTTATTGAAGAAACCTACCCATATTTGAGAGGCAATAAAAAGAGCACAAATGAAGAAAGGATGAAGGATTTTGTTTGTTTGAAAGGAGATGGTCTGCTCTTTTATTTGATATACTGTATGTTTATACATTTAAAAAAGAAAATTCTGGAAGACATTAAACTTTTTTGAAAAAAAAATGCTGATGCGGGCTGGCAACTTAAAAAAAACTGCTGTTAATAAGAGTTAATAAGATTGTTATATGGCTAAACAACAAAAATTAAAGCAATTAAGCAAAAAACAATTAAAATATTATAAACAAGCACTGACTCACCTCAGCAAACTCTCAGTATTCAAATAAATACTCAGTATTTAAATCAAATCTACCTGCAGGTAGAGCTGCACAACTGCGCATGTGCAGACACATTGGGGCTGTTTACACTTGGTATTAAGATGTGTTTTCAACGATCGGATCACAAGTGGACAAGAGAGACACATTACGTTTACACCTGGTATTTAAATCCGTCTCTTGACCGCTTCTGTCCTGAATACTTTGAGGGGGTGGTCTGTGAGACGGTGGGCGAGTCTCTCTGCTGTCATTCAAACGCGAGCGGGAGTAATTATGAGTTCATATGGAGGCGAAACTAATATTATGTCGGAGGCCGCTGCTTGTTTAGCAAGTAAACATGCTGTACAGTGTTTTGTTAGTGTATATGTTAAAGCTTTCTCTGAATTTTGGCTAAAAATGAATGAAAGGCTAAAAATAGCGCTGTTCATCGTATCTTCAAGCCAAAAGTCAGAAAAGACGTAAAGCTTGTGTTCAGTACCTCAGATTAGATAAATGGGCGGAGAGAAGGCAGTCGCGTGTGGTTGTTCGAAAACATTCAACCGCATGTGCGTTTACACAAGCAAAAGCAATCCGATCGAAAGGGGTTTCGAATACCTCTGAATGTGGTTGAAAGTGGACGACAGTGGACAAGCTCAAAACGTTTTGAACAGCGTTTACACCTGGCATTAATGTCGTCCACTTGTGATTTGATCTATGAAAACGCATGTTAATGCCAAGTGTAAACAGCCTCATTGTTTAAAAATACACAACATACTTTCAAGCAGAGCTCAGTGAATCTGTTAAGCATTCACATAGTATTTGTCTGGCTATTCCATCAAACGAGCAATAACATTACTGGCCTTACTATAACCCTAACATTCTCTAAAACTTTGCCACTGTACGAAGCTCATTGTTAATGCTTTAAAACTGTCAGGATCCTGCTGGAACCTTGTCTTGTTTTAATACTTAGTCCAGTATGGCAGGGTTCTGACAGTACAATGTTTTATGTGAAAGCGTGGTCTTAGTGTTATTGTATTAGACCACGTTTTTTCCGTGTCTTGTCACTTTTACCCCGCTCCGAGCCCGACAGGCCCACGTGCTTTTCGGACTCCGGCAAAACAAGGCCGATGTCAAAGGCTTCGCTATGGAGTTTCTTAGGTCGGCGTCAGGCTCTGGGTTCAACGAGGCAGAGCTGAAACTCATTTTCAACAGCTGCCTCGACGAGCCCCTCCAGCCTGTCGAACAGAAGAGGCTGAGACCCCTGGGCTTCCCAAACATGGTGGAGTATCTGATGAACCGCGAGTCCAGGGGTTTAACCGCAGCTGAACGAGCCACCCAGCTTTCTCCCATCCCAGAAGGTCGTGTCGTGGCAGTCATCACACAGGACGATGCAGCTCTCACCACCTCGATCCCCGAGAGGTCTGCTCTGCCGACCAACCTCCGAGGGAAGCGTGGGAGAAGGCTCTCGTGGGAGTCCGCCTCAGATGCGTCCTCCTCACCTGCTATGACCACCACGATTCCTCTGCCTCCTGCCATGAGCACTGTGCCTCGCCCTAAGAAGAAGAAGAGGAAGAAGGGGTCCTCGGCTCTTCAGCCAGGTGCAGCCTCCCCGGCCTCTGATACGCAGCAGCGTCTGCCAACGCAGTCTCATCCGGAGTCTGCCCAGCCACAGTCAGCTGCAGCCTCCTTACATGTTATACAATATATTTTATCAGCAGCTGGTTCTTGATGTTGGGAAAATTTCATCAATTCATTCAGTATTTTTTACTGCACGACATAAATTTACCACAGTGCTGAATTAAAGCAGATATCTCTGGGAAGGAGTAGGTCTGGTTTAAATACATGTACACAGTCTTAATCGCATTTTAAGAGACACAGTGGACAAAGATATTAGACTAAAGTGTTCAAAAAGATCTTCAAAATCTCCAGAAAACTTTCAAAGTAATTACGGTTGAAGAAGATGAGCAGCCAGTGACCTTGTCAAGTACATCTGATATAACAGCTGTTATAATTCAAGAGACCAACTATGTGATTCTGGAAACAGAGGCTGGATTTCAAAGATTCAAAATCAATTTCAATTCAATTTTATTTATATTCATCACAATTCTTCATCGTTTCAAAGCCGCTTCACATGAAATAGAAACAAAGAAAACATAGAAAAGCAAAAAACAACAAAAGAATGGCAGTTTGTAAATATAGTTAAGGAGTTACATAGAATTCAAATGTTATAATTGGTACTCCATTTCAAACTATATCTTTGAATCTTGTACAGAAGTACATGGAGGTATTCAAAATTATTTGAAGAGTTTGGTTCCAAAACGCAATAAATCCATTTTGACAAATTTTGGTAAAAACGTGTTTTCTATACCAAGAAAGTGACAAGATGAAAACAACTATTTTCTGTTACAAACGTTCACATAGCATCTTTAGGTTATAAAAACATAAAAAATTCAAATCCATAAGTTGATTTTCAAAGATTTATTATAAAAACGGATCATTTTTTCCACAAAATGCAATAAATCCATGACAAGTTTTTATTCAAAATGCTATAAATCTATTGAATCAATAGCCTATATAAATGTGCATTCATCTTTGCCATGTTATATTCATTTAGTTGACTAGTTGTACACACTAATTAAAAATATAAACATTAATGTTATTAATCAAAACACTTACTTTGTCATATTAAGATCACTGTCATTGCGGTTATACTTGACCTCTTCGCTTAACGTCTTTCACAGCGATCAGCTATAAAATGTTTTTGGTCCTGCTCGATTTTCGTTGACTTTGAGTAAAATTATGGAAAGTTTTTCATAAGATCCTCTGGGGTCAATGTGTTAGCATGAGAAGCTTGATGCTGTCGGCAGAAAAAGCACCCGTCTCCCGAGTGCCTCTCAGGGAAATTATTAGATGTTGATGGCTTACGTTTCTTTCCCATCACAGAAAACCATCACAGGTTTAGCGATGCAATTAAAGTATTATTTTGTTTTGTTTGTTGATCACAAAGTACAAAGTAGATGAGGAAAACTAGGACTCCATGTACTCAGCGCGCCGCCATGTTTGTTTACATGCGCTGTGGGATTTATTGCGTTCTATAAAAAAGGGGGAGTGGCGTTTATCGCATTTTGGGAAAAAAGGGAGAAAAGATGACAGAATAACACGGCGGATATTGGATTTTGCGTAAAATTAAGAATTTACTTTTAACTACTGACCTGATATAATGCTGATTTTGGCAGTAACTAATTTTTTTCAAAAATGGCGTTTATCGCGTTTTGGAACCAAACTCTTCATTTCCTAATAAAAGGATGTATTGGGTAATAATAATATAATAATAATAATAATAAGTAAAATAGCAAATACTGCAAGTTTGGAATTGGACCAAAATAATGAAAAGCAGTATTAACAAAGTCCCCTAGTAAGCAAATACACTAGCCCAGCAGGCAAGGGATAAACACTCCTTTGGGTACACAGAATAAAACCCCTGTGAGAAAACTGAGAGGGCCGCTTCTCATCTGACACGTTACAGCTGCACAGTTATGAAGTGCAGCTACAACACACTGCTGTTACAGTAATATATTATATACTATACTAAACATATGCTATATAGAATATAATGAATACTATATTATAGCATTTAACTTGCGCTGCAACTGCAAGAAAGCGGTCAGTTGTCGCTGACCAGTCATGAATTCAGCAGCATGAAGATGGGCATCATGCGGATCAGTGGTGGGGTGGGCATCACACCGAACTGAAATTAAACCTGTCTGTCTCAGACAAAAGGCGTAGAGGCCGCTCACTGTGGTTCCGGTCAAGCTAACTAGTACATGTTTAAGAGCTGAATTAGGTAAATGCTTAGTTAAAGAGATGAGTCTTTAGTTTAGACTTAAACTGATCGATTGTGTTTAAATCCTGAACATTGCTGGGAAGGTAATCTACCACCTTTAGATGATTTTGATATTCTAGGGATTATTGAAAGACCAGAATTTTGCAAGTGCAATGTTTGCAATGGAGTGTAGTCTGATAGTAACTCATAAAGGTACAGAGACGCTGCACCCAAACACACGCAGATACACAAACACACAACACATACTGACACACAGTACTGTGTGAATACTGTGTTTAACAAAAAACAATCTGAATCCAACAGATAAGCCCAAGTAAAAAATAAATGATATAGAAAAAGAACGGCGTCTCAAAATAGCATAGTTGAGCACTGTTCTTAAGTTTATTTTAAAAAGTACAGTACTAAATACTAACTTTTGTGTACATTATGCACAACATTATCTTATGAAAACAGTACATTTACTAAGTGTACTTAAATATTGACACAGCAAAAGATACAAGTTAAGATATAGATGGATACTGGTGTTATTGATATAAAGATGATGGATATAAATGGCACATGCATGTCATAATCTGAATGAGTAATTCTTACTCATAATTACTATTTTAAATGATGCAAAAGTGTTTAATGCTGAAAGATTAAATTTAATCACATTACGTTAATTATTGAATAATAATGAGTTCTCAATCTATTCCAGAACTGTGTAATTAAAGTGAATTAATTATTATATTAATTGACTTTTTAATTAATTCCAAATTCATTGAAAGATTTGTGTCTTGATACCTGGAGAAACAGCTTGTGGCATCATGTGACCCTTTGCTGTATATGTAAGGAATAATTGACTTCGGTCCTTTGACTTATTTAATATAATGCACACCCAAGGTGGTAATGCGGTGCGACGTGAAGTGGACTTACACCGCGGGAATGCATTATTTTCCATTTTTTTCAAAAAAGTCAATTATTCCTCTTATACCACAGTTACCACAAACATTGTCCAGTGGCCGGTTGCATAAAACTTTAAGACTAGTCTTAAAAGTTAGTCATGAATTTTTTTCTTCAAGACTGATCATAACTGTTTTAAGTATGTTACATAGAAAGGTACATTGGTCTAATTTAAATCCAAATAATAAGACTGATTGGCCCTAACTGATTGCTAGTTAGTCAGAATCATTCTTAAGACGCAGTCTTAACGTCACAGCTATGTTTATGCAACTGGCCACTGGTGGTTATTTTATGACATTTGACAGGTCAGGTGTGCGGTTTACAGAAAAATAAGCATTCAACAGACCCGTGGTATAATACGAAGTCATATAAAGAACTTTAGATCTGCCACCTGTTCAATTCTATGTAAAGAGATGTGATATGATCACTGTGTATGACATTCACCTGTGTTTAAATTGACCTGCAGTCATAATGAATGAATCTCTCAGTGAAACACACGGTTATAGGACAGCACCAAAAGTTTTAATCGCATGTCTCATTAAGATATACTGCTGTGGCTTTTTTACTACAGACCGTTTCAGCAAAAACAACAGAAACAAATGGCTAGGGGACCAAACTTATCTTCTGCTATAGATTATTTGCTCCACGTCTGCTGCAGTTATAGCTCTGTGTGTGTCTGTGCGTGCGTGTGTGTGTGTGTATGCTGCATATTTAAGGGGTAAAAGATGAGGTCACATTTCGAATATTATGGCCTACCATACTTGTCAATCACTTTGACTTTTTTTATAGTATATTTGTTTGTATTGTTCCTTTCTAACATGATTCTGTTCTAGACTGTATCTTTATTTACTTGGATGTATAGAGTGTAATATGTTAAACTGATAGGACTGGTCTAATTTCACTGTACTTTGTAAAGTGACAATAAAAAAATCTTGAATCTGAAGTTAAAACACATCAGTGTGTTTCTCATTGTCGACTCCAAAAAACTCCATAAATTAAAAAAAACCCTTAGTGACAACGCTCTTATCATTCTAGTTAAGTGTTTTCTTAACTTAAGGGTTTCTTGCTAACAGTTGATAGTCTCTGTATCAGAACAGACTGTTGCTAAGCAACAAAAAGATGCGGCTGCTGTGATGCTGTGCAGTCATACATGGTGCAGAGGTCCTGCTGTTTCATGAAGTGTATTTTATTCTGGATATTGTTTGAAATCACGCTATGCATTTGGTCAGTTAGTTACTAACGTAATCGACTCTGGAATAGAAAAAAATACAAAAAGGTCCACACCGAGCTTCTGAGATCAAAACTTCAGTCTGTTGTCCTGGAAATGTTGAAAATCATGCAGGTCAGTTTCCTGAGGTCATCAGTGTGTAAGGATGGATTCACTGCAGTGGTTTCAGGATGTAGTAATGCCGAAATGAACAAAAAATGTTAACAACGAGATGGTGTAAAACTGTGCATTTCTTGCCAATTACCACCCTTCTGCCACTTATACCAATGACGGAAAAAAGCACAGTTGTGGTAGCAAAACATGTGGGAGAGCATTGCTAGAATATAAGAATTACTGGATTGAAACAGGCAGCGCTATTCATTAAATCAATTAAATCAAAAACAAACAGAAGATTTATAAATAAAACGGATTAATAACAGTACTGAGAACTGGAAGCTTGAACCCCAGAGCTCAGGTAAAGAAGAAGAAGAGCAGAGCTGAAGAAGTCCAAGAACATATCCAACATAACCTTCATATCCCTTCCTTGACCATGTGACCAAAACCAACTTAATACAATCAAACTGACCAATCAGAAGACCACCTTTGTACCGGACAAACAACTTTGATCACCTCAGTATGCACAGGAATGCAGATGGTAGAGGAAGTGAATGTGGGTTGTGACCGAGTAATACATTTCTAAATGTTTAATATTACAAGTATGAGTTCAGAGAGAATAAGACAAAGCAGGCTTTTAAGTGTTGGACAGCACGCATCATCCATCAGCTCATCCCTCAATAACAGCCCAAAGATGAATGTCAGGTCAGGACCTTCCGAACATGGGGAAGGGGCGCGGATCTCATTACGGCTGAAGCCTCGGGGACATCAAAGCAATTTGGCTTGCCCTCTGTTCCTGGGAAGCAATTAAAATATTAACTGGAGTTGTAATGGCATTCACACATATTGATATATAGGAGGAGCGCTACGCATGAAATATTGACAAGTTCTGGCGAAACTTTGATAATGAGACCCAAGGCTACCACAGCCAATTTACTGAGTGCAATGACTCCATAAGCTCTTAAGTTACAGGAGCGGACGGATAAACTGCATGTGTGAAAGCGAGCTCTCACTATAAGATCCTGCTTTAATGTATCTGTGTCACTTGCAGCCCTCTCTGACCCAAATCTGCTTTCTCATTGACTGTAATTTCTATAGGACAGAAGTCTTCAGGGCCATTTAATATATCTGTAACAAACAGAAATGTGTTTTCTTTTCGTAGTTCAATGCTCATTTTGTGTCTGTTTCTCTAGTAAAAAACAAGACAGAATAAGCACGTTTTTTAATGCAGATTAACGCTGGTGCATAATGATAAGAGATTGACGGATTTATCGGTTTCCCGATATTTCCCACGATATTTAAGCTTTTTCCCATTATCGGAAATTGATTTTGTAATATCGGAGTGACAGATAAACACAGTTTTTGTGTGCTGGACGCATCTGAGGAGATGACCTAACAACAACAGCAGCAGCAGCGTGCACAGCAAATATAACGGCAGTGTGACGCGACTTCATTAAAAGGAATTTGAGTATGCTTACTTTCATTAATCAACTAATTTAACATAACAGACATTAATGCACAGATGAAATGTGTTATAAATGCCTGACTCGCCTAAGAAATAAAGATGAACTCACGAGTCACGTAAACTGCAGCGTAGCTTTACATGAATGAAACCATGAACGAATGCTTGGTGGAAATTATGAATTTTTTTTTATTTATGCTTATCAGTAGCCTCATAAAATCATGTTCATATTGCTGTTCACTTAACGGGTTTAAATGAAGCACAGCCACCGCATGTAGCTAACTTTTAACAAGATCAGGGCTCCAGACTCGCATTTGAGAGAGGTGGCACGTGAACACACGGTGTACAGCGCTATCTTTAGGCTTTTATTGATAAAACTAAAGCGGCTGATCTCCGCGTCTTTAATTTGTTTCATTTTGCGAGCTATCACATATACATGTACAAAACACTGTGCAGCACACGCAGCAGACTCTGACATAATATTAGTTTGCGGCAATTTAACCCCGTCATTACTCCCACTGGTGTTTAAACGAAAGCAGAGGGACTCGCCCACAGTCTTCACAGACCACCCCTCAAAATAATCAAGACAGAAGCGGTCAAAAGTGGACAAAAGAGACGGATTTAGAGAAGTGATATGCACCTGAGATATGATAAAGGCGAGGGAGGGGCAGCAACAGGAAAAGTGACGCCTGCGCATTATATTAATATAATTGTATTTAAAATTTCGCAGTCCTGCCAGTGTGACCTTTAATAAAAATTTAAATGCGACTATTTACTCGCAGTATGGAGCCCTGAAGATTTACACTAAGTTATATTAACATTTACTAGTTAAACATTATTTTACTAAAAACATCTACATAAATGTCTGTGGATATTAATTCATCATTTATTATTACCAGTTTGATAAAGTTATGCGCAAGTAAAAGCATAGTTAAAGCATGTTTGTTACTTTCCTGACAGTGTATTATTCCAGTGATATTATTCATTAAATTGATATTATCCAGCAATTCATTCTTTTTCATTCTTTTAGAACCCTCAGTTTATTAGAGGGCAAAACCTTTTAGGATATAAAAGCAGGTGTTTAAATAAAAGGCAAAAAAATGGCATCTACTCCAGTAATTGGTTTGGACCTACAGACGTTTCTGAAGTCCATGTCTAGTCCCAAACAAGTTAACTGACAGAGGTGACATGAAATGAAGTGTGAAAATCCCAGCTGCACATATCATCTGTTTCGCAGGCACCCGTGTATGTGTGATGCACAGACTCTTAATAATAAGACTAAGTTCAGAGAATGATGATGCTCACACCTTAATTTCTTTCTTACTTTATGCTCGTATGAATTAAAATCAGTGATGCTTTTTGTGTATTTTCCTCCATGAAAGTACATTTATTTCAAAAGACTTGGTTCCTTTTATATCCCATAGTGAAAAACCATCAAATGTTTCATTTTTGCAAGTTTTGTTTTGGGAGAGTGGTAGAAATACAGCTTTATGAACTGAAGGATCCTGTATTAAAGGCTTTTTTATTGCTGCCTTTTCCTAATATTTTCCTAAAAAAAATATTTTAAAAGCCTTCATAGTCAAATCTTTCTGTAATGTGAATCACTCATGAATCTTGTAATAGTTCAATGATTTCTCTTTAGGTCCTCCAAATATAAATTGTTATAGAAAATGAGCTTTTTTGAGATAACGCACACTTTTTTGTCTTTAGAAAGATCATTTTTCATACCCATATTGTCATGACGCGGGAGTGGAGTGAGGACGCAAATGCAGAGTTCAGAAAATAAATGACACTTAATGATAAAACTGGAAATCAAAATACGAGGAGTAACAGGTAAGCAAACACAGGAACATCCAATATGTGACACAGAGAACAGACATGGTTGTAAAGACAATCTTCCGGCGACAAGTGTGACACAGACAGCAGTATAAATACACAAAGACTAAACAAGGAACAGGCAACAAGACATTCTTCTTTAACAAAGCATTCACATAAAATGTCCAGTAAATGTACTTTTCCGCAGTAGTTATTTTGTCTAGAACAAAGCACTCACATACCTCATATGGGTAATACACTATTGCCGCAATAGTTAGCCTGTCTGGGACCGAGCTGACTTAAACCACTATAATGTATGACACTTGCATTACATGCGAATGGCCCCTACGCTAATAGAACTCTGTTTCTGTCTCCCTGTCTCGTCCTCGACCCCCGAGGACAATGACACTAACAGACCCAGTTCCTGTTACTGTGAAGGTCATCGCACCACTGATCTACTGGCTGTCCTTCAACGTACGTGATGCCCAGCCGATGAGTGACCAACGACCACCGGCTGAACCAGTTTAATCCGCTTACCCGCTTCCTATCCCTACCGTATCTATATATATATAAAAATATATATTAATTTCTCCCAAGGGTTTTTGTCCTTCTAGGAGTTTTTCCCATTGGGTTTTTTCCTAGGGGGTTTTTTCGTCCCAGGGAGAGTCAGCCAACTTTGGCTTAACTTAGCACTTTACTGTATACGTTACATTATTAATACGCTATCTACATCTTCTCATGTAAAGCTGCTTTGCAACAATTAACAATTGTGAAAAGCGCTATATAAATAAAATTGAATTGAATAGAACCGGTCCTGGTTTTATGAATCTGAATATTCTCATATCGGTCTGTGATGAGTTTACAGTGAACTTTTTAAAAGATAAAATGAAAGAGGATCAGATGTGATAGGAACCAATTTAACAATTCTTGATGAGGTTTATTCTTATCAAAGGAAACCTAACCTGTTAACAATCGTAAGAACAAACGTAATGAAATGCTAAAAAAACGAAGAAAAAAAATCAGTCATGATGAAAATTCTTCCGTCTCTATGTTTATAACACACATGTAAGAATATTTCTGTCTGAAACCCAAGCTGATCTCATCCACTTCCAAGGCCGTAGCCAGGATTTTTCAAATACCGAGGACATTTTTTTTATTATTTACATTTTTTCCATATTACAGAATAATAATAAACATGTCCAAACTACGACATAGCACAAATGTAACTGTGTCTGTGAGAATTTTGTTGGTGACTAAAAGCATCCAAAATAAATCAATGGTTACATTTCATCATTTGAAGTGCAAGTCACCCTTTGCCTAGAAACTGCAAAACTGTGTCATTTTTTCAAGAAGCTTCTTAAATTTTCAATTTAGGATGAATTTTTAAGAGTATAAAAGGAGTTTATATATAATAAGGGCTCTTAGTGGCTGCTTTTTCTTCAATATTCAGTGTAAGTCATCTATTTCAAAAAATATATTTTTTGGTTTCTAATAACAAAAATGAATCTGTTTAGCACAGCTATATTTTGTCTACAAAAGTAATTTCAAGCATTTAACCATAAGCCTTCAGATTTAATGATTTTAAGACCATAGTTAACATTTTAGTTAAGTGACCTTAAACTTTTGAGCAGTAGTGTAGGTTTTAATCTCATCGGTAGCCGTATTGCATCCCATATTGTAGGCTATTTGCTGCATAACCTTTAACTTTCTCATCTTCCCTTCTTCTCTGCTCATCTTTTGCTGGCTTTCAAAATGATAGTTAAGTTTGTTACAGCCTTTTCATTTTCATTTGCTTTATTAGATTAGAATTACAGACGTGGAGAGACTCTTTTTTACGTTGCATGTTACACAAACATTCTTGCCTTTCTTGCATACTATTCTTGTATAGAAGCAGTGCTTATTATTTGTGTTTGCGACCGCTACCTTTGAGCTTGTTGTACTTCCATCGCTGTGTCGTTGCGGGTGTGTGGGACTCGGGCGGACTGCACGTGAGGACCGGGCTGCTTGTGATTGTCTAGCAGCACCTGCTGCTCGTTGAGTGTAGAGAATGATACATGCTCTCGCGTCAGTCTCCAACCACGACAGAAAAGATCGCTAGATTTGTCCTTTTTCGCTTTTTTTAAGTTGCTAAATCTAGCGACAAAGTCATCAACAAGTTGGCAACACGACACTGCTCGGACTGTGCATGTATATAGTGTATGAGCTAATCCTGCTTCTGGTTGGCTAACGATGGAAATTCAGCCAATCATCATTGATTATGTGGTTGTCCCACCCCCTCTAACATACACAGGCCAATCAGTTATGTGTTTTACACCCCTCAACACACGCAAGAGAAAAACATTGCCTGTCTAACGATGAGAGTTTACTCGCTTCAGTGAGATTAATTATACTAAATGCGCAGCATTTTAATGTCAGTAACGCTGTAAGGAAACGACGTTTATATATAACGCCGTTATTTCCATCACTGCACGTGATGATCCGTAGATGCAAGGATTGTCTCGTCGGCTATTTTCACATCAAAATGAAACGAAACTTCAAAAAAAACTACCGAGGACATGACCTCGGTGTCCTCAATGGTAGCTACGGCCATGTCCACTTCACTACTGGATGTTAATGCTCTTCTGCGACAGTCAATATCACGTTTATAATCGTGAACTAATTGCCTCCGATAATGAACGCAATACGGACCAGCTTGTCATTGAACTATACGGCTCTGTGTAGTAAAGGCTGCTCCTAAAGGTAGGTGAAATCCACAGAACCGGATTTACTGACGAGATGCGCGTGATATTGCATGTGAATAATCGTGCAGCCCTACCCATACGAACGCTCCATCTGCTCTTAATGTTTCCCAATTCTTTTCCATATTTCAGAGATTTTTTTCTCATTATATCCCACACACTTGGAGGCACGTTATCAGAGGTGTCCTATTTTTATATTCACATGCTTGGCCTGATTATACATCTCTGATGTTTTCAGCATTAAAGCCTAGAGAGCGACTGTGTAATCTGGTTCAGGATCAAAGCAATGGTCGATTTTATATATATATATATATATATATATATATATATATATATATATATATATATATATATATATATATATAAAGGCTGAAATGTGCCGGAGGAGGGGCTTGACACAAAATAACAACATAAGCTGTAAGCTGTTAAACAAATCAGCTGTTTGTGACATGTGAATAATCTGTATGTGTGCTAATTTTACACGTAAGACTTTAACCGATCAGACTCCCGAGTATAGGACATAATAGTTCCCAATAAAGATGATCTTGGTACAAAAATTATCTCCAGCTCCTGTGGTGCAAACAAAGCAAAATGCAGGGAGTCCCACAAATATTTCAGGTTCTATGATAAAAAGGTTCCCGGAGAGTGAATTGGGAAAATAGTGTGCTGTAAGAGCTTTTGTCAAAAATTAGGTCCTCAAAATTTAAAGCCAGACACTTTCTACACACACACAATTTAATACACACATGTTTGTGTGTGTGTGTGTTTGTGTAGTATGTGTGCGCACGCATGTAATAAATATCTCCACAATCAGCCGGATATTCATGATAAACAACAAAGTTTCAAGGTTCATTCCACAGACTGTAAATTCAGCTCAATATCAAATAAAAACTTTGTGTGACACATGGTGAAAGTTCTTAAAATGAAGAAAGTTTACAGGATGAACCGCGCTTCACTTTCTTTATAATCTATTTTGCAAACAATGGGACAAATAAATAAAGGTCTGATTTCAGCAAATTATTATGCAATAACTCAATTTGACTCTGAGGTCACAGAAAGCCAGATGCTCATGAATAAACAAAGAACTAAAGATGCATGAACTTATTAATTACAAGTTTAAAATCCTTTTCTGCTTTACAAGGTTAGGGTTTGTTTGTGTTTTCCACTCGGACAGAGCTGTCATCACTGAGATGTGTTTGCCCTCCAGGTGCTTAAAGAGCACAACACACAAACACACACAGACACACACAGACACACCTGTTTCCTCTGGATCTGATGTGTAACTTGGGCAATTGCATCTGAAAATGTTAAAGTTTCATCAGCTCTCTGACTCGCAGCCCCACAAACTCAAAGAAACACAAATCCAGCAGCTGACACAAGACAACATCACTGTACAAACCTAATACTTCATTAACAAATGTTGCTTTGAAAGTTTCCTACACGCAGTTTAAAAAAGATACAAAATGATATGTAGGGACTGGGGTGCTGTTAACTGGTTGCTAAGGATGTCAGAACGGTTGTTAGGGGGGTGTTAAGCAGTTAGATTTAGTAGATAGACAGAAAAGTTGAAAGGATTTTGTGTGTTTACATTTGAAATGATTGAAGGATTTTTATTCACAGATTAAATATGTCAAGACTTTAAATCGTGAGCTTTTATAACTCATAATACAGATACAGTATATACTGACATGAACATGTGCCGTATGTATAATAAAGAAATTATGCAGTTTTATCAGAGGAATATAAGCTGATGTCGTCGTTCACAATTTATGTCTGCATATCAAAAACACAGAAGAGTTTAGGACTCAACCTCACCTTATGAAGAAAGAGTTTCTTTAGTCTTCCTCTTTTGTCTTTTATTTATAACATGTTCAACTGGGAAAAGTTTGAATCAGTCATCAGTTTTTCTGCATCACATCACATCATTCTTTAGCCGGATGTAACATAACTTGAATGAATGCACACCTGTACTGTATACGACTCAAACCTTCACAAAATAAGCTTACAAGAATCTTCTTAACATATAGACTCAGAGACCACATGACATCCTCTCCTAAAAAGTGACATAATTGTTAAAGAAAGTGGGGCAATGATGTTCACTTTAAAACATTCATTTAAAAAACATCATTTAAAAGACTTTGCATGAGTGCCACCCTGTGACAGATCTGAGAACAGCAGAAACTAAGCTAAACAGCGTGATATCCTTTTGAGTGTAAAATACGAAAATGTTCAAAATCAGGTTTTGTAAAAAAAACTCTTTGTATAAAACACTTGACACAGATACCGTACATTGACCCTTATGGGACAGATATGGCAAAGGTTACGGTCACTTTTATGACACAATGGATAAATGTAATGGCATTACATTGCTAGACTTTCATTAGGTGATATTCAACAGATGACCAGACCTTGATCAGAAGTCAGCACAAAGATCAGGGACTCGACAGTCTCAATCGCAAAATCCTTAACTACGATTTAAAAATCTGATTAGACAAATTGGGAAATGTAATTTCCAGATGCGACCAGCAGGCGGCCAGTGCTCATTAACCCCGCGCAGCACAGCCTCGTGTGTCTGATGGTCAAAGATGAAATTTTCTCTCATATTTTTTGTCTCATTAATCTATTATTTGTTTCTTTTATTTATATGAAGTCTCTTTTTTGTTGTTATTATTATTATTATCATTATTGTTTTGGCGAAAGTAAAATTAAAATTCCATAATGTATATATAGTTGTACAACAGCATTGTCTTTTTACTCTACTTGTCTGTACTACATGAAGCAGACTCATTAAAGGTCTGGTTTCACAGACAAGGCTTAGCTAAAGCCAGGACTAGGCCTTAGTTAAATTAATTTAATAAAGTTTAATGAACATGCCTTTAAAAGACATTATTGGTGTGTATTCTGAGAGAAATCAATGTATATTTTAAGATCCGTCAGTGAAAGTTATTTTCAGTTGAGTCAGCTTAAACATGTGTTTTAGTTCAGGACTAACCTTAAGCCTTGTCTGTGAAACCGTTTAAGTGTACTTTAACCAGTTTCTTTTTTATTTAAGTCAGAGAGATGTCGTTTCTGCATGTTTGTAGTATTGAGATTGGAGCGAATCATTTCATCTGTGTAATCTCACAATGCTTACTGGGGTTTACAGTTTAAGATTCTTCAGGATTCAATTTAGAGAATCACATTCAGATTCAAACACATTTTGTAGCAACAACCCATACAGGTGCAAATCTTTGGCACTTTAAACCGGTCTGTTTCTGTTTAGTTGGCACGTTCAAATCCACCTGTTCTCACCAGAATGCCTAAAGTTCTTCACGAAACAATCTGCGTCATAATGAATGAACGTGACGGTTTCCTTTAAAACAAAGGTCAAGACAAAGAATGCTGGCTGTTTTCTTTAAAATGATATAAATGAATATAAATCCTATTTAGTCATTTTGTTACTGACTGATCTGAAAGCTGTGGTGTGCGTTTCTGTGCACTGCATACCTACAATCTAAACAAATGATTCTGGGTTTTTGTGAATCAATCCAGCAGGAATTTCAGTACAATAGATTTTGTCATACCCTCATGATGGATGAGAAACGTCTTGACAGGGTGGGTCTAATCAGTTCCTCTGGGTTTATTTGGGTTTTTGACAGCGATATTCTCGCACAATCATCTCCAGCTCACCTAAAGATGGACGGGCCACTCGCATGCAAACGGGATCCGCTTTAAACCTACGAAAAGGAGCAATAACTGAAATGAGTGAATGCTCATGTTTAGCTGTAGGAACGTCTGATCTCAGATCAGCGGAGAGTGCATCCCTTCACCTGTGCAGGAGCTGTCGGGCTCTGCGAGGCGCGGGTGGATGTTCCTGCAGCGCGGTCGCACAGAAGTCTGCTAGCTTGTGATAGCACTGCTCTCGAATCGCGTTGTGACCGCTCGTCTCCCACTGCGGGAGGTCGTCGACGTAACTGCACGCCACCAGAACAAACTCAAGAACCTTCTCCCACTCCGCCTTCAGCAGGAGCGATCGGCCTCCTTCCTGACAGGAGCGCTGAACAAAGACAAGACGTCGGCCATCAGAACTTCTGAACGGATCATCAGAAGTGTTCATTTATGACAGTTGTGTCAGTATTGTAGCGGGGCAGTATTACAGAAACTGTATTTTATCATCCATAGACATTTAAAGAGCATGTGGCATTATCTATTCTAAAATAATCCCATAAATGCGTTGTTATTCATTTCTTACATGCCAACGTAGGACTATTCAAACAAATAATAGATCTGGAGAAACATCTTCTGTAACACTATATATAGAGATGTTTATTGATACGATACAGTATATAGACGTAAGAGATGGGATATATGACAGCATAAATTACATTACCAACAGCCAGTCTGCTTTCTAAATATTTAAATCAGCCACTAACAAACCCTGTCAGAGCTGTAGTTTATAGTCGAGTCTGATCTCACTGGTAAACAAACAGATGATGATGAAACACAACTAATGACAAACTCAATCATACACACCAAGGTTATAATCGTTAACGAAAACTAACGAAAAAACGAAAACTAGATGGGAAAAAACATTGTCGTTAACTGAAATAAAAATAAAAACGAGTCATCACAAAAAAACGATAACTAACTAAAACTGTAATGTGTGTCTGGCAAAACTAACTAAAATAAAATAAAAATATAGATTAAATGTCCTTAGTTTTCGTCTTTGTCTTTTATAGAGCAAATAACGCTTCAAATTCCTTTCCATGCGTCTCTCATTCACGCAGTGTCACATACACACATTCGCGAATTAATGACTCGTTTAAGTTGATTCCTTACAAGGTGTTGCAAATAAATGAGTCTTTTGAGTCGATTCTTTACAAAGCAAACGGGCCAAACGTTTTGAATTGGTTCGCGAATCAGTTTAAATGAATTGTTTAGATCGCTGCAACAACTGAATCGTTTGATGCGATTTTGCTTGTGTCTAGAAACACGCAGAACATAAAGAGTGTTGTATTATGTGAATATGAATTTACTAATCTTTTAACTAAAAGCTAAACTTCACACGTGTACCCGCCATTATATACGCGCGACCTGTTCGTCGTCAGAAACAGTAGGGACTTTAAGCAACAGCCTCTGGTGGAACGGCAACGGCATTCTGGCGTTGTATTGCGCATGCGCGAATTTAACTGCTATTTTGCGACGTTCTACTGTTACGGTCTACTACGGAAGAACAGCTGATTTGCCGTAGTCGCTACAACGTGAGAGATTGTGTAAATAAATGTTATGTTTAATGGCATATGACATTGTAATTGCATCAGTTTATGATTGTACCACAAGTCTTTTAAATAATATATGTTAATATGTTTTAAATTTAAGCTAATTTTAAAGATTTTTAAGTATTCAATGTTTTCAAGTATTGCTTAAATCTAGGTTTTTAGACTTATTTACATCATACAATAGTAAAAACTTCTCTTCTGACAAAAGATTGTCATTTAATGCCAAAACCAACCCTTCTCTTGCTTTTTTAAATGACATTTTTTTTGTTTCTCATTAAATGAATTAATACCGCGTTGCGCGGTCCTGTTTACGGTTGCTTAGTGATTTTAACGTTCTTGGCTACGGCGGTGTGACAGCATACTTCCGGTCGCCGTAGCCGTTCCATTCCCAGCTGTTGCTTAAAGTCCCTATTTAAACGCGCACCACCTCCAGAAGCACTGTGTACACGTCCATCGATGATTGACGTCTGATTCTGTCTACTGTACTGTAAGTGCTTCTCACAACACACACACGTGACATGAGATTCACAACATAAGAAAACATGAGTTATTTTCTAAAATCAGTTTGTATTTCATGTAAGTGTAAACTGTCGATGACCATCTTAGGATATTCTCTGAGTGAACTTTAATATGCATAACTGAATGCAAAACACTGTCGGTTTACTTGTCTGATATTTTAGCTATAAGCTGTATACATCAACATTAAGTTTTCAGACAAACAGGCAAAAATCCTCAGTTTGCTGTGGAGTCAAGAAGTGTCTAAACATTAAAAGATAAACAGACAAAAGTACAGAAATGTCACCTGTTTTAACATGCACACTATTCCAACTCAATAACACAACACGTTTGTATTTTAATACTATCTAATGTGGCCACGTTGAGACCATTAGAAGTGTTCAAGTGAACTGTGTCCTAATGCATTAATTGTTCACACGTGTAGTATCAGTTTGATCCATTTCATTTGAGTTTTGCGTTTGGGTACAACATACAAGTCAGCATTAAAGGCTGTTTTTCTTTGTTGTTAAAGCATGTATGTGTTGAAACATAATCAAAGGTTGATCAAATGTGACTTCTGTACTTCTGACACACTGATATTCATCTTACCAATTTCTGGTCTCCACAGCAAACTTTTGTCTTTACTGTCCTGATACTAATGGTGTGCATTGTATACTGTGTGTGCATGTATGTGTGTATTTTTTTTCTCAAGAGTAACTACTAACTCTCTACTTGAGTATTTATTTCTTTAGATTACTTCTTTTCACCTCTGGTTATTTGTCATGGTCTGGTCTCAGACTGCGCTCTCTGACAATCTGACAGAAATGTCTTGTTGTGGCTCAAAATCGGGTTGAATACATGCGGTTCATGTATGTCTTCTTTAGTCTGTTGGCTCTTTAACTTTTTTACTGGCACACATCACATTTTGCACTTACTGTGGAGTGTTGAACTTGAGACTGTTTACATATTTGTGCCCATATGTACATTTTATGTACTGGTTTTATTTTTGAATTAATATTTTCTAAAAATGTATGATGTTTTTGTTGAGTTAATATTACACAATTCTTTTTCTGACCTTTTTGAATCTTGCCCCTGACAAATAACCCAAATTATGAAAAAGACTAAAACTAACACTAAAACTAATAAAAACTAAACTAAAACTAAGCATTTTCAAAAAATAAAAACTAAACTAAACTAGCAAACCCACTTCAAAAACGAATTAAAACTAAACTGAATTTGAAAACAAAAAGTCAAAACGAAATAAAAATAAAAACTAATGAAAAATGCAAAACTATAATAACCTTGATACACACTCACTGTCTCTTACCTTAAAAGACATTAAGTGAGGACGAGCTTTCCGGTAACAGTGAGCATCGCGGTTGGAAGCGAGGCGCGAATAGGGAATGGATCTGTACACGCTGGTCTTCCTCTGGTGGAGATCTTCCAGTAAGATCTTGAGGTCAGGCACAGAGGAGCTGGACGCCGTCCGAACAGACTGACGTGGCCAAGTAACGTTTTAATAACGTCAGAGCAGAAGCGTGACACATGTTACTGTTGTTCAGTACGCAGTATACAGTGTGTAGTATGGATTTGAAGCACATGACAGGCATCTCACCTGTTCAGCATGCATCAGACTGTGAAGCAGCTCATTGGAGGCTGACGTCTGACACTCGAGAAAATCGTGTCTCCTGCGGCTCCTGAGTTTCCGAGAACATCCGTCCACTTGACAAAAACACAAGACAGAGCATCAGCGCTGATGTCACGAGATGAACAGAGACAAAAGAACAGCGATCAGAACTCACACGCTCGTCTAGGAACAGCAACAGACTCGAGGTTCCTGCTTCTCACACCAGCAACCAAACGAGAACCCAAAATATCCATGTAGGATCTTCTTAGACGTCCTGGAGACAGAAATATCACAGGTTAAGAGTTTTGGTCTGGATGGGATTTTACATTAAACATCTTTTAAACATCATCATCACACGTGTTGGTGATCCAGTCCACTATGTCAATCACATCTGGTTATGTAATAACTAGAGTCTTGTTTCTTGTTAATGTTAGTTTGTGTCAAGTAAATATAAGATCAAATATCATTAAACATGTAAACCACTGAGAGATCATACAGTAGACACGGGGCTTTTTACTGACTTTTGTTTTTATGTATTCTGATCATGCACATTAGACAAGATTAAAACATGATTAATGATGATGATGATATTTTGTTGTCATTTTGTGTGCATGTGATTTTCATGCATGATCTCAATGATATGTGATCGACATCATCTATAAATGTAAGTTATTCTCACCTGTGATTTTGGCCTGTGGTTCTGGGATCTCCACCAATACTGATCTGTGATCAGCCACACTTGCCATTTTAAAAACACACTCTTCTCCTTAGGTAAACGCCAACTTTTTAAAGTTAAGCTAAAATAAACCTCGGTACTGCGTCATAAGCTACTCGAAAACCCATAAAAATAACAAACAAACACTACAGAAAATCTGTAAACGTCACTGAAAGAGAGAAAGAAGTTTCCTCACAGACAGAAAGAGAGCGCGCGCTCTCGGCGTCATTCATTCATCTTAAGCTCGCCCACAACACTTGACGCGCAGGCGGAGCTTCAGTTTACTTCCCTTTGATTGGTGCACAACAGTGAGGAGGCTGTCTTTTGATTGGCTCACCGCACGCAGTACTGCGTTATAAACGGTAAGGATCGACTCTGTGAGGGTTGCAGATTATTTACTAGTGTATAGGGAAGTTTTTATGTGAGAGACCAGAAGTAGAGGATTTCTTTTTTTAGACCATTCTACATGTTTCTATCAAAAAGTAAAAAGTGTTTAAGCAATGAAATGTTTTTATGTGGGTTTTTTTTTGAGAGGGATGAATAAGGTTACCTGGACAGCTGAACGGTGATTTTAACGGTACTGTTTAGTGAAAAAATCACAATACTGTATGTCGTTTATTCACTCACCGCAAGGTTCTTCTGGATGAGGTTGGATGTTAAAAGAGAGAGAGAGAGAGAGAGAGGCTGATTTGAATATCTGTCCTCTGCTGTCTCGTTCCACAGTAAGATTGAGTTAAAGGAAAACACCACCGTTATTCAACATTTGACTATGTTCTTACCTTAACTTAGATTAATTAATACATATTTATCTTTTTCAATACGTGCACTTAATTTTTGTACAGCACATCGTGAATGTGTTAGCATTTAGCCTAGCCCCATTCATTCGTTAGGATCCAAACAGGGAAGAATTTAGAAGCCACCAAACACTTCCATGTTTTCTCTATTTAAAGACATGAGTAGTTACACGAGTGAGTATGGTAGCCAGGGCTTGACATTAACACCTGCCAAATGCGGGTAGATTTCGGCTGTGGCGGGTAAGACAGCCAATCCCACTAGCCACTTTGGCAGGTTGAATTAAATTTTTCAATTGTAGTTTTCTTAAAAGTTATGCAAAATGATGAACAATGCGCAATGCGACACTGGGAAACTACAACTCCCATGAGCACTCTGCACCCAGCGCAACGCACAGAGACCGTTTGTTGAGACGCGGGCGCGATCAGCGGAGCGTTGCGGACCAAACGCCACCTTCCAGAGAGTGCGCGAGAGCTGATGGATTTGCGAATATACAAGAGGACGCAGTCTGAGCGCATACACACTTCGGGAAAGATAAAACAATTGCATGGAAGTGATTGATTAGATATAAATTGCGTTGCAAACTCTCAGGGCAAGAGCGGAGAGAAATTCAGCCCATACCTGAATGCACACGAAATCAAAGGAAACTCGCCAGCTGAGAGGTTCGCGCATCATTTTAATGTAACAATAATGCCCTCTCAACATTTGTCATTAAAAGTCTTAAATCACTTTTAACAGAAACCATGATCAAGCTTATAAAATAAAATCTGCATGTGTAACGGGTCAAAGAATTACATATTTTTGCAACTTTTCATTTTCTATTTGTTTGTGTAAGTTTATTTCACCAAAATAATGTATTGTTCAGGTGTTTCATGGTAGTTCATAGATATTGGGAGAGTTAGTTGTGTGAGTGCGCCCCCTAGAGTGTTGGTTATATATGGAATTTTCACGTTCTTTTCTCAGTCTGCATTCTACTCGACTGAGAGAGGTATGTGTTCATATCAGCACTATGTAAACTTGAAAATATACCTGTTAAAACTTTAGTTTCAGTGCACATGGTAACTCATAAGTGTATTTTATGATGAATGCACATACATTTATTCAAGATGTGTCTGAAACTTTGTTGTTTTTGAGAGTTTGAGAAATTGCTAACTTAGCTAGCCTCCTGGTTTGCCTAGCTGTATGTTAGTGATCATCATTTTATCCTCTTGTGGTGCAGCCCTCATGTTTAAGTTGTCTTTTTTTATGTTAGGCTGATTCTAATCGAGGGTAGAATTTTGAACATTTGCTCTCTTTGAATTTGAACAGGTATGTACTCCCAATATCAATGTTAAAAAAATATATGATGTGTTAAAAATATAATGTGTTCATTTTCATGTATTGATTAATGTTTAATGGCACTTAAGAGCACAAACATAGAATGTGTACATGTTGCTTTATGCATAAATTTGGATACTAACTACTGAAAAGATTTTATTTCATGTTGCATAATGTTAATGTAAAAGATAAAAACCCAGAATATAACAGGAATAACATGCAATATGACACATACATATACACCAACTGATGTAATGTTTATTTTCTATAATTCTTTTATATTTTATTTCTTTGATTTTTGAATGTGATTAAATTCAGTCTGCATTCTACTCGACTGAGAGAGGCTGATTCTAATCGAGGGTAGAATTTTGAACATTTGCTCTCTTTGAATTTGAACAGTGAGCCTTCTACTTGACTGAGAGAGTTTGTACATAATAAAGTGCCTTGAGGAACGTCAGTGTCCTGTCTTGAGTGCACCAGAACACAACGCAGTAGTTGGCAACGTGCAGACGAAGCCGGCTACACATATTCAAGTTGACAGTAAAATTCATTTACATTTCTTGACAGCATTTACTGCTGTTGTTAATAAATATTCTACACCCCTGCTCCACTTTTAATATATTCATTCAGTGCACATATTGAAAAAAAGATGCGTTATTAAGTTGAGATAAGAACATAGTCAAATTTTGATAAACGGTGGTGTTTTCCTTTAATATTCAGACTTTAAATGAAACCTCAGGTTAATGGGTTTCTTGTTTTAATGGAGTCACTCTTTCTGTTTCATTTTAGTGACAGACAGAAATGACAAAGAAAGAGAGTGCATGTATGTAGTATTTATTATCATTAGTCAGTAATGATTTGATTTTTCTCAGTAAATAAAAAAATACATTTACAAATCTACATTAATTTATGATTAAATTACTCAAGTGATTGTCTCTAACCCGCACAAACAAACAAAGCACAAATAAATAAATGATAAATGCATTCATTATTCCTCTCATACACGTCATCATCATGTTTTATCTCTCTGTATTTAATGTTTTTAATATTTAAGCAGGCTGCGTGTTATACTTGATTTACTACATTACAACTAATCATTTTTAACTGATGCTCCTTAATAATCCATAATAATAATAATATTATTAATAATGGAAATACAATCAGAACTGTGAATGGGTTTTTTTCTTACCCTTGACAGAAGAGTTTTAACTTTGTTAACTTCTGCGATTCAGACTAAAACCTCTCCTAACTTAATACATTACAGTAAGAACACTAAAGCTAATAATCATAAATGAAATGTTTTACTCTGATGTGCAGATGTAACAACAGTCCTGTTTGATAACAGTAAGTAAATATTTACTTTAAACCCTTCATCAGTGCATCATTACTGTGTGTATAACTAATAAACATGTTGATAATAATAAAGTTTGAAACAAATACATGAGGGAAAGAAAGCTAGATTCAGCACCGTAAAGATAATGGTCAGGATTTATAAAGTTTTCACAATAAAATAAAGTCTCATTACAGCACCAAAAAAATAAAATCAGGACAATAAGTCTTTTCCCTCCCTGTTAAACTGATTTGGTGATCACGAGTTGGTGGCTTGGTTCACATGGTTGGGGTTGTTGGACACATTTCCCATGAGTCAGTGCACTTTGCGCCGAGCTGTTTGAGCTCTTTGCTGCACCCTTGGGTTTGGGAATTCTGGTCGGTCCAGGACGTCGGAATGATTCCAGAGGAACCTGTCAGGGAGAAATGGAGAAAATCAATGCTGTCTTTCTTCAAAATCCTCATACTGTTGACATGTCTTTGGTTTACACACATTTACATGAATGCAGCTTTTGAGAGAGCAGCTCCGTGAGCACACGATGGCGCTGTTACTTTCATTTAAAGTTCAGACACAATTCATTTCTGTTATACAACCAGCGATCAATGTGTAGTGTAAGTGTTTTTCTAATCTGTAGATGAAAACCTAATGCTTTTCATGCAGTTCTTTCATATATGCTTTGTTTTATCTCTGCTTTATATTGTCGGTGAAGGTTTACTGCATTAACAGAAACCAGACGTTGTAAAGAAAATAACTCAAAATATGTGAAGAAATGAAATTTTTACATTTACACATGCATGTGTGGTCCTGATATACTGTAGATTTGATGTCTGTTATTTAATGAATTGATTTTTTTGGCCCTTGAACTGGAGGAAGCCAAAGAAAAAAAGGGCTGTTTCTGTAGTCATCCTGAGTCTGTGTGTATTACTGACATCAGGCTGTGATGTCAACTCATCATAAAAAACACTCGGGCCTGGTTTAACACACAAGGCTTAGCTAAAGCCTAAAGACTAGGCCTTAGTTAAACGGATAGTTCACCCAAAAATGAAAATTCTGTCACCATTTACTAGTTTCATGTTGTTACAAACCCAAATAAATGTCTTTGTTCGTCAGAAGTTATTTTCAATTGAGACAGCTCAAACATTTTTAGTCACGGACTATCTTGGTTACAATTTACATTATAAAACATTGTGTTTAATTGAACAAAGTACAATTAGTACACAAATTTAAATCTGGTTGAAAAACTAAAACTAAAATGTTTGTTTCTCAAGTATTTGCTCTAAAGGATGTTGATAATAAAAAAACAAGACAAATATTTACTAAGAGAATATGATTTTGCATTGCTGCATGTTTTATTAACTTTAGTATCCCGGAGAACCGGAGCTTTCTGATTAAAACCAGACGTGAAAAACATTCAAATCTGGGTCATAGCTACAGAACTGCTGGCACAGAACATGGATCAGGAGTCAGAAAGGCACATGCATGAACAATGACCATGAATTAAAAAAGTCCAAACGCTTCCTGTGCCAGAGACAAACCATCGCCTCTACGGCAGCAATGAAACTCCTGTTACCATAGAAACAAAACAAGAGTTCTGTTTGGAGGCCTCAGAGAGAGAGAAAGAGAGAGAGAGAGAGAGAGAGAGAGAGAGAGAGAGAGAGAGAGAGAGAAAGAGAGAGTTCTAGTGTTTAACTGTATATTAACTGTGGATGTTTACTGAATTCACTGCTGCTTTCAGACAGCTCAGATTTGATGTATTTTTTATTTCTATGCATTTCATAATGTGTAATTATTATAGAATACTGCTCAACCCAAAGGATGAACAAGAAGTGTGTGTGTGTGTGTGTGTGTGTGTGTGTGTGTGTGTGTGTACCTGGTAATTATCACGTTGTGGGGACCAATTGTCCCCACAAAGATAGGAATACCAGTGTTTTTGTGACCTTGTGGGGACATTTTGATGTTTTTTCATGCTTATAAATCAAACAGAATGATGTTTATTGAGAATGTGAAGTATCAGAAAGTTTTGTGTGATGGTTGGGGTTAGGGATTGGGGTAGGTAAGGGGAATAGGATATACAGTTTGTATGGTATAAAATGCATTACGCCTATGGAATGTCCCCACAAAACATGGAAACCAGAATGTGTGTGTGTGTGTGTGTGTGTGTGTGTGTGTGTGTGTGTGTGTGTGTGTGTGTGTGTGTGTGTGTGTGTGTGTGTGTGTGTGTGATCATCTCAGGTTCAGAATCACAGCTGTTCTCTGGTCCTCAATGAACAGCAGTGTGTTGAATCAGACAACCAGACGACACAAATTCTTGCATTAATCAATTTATCGCTGGATCACGTTCATAAAAATTTGTGTGCGAGCTTCCTTATTAAAAACTACATTTTCTATACCATGCTGTGTGTGCAGGCATAGATTTAGTTGTTAAGATCATGACTGTCCCAAAGAACTTCAAACTTTTGAAAAAATACATGCAAACTCAAGTAACCTTCAAAACTTTGCAAACTTATGTTGTGGGGCTTTTTGTTTTTTGAAGGGAAATCTCAGGCAGTAAAGAGAATGAGCGTGCAGACGGTGTGAGCCACAGGGCTTGTTTTCCATTATATCACTACAGAAGACTTTCACAGGGTGAGCAAAACCTAAAGACATCATTCAATGAATTTAACTTGTGCATGCAGAGATGTTTTAGCCTGATCAACTCACAGAAACGAGAGGTAAATATTGGTTATTGGGGGGTTCCTCTGTTTTATCGGTGGTTAAAGGTTTTCAGTTAAACAAATGAAGTCATCTCAACTAAAATGTTAACATTTTAAAAACCTCCTGAATATTAAAAACTGAAACCCAAAATGTAAGTCGTATGGAAAATGAAATATCAACCAAAAAATGAAAGTGTACATCAGTTGGTGAATTTTAATAAAACATAATTATTTGCTATTAGCAAACACAGTAAGTGCACTTGGCCTTAGAGCCTCATTCTGTCTTTTCTTATCATGCACATAAACATTGCATTATTACGCAAACAGTAACCAACAAAACAAAACCACTACATTTGCTTGGGTTAGCTACTAGTGCACGACGGATCTGGAGAATCAGTAGATCACGGTGCCAAAGGGTCGACATCTGATGGGATCACAGGAGCAAAGGACAAATGATTTTACAGTCTGTCAGTCACAGATGTTACTTACTGTAATCTGTGAAGGCCGTGATATCGGACTGGATGTGGGTTTTATTACGATGCTGCTCGTAATTTTGTTGTTGCCTTTGGCTGCAGAGCCATTGGTTAATACTGGAATCCTCTGCTCTGGGCCGAGCGAGAAATAGGGGCTGACGGTTTTGGCCGCGGTGTTCACGGTTTGAACGTAGGGGCTTCCTAAGTGAATGTGGATTTTGTTATCGTCAGTGGTAATAACATTTGGACCTGAGCTGTTGGACCTCTGCAGCTGCCAGCTCTTCTGCCTCTCCGGGCTAACACGAAACACGGTATGACCTCCCACCAGCTCCAGCGACTCTACGGACTGCGATCCGTCGGGGGCCCCGGTAGTAACGGACACTATCTGAACGGGCGACACGGCTCTGTCCGGGCTAACTGACCCGCGGGAGCCGGCGGTCAACGTTCGGGAATAGGCGGCCATGGTGAGCGGTGACATAGAGCGATCGAGTGCGACGGGGCTACAGGGACTCTCGGGTGGAGGTGAACCTTTGGACTTGTTCGAAGGTGAGCTGGATGAATTCTGTACGATGGTGATTCTCTGTTTAGGAGTGCCGCTGCTCGTGGGGATGACCGCAGTGCTGGTGAAGGACTGACCGTTCTCCGCGGTGGGACTGGTTATCTCGAGAGTGGCCGTGTTGTGCCCAAGGTCAGGGGTCACTTTGATGTGCAGAGGTTGACCTGGAGTGTGCGTAAGGACCACGTCACCTTGCTGCTGAACGTGATTACCGTTCTGTCTCGGCTGCACCTTGCCTTTCACTGTATAATTTTCTTTAGCTTTTAGAAAAGGTCCTCTAACTCTTCTCATATTGTTGTTGAGATTGTTGACATTGTTGATGAGTGACGGTGTGCAGTTTGTCAGGTTTATCTCATTGTAATTGGCTTCATCATCTGGATCACTCTCTACATACATCTTGCCATTGACCAGAGCGCAGTCCAGCTGTGCGAGGTTTTTGTTTGGGGAAAGATCGTCTGTTGGGTCGGTCTGCACCTCCTTTGAGGACAACTGGAGATCCGAGAAACGTCTTCCAGTCATGCCTGGCCGTAGGCTTTTACTGAAACGCCTGTATCTCTCGAGCTCTCGTGTAAGTGACTCTAGCTCTCTGGCCAGCTCTCTATTTCTGACCTCTTGCTGGTTGAGTTTTCTCTGTAGCACAGCGTGGTCGGTTTTCAAGCGGCAGATGGATTCTTCTGTGCCCATGTAGTCATGGATCTTCTCTTTCAATGCTTCTACCTCTCGAGTCAGATGACTAGATTTGGCCTCTTCCTCTTTCAGACGCTTATACAGGACGTGTTCTTGATTGGATTCTTCTTTCTCAGCCAACTGGTATTTGGAAAGTTCCTTCCTAGACATCTCTAGTTCATCCATTAGAGCTTTGGCTCGCTCCTGTTCATTGGAATATCTCTTTTCCAGTGATTCATACTCGTCCTCTGTCTTCAGAAGATCACCTTCCACCGACTTCATGTCCTTTAGCTTCCTGCGGAGGCGTTCTACTTCCTGGGTCAAATCTTTCACTTTGTTGTCTTCTTGTTGGTAGCGGTAAGGAACTGGAGGTTTTGTGTTTTCCTCCTTGGATTTGTTTCTCAAGAACTCCCTCTCCACAGCCTCGAGTGACTGAAGCCTCTTCTTCATCAAGCTAACTTTGGACTGAAGATCACAGTTTTTCTCCTCCTCAGCTTTGAGCTCAGCTTTTAGCCCATCCCTCTCCCTAGTGGCGGCACACATTTTCTCCTCCAGTTCAGCCTTTGACCTCAAAGCCTTCTTACTCTCTTCAATCAACTTTTCAGTGACGACGTTCACCTTGTCTTGTTCTGCCTGCAGTTTTCCGGTGCTGTTTTGTACTTTATCCTCCATCAGCTTAAGTTTTTCTGACATTGCTTTCCTCTCATCCACCAGCATGACTGTCAGCGTTTTGAGTTTCGTCAGATCCTCTTTCAGCGTCAGTTCAGTCTTCCCCAAATGGACCTCGGCTGCCTCAAGCTCTTTGATTCGGACTCTTAACACATCTAGTTCGTTGGACATGTGTTTCGTTGTAGTGCGCTCTTTCTCCAGGTTGCTTTTCAATGAATGGCACTCCTGCTTACTCTTGCCAAAAGCATCCTCTAACTTCTCCAGCTCCATGATCCTGTGATTCAGCTTGTCCACCTCTGCTTTTAAGCTCCGGCTTTGGTCGGACTCTTTCTCTAGCTTCCTGTTCAGGTCCCTGCAGGTGTCCTCCATCTTGATCAGCTCCTCATCTTTCCCCTCCATTTCCAGCACTCGTTTCCTCAACTCTTCCACTTCCGACACCAGGCTGGAGTTGCCACACTCACCACGGCTCATTTTGTCCCTCAGCTCTTGAAGTTCCTCCTCCGCCCTGCGCAAGGTCTTGTTGGTTTCTTCCAGATCGTCTAACTGCCGACTCAGCGAGGAGAGCTTCTGCCGCAGCTGTCTGTTTTGGGCATCTTCATTGTTCAGTTTGGCCGTCATGGCTTCTTGCTCCTGGTGGAAACGACAGGCCTGGTTGCGTGACTCCTCCTCCAATCGGAGGACTTTGCTCTCCTCTTCCTGTAGACGAGTCAGGGCCGAGCTCAGCTCCTCTTGGGCCTGAGCCGTAGCGTTCTGGAGTTCCTGGACCTTTGTTGTCTGCTGGGTCAGCTGCTCTGTTACACGATGCTGTTCGTCAACAACCAACAGGGCAAAAGACTTCAGCTTGGTCAGCTCGTCCTTCAGATTTGTGACTTTTCTGCTGCTCTCCTCTTCCTTTTTCTCCTGGTGAGCTTTTTCTTGATCGATGAGCAGCTTCAATCTGAAAAAAAAAACAGAGAGAAAAAGAGTCAAAGACAAAAAAGATGACATTATAAAGTTGACTGTAAAGTACAGTCAGTCTAAACTTTCTAGTGAGTTCTTGGCTAGTCATTTGTTTTACTTGTAATGTGCAATGCGACACAAAGATGATATTATAGCAAGAATGACATCTGACCAGCCTGCAGGAAGATATATTCAGCTAGAACTCTAATCAAACATCACAGAGTAAAAGTAGGCCAGTGTGTGTTCCAGAAGTGAGGGAAAGTGGGATCGAGGTGCCGCCGGCACAAGTTTCTCCATGACCCAAGTATACCCAAGATGCAGTATGCAGCTGCCAACCTGCACTACAGACTGGAAGTGGAAAAAGTTAAACTCTTAATAAGGGGGTTCCTCTCCCCCACCCAGTGAACACCACCATCATCCTTCTGTGGTATATATTTCAAGGAATTCCCCATCCTCCAAAGGTCATTACCGCCTACATAAACAAAACCTATTGAGAGGCTGTGTTGAACAAGGATGATGTCAGTATGCTTGCATGCTTCCATGCGTGTCACTCATATGTGGCTGTGCCCATTTAAAGCTAATGGAAAAGCAGTTTTTGGTCAAAAACATAAAAAAATGCCTAACAATGTTTTTACAATGTTTACTATGGATATGAGAAAACAACTTTCATAGTGAAAAAAGTGTTACATTCTAGTGAACATGATTAAAATGACCGTATATCATCTGTGTATGAGATGAGAATGAAACTGTGGTTTCTGCTATAGATGCTGAAGTTCCTCTGACAGTGAACATATTTCACTACAACAGACTCCGGATTACACAGACACATACTTTATATCAGATGGTGTAATATCACAACACCACATATAAACCTTTGACAAGTACTATGCAAGTTAAAAACACGTACCTACATACGACATTCTACCTTTCTTAATACAAGAAAATGTGGAGACTCCAGAGAATTTCATGGATTTGTCACAATGTCCTGAGACAGATTCATCCAGGCCTAAAGTCATCAATGCAGCAAACATCAGGCCTTAGAGCAGCTCAGGAAGTCAAACGCGTGCCTTAAAAGATAAAGATCCTTAACTTCTAATAACAAGATACTCCACATGCCTTTGTTTTAACCTTGGAGCGCCTGATTGACTTGGATTTGTTCCCAAGAGCCCAGATTTTCACTGGTGAAAAGGAAAAATCTATGCTATGGAAAGAAGACTAATACGAACTTGGAAAAGACTGTGAGAAAGTTTAACGTTTGTCATGAATACGAGTTTGTAACATCTGACCAAACCTGCGTTTCCTTTTAAAATGTGCTTGGCTTCGACTTAACTAAAACATTGAACGCAATGTCACACGCATGTCTGCTTTCAACCGTCTTATAATGCTCATTATTTAGGGCTATATACTTTTTGAAGAATATTTTGAACTACAGTATTATTAGATATAAAACGCAGCTCTTCCTATCAAAGTGAAATGTTTGACATTTATTCTTTAACGTTTTGAATGTTTGGGTTATGTGCAGATGACAGAATACGGTGAAAGAGACGGATCAGATCCTACAGACATTATTAAAGCCCATACCGTTTAAAATGGCTTCAGTGAACATCTATTAAAATGACTCAATGTTAAACCTTTACAACAACAAAAATGTCCAAGACCACGTCATTGACACAAGAAGATAACTAAGAGTAACAGTGTGTTAATGACAGTATGTGACACTACTACAGTTCAGGGGTCTGGGGTTTTAAGAAAAAAGACAAAAGCTAAAACCGTACCAAACATTAGAAGTGTTCATATTTCACAAGTGATTTTCTACATATAGTACATATGAGGAGCTAAACAACACCTCCGTCAATGATACCTGATTGCTCTTGGCAAAATCAAATATTTTCGCTTCAATTCTGCTCAATTTAAGGATTGTTTATATTTGTTTTGTATTTTCTCTCACTACAGTCGCCTTTATTTCACTTGATGGGTTTTTCTTTGTAAAATTGACTTATTGTGAAAGTACAAATACATTTACATTAAAGATATTTCTCTTCAGGTTTATTTATTCAATATTATGTGTGTGTGTGTGTGTGTGTGTGTGTGTGTGTGTGTGTGTGTGTGTGTGTGTGTGTGTGTGTGTGTGTGTGTGTGTGTGTGTGTGTGTGTGTGTGTGTGTGTGTGTGTGTGTGTGTGTGTGTGTGTGTGTGTGTGTGTGTGTGTGTGTGTGTGTGTGCGTGCGTGCATGTGTAACAGAATAAAACATGTTTAATAGATTCAGAACTTAACTAAAAATTAACCAGCAGATAAAACAAACATTACCACCATACCATTATCCTCATCATCATCATAACCACCCTCTCAACAGGAAACAAGCGCTCATGTTGCAGTATTTTAACTCTTACAGCAGCTTGATTTATGAACCAACATTTTTAAATAATCGTTTTAAAGAACATCCGTTTAAAGAACGTCAGATTTCCTCTTACAGTAAATGTTTTTCAACTTCAAGACTCTCAAGCATCTCACCCACATCAGCATTGAGAAATGAAACTCAAGCAAGCACAAAAGTCAAACATCTAAAATAAAGAGTTTAATTAAACAACAACTCAAAATAATCGTGTGTGTCTGTGTGTGTTTGTGTGTGTCATACCTGATATGTGGTGTTAGTCGATGTCGAGTGTGCGTCCACGTTCAGCAGCTCTGATCTGAACATTCCAGCACTGAAACTCAACAATGAGACGCTCTGAAGAGTATGACATCATCAACACACCCTTATATGGAGCCTCTCACTGCCATGAGCTCATGTGTGTGTGTGTGTGTGTGTGTGTGTGTGTGTGTGTGTGTGTGTGTGTGTGTGTGTGTGTGTGTGTGTGTGTGTGTGTGTGTGTGTGTGTGTGTGTGTGTGTGTGTGTGTGTGTGTGTGTGTGTGTGTGTGTGTGTGTTTGGATTACAACATTTTCTTCTGGCTTTTCTCACTTGAAACCATTAATTTAGTCAAAGGGAGACAAATGTACTAAATGTTTATAAAACACAGACGAAATGCATTTACATGTGCAGGAGACACAGACAAAGTTTGTTGAGTGAGAAACAGAGCAAAGTTTGCATCAACCATCAATTATGAATCTTTGCCTGTAAGGAATCAAAAACTATGACAGAATCTGGAGTCAGTCTGAATCTCACTAAAACACATTCAGCTCACGTTTCAATGAAGTGACAACAACGTTTCAATGTGCTTCACTGTTTCTCAATGTGTGTTTTTGTAATTCACTTATCAAATGGATTAAAAATCACCTAAATGTAGCACAGTACCTTTCCAGTAAAATCATGTTTTCCCTTACAAATAACCCTTCTGCACACACACACACGCGCACACACTAGCGAGCGAGTTTTGCTTGAGGACACGACTGCAGTCAATTCTCTAAACTACTGTGTACACATTTCCAGTAATGACTAAACAACAACCGTTCAAACACGCTGATTAAACTCTTCATCATTATTCAGCTATGAGAGAAACAAACTACAGAATGAATCATTTGTTCAGTCTACAGCACTACGAGTTCACATTGTTTCAAAAATACCACAATCAAAAAAAATGTTGGCTTATTTTCAACTGAACATTAGGTCAAAATAAGCAATGAACCCCACCCTGTTGGGTTGAATTTTAACCTGTGCTGGGTTGGTTTAACCCATTGTTGGGTCAGATATAAACAATTCCTGGGTTCATTTAACCCAACAGCTGGCTTTGTTCCTTTTTGACACAACGCCGAGTTAAAAATAACACAACATTTAACGTGCAATAACTGTAAAGGATCATTACAATAATCTCTCATTTCACCTCTTCTGAAGCTGTACGAAAGTGATGAACAGATTCACTCTTTGACTTTTGGAGTTTTGATGTTTTTTTGCATGTGTGCGTGTGCAAGTGGACACATTTGGAAGTCATTTGTTTGGAAAAGATTAAGAGACACAAACACACGGTCCAATCTGAACAATATTCTTGTGCAACATGTGAACACCTCACAAACAAAACCCATTCCTTAATATAAAAGCTGAAATAATGTTAGTGTGTCCCAGCGACTCTGTACGACATCCCATAATAATCACATCTGCTATCACAAAACACAGAAAATAACAAGCAATTTCTGCAACATCTTCAGATACAGAGAGTTTAGAGTCACACTGATAATCCCATATGAACAGTTGCACGTCTGAATGCTTAGAAAATGCTTATTGTGTGTCTCTGTATTACTGTGTGTATTACTGTGCGTGTGTGTGTGTGTGTGTTTCAAGAAACAGCCAGATGTTTATGTGATTCGCTTTGCCTGTGGCTGATTATCTGACAAGAATGACATCATAACCAAACCCATATGAACACATGATCTCACCGTTCAGGAGTGTGTGTGTGTGCGTGTGTGTGTGTGTGCGTGCGTGTGTGTGTGTGTGTGAGCGTGTGTGTGTGTGTGTGTGTGTGTGTGTGTGTGTGTGTGTGTGTGTGCGCGTGTGTGTGTGTGTGAGTGTGTGTGTGTGTGTAATAACTCTGATAGTTGTTGTGAGTGTATGTCTAATAAAGACTTTCAAGTCTTAATAAAAATAATGTTTTACTCAAACTAGGTAAGTTTAACTACTTATTTTACCTGCATGGTTAACATATATCTCTTTTCACACTACGGCTTCAGTTTTGTCCTCAACCCGTAACTGAGCAGACAGACATTGCTGCACTTCTGACACATTTGGCAGATGCTCTTCAAGCTCCAAAGTTCATAATGTTTGTTTTCTGGAATTGAACCCATAACCTTTTGTGCTACAAATGCAATGATGTACCTGTCTGTCTGTCTGTCTGTCCGTCTGTCTGTCTGTCTGTCTGTCTGTCTGTCTGTCTGTCCGTCCGTCTGTCTGTCTGTCTGTCTGTCGGTCTGTCTGTCGGTCGGTCGGTCGGTCTGTCTGTCTGTCGTTCTGTCTGTCGGTCTGTCCAGCACCATCTAAGATTTCATATTGACCTGAGAGAGACAGAGAAAAAGATGTACGCACATGCATGCACACGCACACATAAACGCGCGCGCGCACACACACACACACACACACACACACACAAACACACACACACACACACACACACACACACACACAAACTCTGTGTGTGATCCAGACCAGCTGTCAGGTAAGCATTTTCATCTTTTCATTTCCGTCTTAACATCTTATCTTGGATAAAGACCCAGACAAAGACGCAAGAGATGGTCTGTAAGCAGTAATTGTTCAGTTAGGTTAATAACCAGTGCCACAATGTATTCGTAACAAACATCTTTGGGTTCATGTACACTACACCAAGTATTTCCTTATGGCTCCCTAACAATTTCTTTGTGTTGGGAATGTTTTTGGAAAGCACAAAAGACAACTGTTAAAACAACGGTGATGTGGTCACTCATATCAGACACACAATAACTAGTCATATTTTATAAACATAACCACAAGACCCTCACCCAGCAAGTAAGCTAGACACGAGGGTCTATGAAACTACCTCCAAACTTCTATTAACCCCCACATGCAGAACCTGGTGATCATGTCAACCCTTAAAGATTAGAGGTTTACAACTTTACAAGAATGTGGGAAGATTCACTCGATCTTCTTCTACTTCTGGACAGACAAAGCAATGTTTATTTAGTCATGCACTTATAAATGTATAATGGAAATGTCTTAATCACATATTTCTAATCTTCTAATGTATTATGTTCTTGGTATTTATGTTATATTAGTATATTTACTTAAACTTGTTCAAATGAATGTTTTAAGATCATATGTAGACATGTTTGGTATCTTTGAGTGGCATTTTTGATTTCCTGAATGATAATATGCATTATATTTTGGTAACTCTGAAGTTTATCTTAACATCCAATTAAATTCCACATGCAAAACAGCATGTTAGAAGACAAAGAGAGTTAACTTTGCCTCAGAAACAATGACCTCTGATAGGGTCAAACAGGTCTTTAGGATGTGGGATCCTCACAAATTAAAGACCACTGCCTAAGAGCAAACACTACATTAGGAGTTTTCTCTGTCATCTCAGTCTTTACATTTCGGTCTTTCTGGATATTTTCAAGTCCTTTGGGGATAAGGATGCTAAATTAGAAGTTTTGCGACTGACCTTATTACATATGCATTTCTAGGAGTTTTCCATTCAGACGCAAAATTTTTGGGAGGAGATTATTTAAATGTTTCACGCAACACATTTACTAATGTTTGCGCGTGTGTTATGACTGGTATTGGCACGATTATTGAACGGCAAAAAAAGCATGTCTTAAATGACTTTGCGCTTGAAATGGCTGAAATTATTGCAAGAAAAAGAGGCATCGCAGAGAACGCGTGATACAATGCAGAGGATTCTTTTAACATTTAACCATTTATTTGGAACGCCGGAGGAAAATATTATTCAAAAATATTGTTTGCCAAGCCATGTTATTTATACCTGAAGTGCATCAGGTGTTAGTAGATCACCTGCACCTCATCAGCTCTGCTTGTACAGCACAACTCGCTCACATTCACAAACTCTTTCATCTATTTATTTAGCAGACACTTTATAAATGAGGCAACATTTTTGTCAAAAGATTTTGACATTTAAAAGCACAAATATCACATCTACTGTCAGCTCAGAAACACTCCAATCAAATATTCATAACATCAATGAGGTCCTCCGCAGTTTCTCATACTCATACAGCATTACAAATCTGACAAGTGCTTCTATTGAATTACTCAAACTGACAAAAAAACTTCGTAACTTTTGTCCTTTGTGAAAATGTTTTTTTACCCCGGGGAGGTAGCCTGCTTGGGCTTAAAGGGATACTTCACCGATTTAGCATTCAGCTTTGTATCTGTAGAAACCCGGCAGTATTACTGAATGACCATGTTTCCCTCCATCATTTCCCCCTGAGAGGAGAGATATCTGCATTTTGGTTCTGCAAAAAAGTCCTCCGATGATGCAAAAATCGTCATATTACATCATCGGAGGACTTTTTTGCAGAACCAAAATGCAGATATCTCTCCTCTCAGGGGGAAATGAGGGAGGGAAACATGGTCATTCAGTAATACTGCCGGGTTTCTACAGATACAAAGCTGAATGCTAAATCGGTGAAGTATCCCTTTAACTTAGCTTCTTCTTCTAGACGTTACATTAGTAATACGCTCGCTCATAATGTCGAGTCATAGCCGCAGCAAATTTGACTGCTTATGCTATTGTGTATTATGTTGTGCTTTCTGTCGTTTTTCAGTGCTTTTCCTTTATCTATTAATGTAAAGCTGCTTTGAAACAATTAAGTATTGTGAAAAGCGCTATATAAATAAAATTGAATTGAATTGAATTGAAAATGAGCTTTCTCCTGGACAGATAACAGTTAATGTCAGCGGTCCGTTTAGTGTATGGCCTTTATACAAGTGCCAAATAATAAACTAACTATTAAATCTGTGTGGTGCTAAAACATGTTCATTCGATTTTGAGTCTGATTGTGAAACATATGGTCATCGTGTTGAGGGTCAATGTGTGCTGGCTCATGACCACTACTGTTATTATCAGATGGGTTCCTTCAACTGCCTGCTGTTTATATCCAGACCACATACAGAATATACACTTATATAGACCACATCATCAGTCTCGCTATTCTGTTTCAAATCATCACCATCTCTAAACTGATCCCAGAACAGTACAGTACATACTGCTGTGTGTTTGCTCTCATTACTGTGAAGCTCCTCCATCTGTACTCTCAATGAACCAAATGAGTCTCAAACACATCCATCAATGATAACTGCTATCAGAAATATTTTCACCCCTTCAATTTTATTTTATGATTATTATCTAAAATCTATGACACTTTTTGTCTTCTCGCTACATCTAAAACAGTTCCCACAGAGAAGGGTTTAATCATTCATGTGCAATAAAATTAATCATATTTTAATGATGAAAACAGCTTCTTTTATCAAAAGCAACACTTCACAATATCTCAAATCAAAGCAAGGTTATTTATCAATCACACATGCGTGTCAACCCCATCAGAACGCACATATCTCAGCAAATAGAGTTTAATTTACCAGAGATCAACACATTTCGACTGTGTCTGTTCCTCGAACAAAGAAATACAGAGCACCGTTTACTTCGCGTACAAATCTTGTTAATATAAAAATAGGAAACAATACATCAGCAGATGAAACTCGAATGTTAAAATTCAGCCTTCTTAACATTAGATCGCTTACCAATAAAGAACCGATTATCAATGAAATCATTACAGACCAAAACAAAGGTTTATGGTTTAGATCGTATCAAACCCAACTGCTATCACTTTGTTTATGTAAATGAGGTCATATCACTCCCGAGTTTAATACGGCATACCGCAGGGATCAGTTCTAGGTCCTATCATGTTGTAACTCTAGGAGACATTATTAGAAAACATAATTCATCCCTCATACTAATTGGCTATATCACTCTGTCTCCTCTCCACTATAAGCTGGTGTGTGGTGGGCGTTCTGGCGCAATATGGCTGCTGTCGCATCATCCAGGTGGATTCTGCACATTGGTGGTGGTTGAGGAGAATCCCCCTTTCATATGTAAAGCACTTTGATTGCTGCAGAAAAGCGTGTATATCCATGTATATATATATATATATATATAAATAATTTTTAATGTTTTATTTCCCATAAAATTTTATAAAATAGTATCTAATATATGGTATATCCTCTATAGAATGAACTGTGTCTGGCTTTCTCTCAAGGTTTTTTCCCCTCCTAGGATTTTTTCCCTCCTGACTAATAAAAGGCAGAAGGGTTTTTCTCCTAGAAGGTTTTTTCAACCCCTGGTGGGGTCAGCTGACATTGGCTTAACTAAGCACCCTCTTCTATATGTTAAATTTTTACTATGCTTGCTCATACATTTGGATCTTTGCCGCTGTATTGTGCTGCTTATGTTGTCCATCAATTTTTCTGTGGTTTCTCCTGCATCTATTAATGTAAAGCTGCTTTGAAACAATTAACAAATAAAATTGAATTGAATTGAATTTAATTAATGCAAATGTTCACCCTCACATCTGAATGGCTGTAAGAAACTCGCGGCAGGCGTTTCTTAAAAAACAAGAAGAGAGAGCAGAAATGATGAATGCCAATAGACAGGAATCAGGATTTGATGAACTGTCCTTAAAGCTCTTGAAATCACAAGTACAAGAAAACCTCAGATTCTTTCATCTGAATGACTCAACGAATGCATTGCAACACCCGTGACACTAACTGGAGTAGGTGACGTTGAACTTTGTCTTCTGACACACCATCTGCAGAACGTCTGTCCGAGCTGGCGGAGAACTAAAAGGGCAGATTCCTCTTTAATCCTTGGCTATTCCTTACAAGGCAATCGCATCTTTCCATAGAGAAGAAAACGAGTTTGCGAGGGGGAGGAGAAAAGCACTTCCCAGACAGCTCGTGTATACGTATGTGCGCTGTGGTTTAGGACGTTCGTTCTATCGCACGTATGTAATCGCATTACCACATGCAGCGAAAGGACCCGGGGCCAGATGACCTCACAGTCACAGAACGACTGGAACCGTGTTCATACTGTTTAATTTGGCGTTGATCTACGCTCGTGATAAAGGCTTTGGTTTATTTAAATCTCCGCTGCTTGACCAAAGACCAGCAGCTGCATGAACTCAACAGCTTCGGTATGAAGAATCTGGAGTTTATCCGAGCAGCTAACTCGCTGGTGACTAACTTCACCAGTCACACAACCTTCCGGATGGCCGACCAACCGGCATGACCGACAAAACTTGGCGCCCAGCAGATAGATTTTGAGAGCACAGTGATCTACAGTACAATGACCTAGAAATGAAGATCAATCAAATATATCACCCGTGCATAAGAAGAGAAGAAGAACCAAGGGATTGACTATAAGAGGTCTGCATTCATGGGTTCATTGTGATTGAGAAACTTAAGTTGTCCTTGACTGAAGAGATGAACTCACGTGAACTTTCATCTAAAGTAAAACCAAAACGAACGGACACACGAAGAAAAACACAGTAAGCATCGGCTCGTCTCGCTTTATTTAACTCGGTCACTTTAGAAAGAGCTGCGAACCCTTCTGGATATTTTTACACAAACCCCGTCATGGCAACATCCATTAGATACCGGCTCTATTTTTGTTCAGGTATACATTATCAGGCCCAGCATATTTATAATCCTCAAGACTTATTTTTAAGAGCCTTGTAAGGCAATGAAAGTGGAAAGATTATTAACAGAAGACTTCTTTTGGCACACATCTAAACATTTCTTTTTCTCAACCAATTTTTGCCAAATTAAGAAGGGTCAGTTTTCCTGGTTCAAAGCCGTAACACAATGTAATACAGACATTCCAGCTTTTATCATTCCGGTTCCTAGAGAAGCAAAGCGATTATTAAAAACACACACAGTGATTTAACTCTGGCCACAGTATTTGTTTTATAGTTTTAATATTTAGCCACATAAATGCTGTTCACAACCCATGTTGAGAGAGAGACAGAAGGATAGACAGAGAGATAGACAGAGAGACAGACAGAGAGGTGGACTTGTTGTGTACTGATGATAGCTTCAGCTTCACATATTCCTCTGTGTGTATGTAATCTATTCTAGGAGACAGGAAATGATGTCATTTTGCAACAATGTATTAACAAGCATGAAAATCTGCTGCACTTCAAACGATGACATGACCTCATGCTGTGATAACACAAGCGCTCTCTCGTCCAAACCTTCATGGGCTTAAAATGATACGTACAGAGGACAGTGTTGTATGTTTAAGAAGGCAGAAGAGAAGAAAAACAGCATTTAATGACTGAAGTATTAAAGTGTCATTTCCATCTTCTGTATCATCTGTCAAACACCAAAGCTCCTCCTCAGAATAACACTATTGGTCAAGTCATTGTTACAATGTTGAGCTGGTCAAAATGTCTTAAATTTTTTTTTGACTGTTCTTTACAAGATTTACATTTGTTAGAGATAAAGTTAATTCAATAGAGCTTTGCATCACTTTCATGATGTGTTATGATTATCACAATAAATATCTGCCAATTTTCTCCTAACTAGTCGCAATTAATCTAAAGATTCAGACAGTAAACAATAACTTCCAGAACGACTCTCATACAGATATAAAGACACAGTGGACAGAGAGATTCTTTACATCGGGGTCCCCAGAAAAGTTTAATGGCAAAATAAAAATAGTAAAGATTTACTGTGTAGCCACTTATTTATGTTTGGAAGCAATATACTGTTTTATTATATCACCCTTACTATTTATCTAACAACGCTTAAATGTTTCTTCATTCAGATATAAACTGTATATCCATATTTATATTTATTTAACAAGGGTGTCTGTCACAAAAGATTCATCACATTTAGTACATGCTTTAGTACATTAACAATACAACGCAAATCCAACGCATCAGTTCATAAGATAGAGATGTTTTCACACACACACTGACCTCTCTCTCTCCTGCTCCAACAGACTGGTGAATTCATCGCTCTTTTTCATGAAGTCGTTATGGTTCCTCTTCTCGTTCTCCAGTCTGTGGAGCGTCTGTCTGTGAGATTGTTCCACCATCAGGAGCTGTTCCAGCATCCGCCTGTACGTTTCGCGCTGCTTCTCCACCAGCCTGTCCAGCTGTCACAGAGGAACACGTTCAGAACACGCAGCACGTCGTCAGACCGTAAGGATGTTCTGCGCTCAAGTTAAACCCGTGATACCTCTGTAATGGGTTTCTCGTAGATGTCCTCCTGCCAGCCGGCGCTTTTGCCCTGGATGGAGTCTCTCTGCAGTGCTTTCAGCACCTTCGGAGGAGTTACAAAGCCATACGTGGCCTCCAGTAGAGCCAGATCGATTTTATCGGCTCTCAGAACATTGATCACTTCATCTCGAGCCTGTGGGTAATGTCAGACGTGTGTCATGGAAGAAACGTGTTCAACTCTTTCCACAACATTTGTGACAAAAGGACAGTTTCTGCACAAAATTATTTCACGCCATGTTTACAGTAACTGAACTACAGTTGCGGTCTATGAGCTCAGAGGTTTGCTTTAAAAGCAGAAATCTGTGTTGTCATTAGAGATTGCAAACTTGTATAAATGTGTGTTATGTCTATTTGACTTCTGGTTTTACTTCTGGTTGAATGTTACTGGTGTAGTGGAAGGTAAAAGACATGGCAGCTTGAGTTAAGGTGTTGCACATGTGAAGCACACGAGCAGCATGCTGACTAATTGATGCACACTTAACATTAATATGACAAAACGGGTATGAGCTGCTTAAGTGACCTGTAGTTCTCCTTCCAGCATGCTGAGGAGGAAGAGGAGGTCATCTCGTGACAGATCTCTGCTCTTTCGTGTCGACGACGCTCCCGCGGTTCTCTCTCTCTGCGGTCTGTGTCGGCCATCCGCGTGGTTCCTCTGACCGGTGCCCGTTTCGTCTGGAGTGCGTCTCGTCCCGTGACACGCCTCCTCGTGCTCTGATGTTTGCAGTCGCGATCTTCCTCTCGAAGGAGACGGCTTCGTCTTTGCCGTATCCTCCAGACTGTTGCTACGGGAACGCATGATCCTTTACCCGTGTGTGAAAAACAGAGAGGATTGTGGGTGTGGAACTGTTTCAAAGCATGTTTTAAACTAACTTAAATAATGTGTGTGTCTGTCTGTGTGTGTGTGTGTGTGTGTGTGTGTGTGTGTGTGTGTGTGTGTGTGTGTGTGTGTGTGTGTGTGTGTGTGTGTGTGTGTGTGTGTGTGTGTGTGTGTGTTTCTCAAGTGAGAGATATTTTCTTCAAGAACATTTGAATATATCCAATCCAACAAAAGTTTACTATACGGTGACCATTAGATTTCAGAATGTGACAAACAAAAGCTTTTAGACAAGAGAAATCGTTTATAGGACTGAACTCAGAACTGTTTAACCGAAGGCTCTGATCTATCAGAAATATCTTCAGTCCTCCTTCCTGAACTCACAAACATGACAAATGATGAAGGATTTATTCAACATGAGCTGAATTTCTTTCTTCTCTTACAGGACTCAAGAGCACACAATGAACCCTAATGAGTGACTGAGCGGGCGTCCATCATCTCTCATATTACAAAACTTCACATGCAAAATCTTCATTTGAATACAAACATAACTTTATCATGAGTTCTGTGATTGCTATAAGCAGCTGGAAGTCATTCACACAACACAACATTCATTCAAACTACATTTAAATTCTGTTTGGGTTTAATGAATCCATCAACATCATTACTCATCATGTGCACACAAAAATCACTTGTGGATCATTTCAAAATTACTGATTCTGAATAAAAGATTCATTTCCTTCAACATCATAACGGGCAAAAACCTTTACCAGAACATGTTTAAAAACACACACAAACACGCACACACACACACACACATAATTTATGTCTCTCTGCCAGTGAATGAGCTCATGAGAAAGAAAGAGTTCAGTTTGTTTGTAAAGATCTTTTGTAATATGCACGCACATGCCTGAGCAAACATACACACACATAACTGCATGCATGAAGGCACAAATTCTCAACACATTTACACACCTCACAACCTAACAGTTTAAATCTGTGACATCTACAGTAAGAGAAGAGAAAAATCAGAGTCCTGTATGTTTGATTTTTACAGACACACAAATCCATCACTGAACAAACAAAAACCTCTTATTACTCAACCAGTGACGTTATCACTTTACAACAGGGCAGAGGCTTTTAACTGGAGAACACAGGTGCGACTCTACATCACACCACCTCGTCCTCTATATTTTACTTTCATTGAGGGGACATTTGGGAATCTGTGCACACACATCTGAAGGCGTGTAACAGTAAAACTACACATTCCAACAGCAAACGTCCACAACATTACAAGCTTTGTTACAAAATGTACACTAAGTTGCCATTCTACACAGTACACAAGGCTATGTGGTGGATTGGAAAATTAAACTGACTTAAGAATTGTTGGATAGGTACACTTTACACACCTGATGGACCAGAGTCCAAGAGTCAAGCACCGTTCTGAATTTGATGAAACTTTTAAAGTTGAAGAAGGGGTATGTGTGGTTTTATACATTTACATGTATACATTTAGCTGACGCTTTTATCCAAAGCGACTTACAATTGCTATATATGTCAGAGGTCGCCCACCTCTGGAGCAACTAGGGGTTAAGTGTCTTGCTCAGGGACACAATGGTGTGTCACAGTGGATTCGAACCCGGGTCTCTCACACCAAAGGCATGTCTCTTATCCACTGCGCCATTAAGAGCTTAATGCTATCCCCCGCCCCTCTCTGTGATGCACGTTGCACGCAGCACCCAGACCAGACTTTCTTTACGGTAGTAAAGCAGTGATGATTAATAATTTTTTTCAAGGAGCCTGAAAGATTATTGCTTATATTTTTGACCCGAACCTGGCCCGAATCCGCGTGTCCCGTCGGGTTTGTTGGGCCGGCCCGACCCTTTGAGAACTCTAAATTATAGTGCACTCTGTTGGGTTTGATGGCCAGTTCTCTGATGGATGGAGCAAAAACAAAGGCCTCCTCTTTTGATGGCAGGCTCTGTAAGCAGTTGTCAACGTAAAAACATTGTTCTACTGAAAAACTAACATCTTCGTCTTCTTTCACATGCCACTGTGAGGCAAAAATAGCACAGCAGAAGCTACACATCCTCCTGTTCACGCTCCTACCCTCAGGACGGAGGTACAGGAGTGTAAACTGTAGGACAACCAGACTGAAGAACTCTTTTTTCCCCATAGCTATCAGACTCTTAAACAGCCACCCATTTTAGTGGACAGTCAGTCCTACTGTCCACATCATCTGAACACTGTAACTGTGTTGCTGCTAATACCCCCACCATTATATACTGCCAGTGTTACTCATGTAGCCCCCCCCCCCCCCCATCTAAATTTTGCTCATAAGTTAATATTATTGCTGCATTGTTACAGTAATTTGCACTACCATTAGAATCACATTATATTGCACTCCATGTCAGTCTTTGCACATCTATTAATGTTATTGCTGCTATAAATACCTAGGTTACTGTTGTATTGTTGTCATTGGCATATTATATTTGCACATATTAGATCCTACTCCATACTTGTTACTGCACTTTTTTTTCCCCTTCCTTCTCCTATATGTTTATACATTGTATATGTGTATGTATCCGTGTAAATTTGTGTATGTATGTATAGTCCTGGCATTCTCTGTGGACGGCAAAGTAAGAATTTCATTGCTCAGGGAAACCTGTTTCCTTACTGAGTACATGACAATAAAACGCTTTGAACTTTGAACTTGAAAGGGAGAACTTGCCACTCAATTACAGAAGGGGCACCACATTCCTTCGAATCACGCCAAATAAACCAAAGAAAATGTCTATTTTCTGGAAGAAGGTGGACCTGATGAAACATGACCTTGATGTCAGCTCTGATGTCCACTGCATGTTCATGGAACCTGAGTAAGACCCCAAGGAGTGATGAACCCAAAGTGGGACCAGCAAAAAGTGACTCATTTTGACTGAGATCATTAAACTGAAAGGAGCAGTCAAATTCCACATGGTTCTTTCCATTTTGATTCACCATGTGGTGGGGATAAACCAGGTTTCACCGTCTTTGTCCCTCTATTCTGTCTTTAATGGCTCCTGACCGTACCAGCTTCTGAATTTCTGCTGAATAAGCTTCAGCTTGTTGAGAGTCTCTTGCTAATTTCCTTTCAGTACTTTATAAGCGTGGCATGACTGCTTACATCGTGGCTTGGAGATGGTCACCCTTACGCAGCAAAGGTGTTGCATACCACTTTGTTCCCTCCACCTCTAAGCGAACCATCTCAGTGCTTAGATCTTGTGCACTCTTTTACATTATGAAATGATGGAACATCCATGGCAGTACATCAGCAGTACAGGGTGAAGTGCAAATTTGTAAGCATTGGTTTTGCTTGATTTTGTGTTCCAGTAAGCTGGTAGGTTTTTATAGCAGATGGACCCCCCTACAGTACCAAGTCTCACTGGTTCAATTGGCAAGATAATGTGGGTTTGATCTGCACCAACAAGGATGAGAGACTTCACTCTTTTAAAGCACGGCAGTGGTAATCCAACCAGATGTTTGTATTGCTTCTGCAGCTTATGAATTGGGTAAGAGTCATCACTGAGATCAAGCTGAGGTGCAGTGAAATCTCCAGATTTAACATAACATTTACTTGGTTGGGAGTATGGAGAAATGTAGAATGAAACTGCAGCACCATTGAGAGTATGCACATCATGTCGGATAGTTCTCAGAGCTAAATTTTCTCTTGTCCCTTGTAGACCAAGCTTCTGTGCTGTCTCTGTTAGTAGCATAGTATGCTCTGAGCCATCATTGAGGATTGCAAACGTGTCTAGTGTGCAATCTCCATGATGCAGCAGCACTCTGACAACTTTGAGTAAGACTTTCCTACTGCAGATTGGTTTGTTCAGATACAATATCTGCGTTGCTGAACTAACTAGGCATGCCTCTCCTTCCTGATGGTTTGATCATTATAACTCTGACACCAGGATTCATATTTAAATCAGTCTGCCAGCCAGGTGTAACATGTGGTGACAGAAAATTGCCATTCTTTTCAGGTGGCAGTTTACTGAGAAGACGTGCAACATGCGACCTACACTGCAACTCAATGTTACCTTCTTTGCATAATGTCTTAAGCAGACCAACTTAAGACTGCACTTGAAGGGAAAACTTCTCAAAGACTGATGGATCATTGCGGCTAGTATCCGGGGAATCGAGAATAATGGCAATTCTCTTCAATGCTACCTGTTGGGGCTGACCGAACTGCTCATTGAGTGCCATCATGGTGTCTCTGTATGGTGTTGGAGAGTGCAGGTAGGAGTCAGCTATTAAACAAGCATCCTCTAGCTTTAGATGGTCAATTAGGACCTGATATTTAAACATTTCTGTACTGTCAGGTGGCAAGAGGTTATCCAAGGCCACCTTAAGACAAGCAAACTCACCCTGATTTTTTTCCAGAAGTAAGGAATAGTGGGGCATGGTCCTTTGTAATACTTCTTCGCTGTATTCACAGATGCCATATCGGGTAATATGCTAAGGGATGCCATTCTGGGATGCCCAGGATAAGGATGTTTGTGTGTATCCCATGCTTGGTTATGAGCATAGTGGAAACTTATCTGTGGGGCAGGGTACTGGCCATACCTCAGCCACTTTTCATGTGGACTTGGATGCTTAAAGTCCATAGACCCATCTGCAGAGGTGAGTTTGGAGGTAAGTGTAGGTGGGACTCTGGTGCCACTGATACTCTTGTACTTGTCATTACACTGATCTGTGATTTCTTCCATTTTCACGAATCTCAGCTCCTCACAGGCAACAGATGGAGGAGGCTCTGGCCAGTCGTCATCACCTGCCTGTACCCCATGCATAATGGGAAATGTAACAGATGGATGGACTAAGGTTCTGGAGTAGCAGAAGGCCTTTGGAGATTACATGCTCTCTCTAAGAGCTGAACCAGTTCATCTTTGGCTGTCTCAATCTGTTTTAGGTAACATTGAATGGCCTGCTGTGTTTAACTGAGATAAGAATTGTCCTCTAAGATCCTTTGCAACTTTACAGAGCAAGCATCAGATCTATCGATCTGGTACCCATCACTCTCACCAAAGGTAAGGAACTCTGCATGAGCCTGATATTGTGGTTACTGAGGATTGTGGGGGGAGTCAAAACACTCATCTCTGGCAGCCAGGCTAAGGGGTGGAAAAAGAACATGAGTTCATCTGAACCTCTGCTCTTTTAGGTTTTGTGGCTGATGCTATGACATGTGATGAAGAGTTATCATCATCAAGTGACTCCGCTGCTTGCTCTCTCTGACTAACTGATGGCACTGATTTACAAGGACTCTGAAAATCTACCTCATAATCTTTTCAATCATTCCGCAAAGAGACTTTGATTACTCTGCTGATTTTGGACAAACAGATATGATTTATACATTTTTAAAACATTAAAGTGTCTATTTTTTCTGTCCACTCCCAATAATGCTTGTCATACAAACAAAAGATTAATGTCTACATAATGTTTAGAATGTCTACTTTTAAGTGACGTAAGTGAAATTGAAAGCAAATATTCTCATTCGACTTTAACTGTATGAGAAGGAGGAGAGGTACCGTCTTTCACCTGTTAGCTCATTGTCTGAAATGAGATGAGATCACCGCGTCCCGCTCCATTGAAGTGAACGAGCAGAGACATAAATATGCATAGCTTTCGCCTCTGTAGTCAATGAACAAACCTGTTCCAGTTTCTCTATTCCTTGATATGCTGAGTTGTTTCATCCGAGTGCACCAAACATGACATCTAAATGCTTATTCACTTGCATATGTGTGTCACTAAAAGTTCTCCAGACGCAGTGTTTTCTTTGTGCTTCCGTCAAACAGTACACACGAGGGGAAACAAACATACACAAACACAAGAGTCAGGAAATTTGACGCGTTTTTTAGTCATCTTATAAAAGACGCGATTGCAACCAGCACATCTTAATCCTTTTTTACTTGCGTCTATGCATATATCTCTGCACAGCAAGTTTATTAAACACAGAATCACACGCATGTTCACACATTCCTTTGTGCTGCTTTCACTATCAACACGTGACGCCGCAATGGCGGCTGTGTTAACAAACATTGATAAGTTGACCACGCTCACTCTTCCCTTGTTGTGTTTCTACAATAATGATAAAAAACACAAATAAGAGTCCAGACAACAACAATCAGTTCATCTTTTGTGCTTTTTACTGCGCAAAAGTAAAACTCTTGAAGGCCAACCAAACACTAACTCTGGGTTCATTTTTATGTTGACCAAACAGTACCTTTACCAGAGTGCAATGTAACAACTGAGCCAGATCAGACACGCAATAACTTATTGTATTTCATAAATATAACTGCAGACCGTCACCCAACAAGCAGGTCCGTAAAACTACCCCCAAAACTGCTTTTAACACTTCAAAGCAGAATTTATCTCTCGGGGTGGGCGTTATCTCGATATTCAAACTATATCGATATTTTTTTTACACGAAATGGATTTTGACATATCGTATATATCTATATAGTGTTTATATTAAATTCTGATTTCGCCACTTTGCTTCTTTGCCTTCTCTGTGTGCTGTGCTCGCCCCCCCCTCCTTGCTTTCGTTCCCCCTCCATTCGCGTGTTGTCTCATTTAACATGGCGGAGCCCGTCGCGGAATCAACACTGGCCACCACGAAAAGATCTTCCATGATTCCCATTTACATGTATATTTTACTGTTTAAAACGGCTTAAATTCATTGTTGCGAGCGCACAGCGCGCCCCTCTGTCCCTCTCTCTCTCTCTCTCTCTCTCTCTCTCGTTGCATGAAGTGCTTCGACAGCGTGCGTCTCTCTCTCGTGACAGTGAAAAGGTGGCAGTGCTTTAATGTCCGTTTCTCCGTATACTTTCTTTTTCGCGTAAATGTCATCAGTAACATCCGTTGCACATTGGTGGTGGTTGAGGAGATTCCCCCGTTCATATGTAAAGTGCTTTGAGTACTGAGAAAAGCGCTATATAAATGTAAGGAATTAATAAGGAATTATTAATTATCATAAGCCCCTCCTTTAAAATCGCTACAGCAATAACAACTCTACATACACTACATCCCTTACTAAATTTAGCATGCCTCTTCGCATACAGCCTTTCCCAGTCAAAAGTGTGTCAGAAATTGTAAATCAATATATTGTTTTATGTGAATGAGTAGGCAGAAGAAAAAAACTCTAGACTATAAGATCCTGTTTTGAAAAGTCTTGTGAAAACATGTTTAGAATGAGTTTTGTGGACATGTATCAGTGACTTAAAAGTTTTGCTTTTTCAAAAAACACGCATAAACATTTTTCTCTTTTTAAAAATACAAACATGTACATACATGTTGCTCATATAATATTGTAGGCCAGTTTGTGCTGAACGCAGTGTTATGAGACACTTGCCATTATTGTTTTTAAGCAACTGAAAAAAGCACAAATGTCAGTGCAGGTCAAGACTTCTCCAGGGCCCTAAAAACCCCTTAGACCCCAGAGGGTTAAACATTACTGAAGTAGTAAGAGCGGTATGTGTGGTTTTCTTTTATGTTTGCACACATTTGAATTTGAAACGTAGCACTTCCTCACAGCTCCCCTCACATTTCACTTGTGTTTCTTCATATTAATAATATTAATAATGCCTAGTCCTATAGTAGAGTTCTAACGTCAATGAAGAAAACCACTGACCTGATAATGATAAACGACAATTATATTTATGAGAAACTATAAACAGGGAGAAGTCGTCAAAATTCTGCTAACATTTACCCATCATATCGTGATTTTATAAAAGTTATAGATTCATTTGTTTGTGAAACAGAAATAAATGTAAATGTTATGTTTGCAGTGAGACGGTTTCATTCTTTAACAGACACGCGACCAAACAAAAACCCTGTTCGTCACAAACAACCGTCCAGCGCTGAGAAAACTAACAGTGATCACGTCACAGACCATGTTTTATTTACCTAACAGATGTAGATTAGACCATCTGGTCTTATGTCACTGATCAGCTTTAGTAGACATTCATTTCAAAATACACTATGAAGAGTTAAAGTATGAAAATGTTGTAGATGAATCATACTGGATTGTTTCTACCTGCTTGATACGATCACATGAGGACCAATAAGAAGCTCCTCCGCATGCAGGCCTTTTATAATGCGCTTTTGATGATCACTAGTGTAAGATAGTGATGAGGACGAGACCGCCTATGACAAGTCAAGACCAAGTCTTTGAAGGGTCGAGACCGAGTCTGTTGGTTTTCAAATAGAGTCGAGTATGAGTCAAGACCGAATCTTTGAGGAAGCAAGTCTGAGTCGAGACCAAGACCATAAAAACATGTCAGGTTTCATATTCATGATTTAATATCACCCCAGTTAATTATCAACAGTTAGACCTACAGACTAAGCTAGATTGGGAATTGTTTAGAGGAGCAGTCTTAACGTCTTAATATGGACTTAGCTTTTACTAAATCTCTATCACATGCATCATCTTCTGCCTATTTTTCTAGAGATAAATAAATGGTTCTGATGGCAGGATCTTTGCATTGCACCATGGGATGTCATTTTCAAATAATACCAGTCAACATTGCATTATGTGTGTGTGTGTGTGTGTGTGTTGTAACTGTTAAGTGTTGTTTTGGGATAAGAGGGTTATGACTGTTATCACTTCATTCATAATTCATAACTCTCTCTCTCTCTCTCTCTCTCTCTCTCTCTCTCTCTCTCTCTCTCTGATGGTTACACACTTGCAGATGTATTGGTTTAGTTCTATGTATCTGTTCAATAACACGCCCAAAATCATGTCCACACAAACACATACACACAGCAGCACACTCCCTCTAAACAAACACACTCTTAAGCAAATACACAGATTCAGACAAAACACCTTTAAAGAAGCACAAGATCACGCTAACCCCCCACCCCTGCCTCCTTCACTATATTTAACACTGCTGTATTTACTCTAGTCTGTCAACTGATTGTACATGAAGTTTATTTTTATTCATTTGTTTTTTTGAATAGGGACAGATACAAAAAACACAGATTATTACATGAAGAACAATCCGATGCCTGTATTGCAGTGTTTATAGCCTTGGCTAACTCGCAACACAAAGTGTGTATTTGTGTTCTATACGTAGTGTTATTGTACATCCTGCGTAACAAATCATGGCAATACAACTTTAACTTTGGCCATATAACAAAAGCAGCTTATGGTCTCTGTGTGATGGTGTGCAAAGCTTTGGTTTTGAGTTTGGGTATCAGACTGTATTCTGCTCATCTTTATCATGTCACTGAGAAATGATGCACACCATAACTTGAACATAGAAATCTTACTCAAAACATCAGCAAGAGTTTCTTAAACATCACCAAAGCAAGTTACAACATGATCTCAGCAAATCCACTCATAATGTGAGAAACCTTTGACTGATCACAAACACACACACACACACACACAGTGAACTGTTTGACAAACAGTGATGAAATCACCATAGAAACCGCAAGCTCGACCCAGCAGAGGTCACACAACCATCTGATGCATCCTGTGCTGTGGACCGGAGAGCAGACTGACCTACAGTACACAACACAACACAACACAACATGATCCACACCTGTCTGTCTACAGGAACAGAACTGAAAACGTCAAACATCCTGCACTGCACAGCTTATCATTGAGAGATTTATGAGTGATGCATGTGCATGTGCATGTGCGTGTATGTGTGTGTCTGTGTGTGTGTGTGTGTGTGTGTGTGTGTGTGTGTGTGTGTGTGTGTGTGTGTGTGTGTGTGTGTGTGTGTGTGACTGTGTGTGTGTCTGTGTCTGTGTGTGTGTCTGTGTGTGTGTGTGTGTGTGTGTGTCTGTGTGTGTGTGTGTGTGTGCGCGCGCGCGTGCGTGCGTGCGTGTGTATAAAACACCCTTAACAATAAAGAAGATAGCAGCACACAACACTGTGATCACACAACCGTGAGTGAGCTCTGGTTCAGTCTCAGATAACTGTCATGACATCAGTGTGGATGTGTTCTTGTGTTGCCATTAGAAACTACATCCACACACAAGATGAAATTATATGTGTGATGTTTTGTGTTTGTTCTAAAGTGAGCAACTTTAACACACAAGTATAAAGTTTCATGTGTTGATATGAGCAGACGAGTACTGTAGTAACTGAAGAACCACACAGGTAAAGACATCAGCTTATATGGATATGTGATTTAATGAATGAATCTGGATGAAGAGACAGGAATTTATTAAGCAATAGTTATAATAATACCGTCAGCAGAATCAACAGCGCCTCTCTGTGGCTCTTCTCAATAACACACTCATGTTGTAATTTTAGTTTTGCGCATGCCCAGATAACCTAGATAAGCAACTACATCTGACAAATGAAGCAACAAACATACACTATTAATTACCGTACATGAGCTGTAATAATTAATGCATGTAATAATTACATTAATTATATTAAATAATGCATGTAATTATTGCATGAGCAGTATTAATTAATGCATGCCTGAATGAAATCTAATGAGCAGAGAGCACATCTGAAGGGACAGAGACACTAGTGTGATGAGTTTTTAGTTTCCATGAGTAAGACTTTCAGAGTATGTACAGTACTGTATGTGGTGATGTAAGTGTGTTTATAAGTTTAATATAAATGTTTTGAGTGGTTGGTAGATATGATCTATGGTCAGTACTCGTCATTAATCTCATTTATTAAAGAACTTTAAAGGACTTCAATACAGATTAAAGCTTTGGATTAAGATGTTCCTGTATGTAAATCTATCAGCCATGTCGTTATCATACAATTTATAATCCAGTATATACAGTTTATCACTGTTGAAATCATTGTAGAGGCATGATTGTGCATTGCATTGCATGTAATATAACTAGACAAACTAAATGAAACAGATTATACACAGCTATATGTGTACAGCTATACACAACTTCACATGTGATGTAACATTTTGTAACATAAGTACTTATACAGAATTTCATTTACACATAACCTTAAAACTTTCATGGTTGGTTTCCTGCCGTTACCTTAATCATCTTGTATTATTCTGATCTAAAGTCAGTGTGTGATGTGGTTTTGCTATAAAACTGTCTGAGGGAAGGTGCATCAGAAGGTGCAGTAGTTCGACATATTCATTTACATGTACATGTTTGTCTAAATGTGTGTGAGTGTATTTGTGTCTGCTTTGATTCTGTACAATCACCCTGCAGCCCCACACCTAAATTTAGGGTCACTTGATACCCGAACACTGAGCAAAGAGTGAATAGCAGACATACAGAATATCAGATACTGTACACGCCTGTATTAATGCAACATCAAGCATATATATGTAAAAAGATCGACGTGTTTACATCTATGTATTATGTGTGCTAAAATATGAAATTGATATTCACTTTCACTGTGGTTCATTTTGGATTATTTTATGTCAACTACACGCACCTCTGAAAGGTTACTATGAGAATCTGTCTAGGATTTGTTCTACATAGAGATTTTAGAGGCAGGCACCTTCACCAAATTTCGTGCCACCTCTGGCTCTTGACAAATATGAGTCTTCACAAAAAACATGAATAATCTTTGCACTCAGTGGATTATCATTTAAAAGTGCAGTTGCAGCCTTGCATCTAAGTGCGGCGCTGTTTCATTGTCAGCACAGTGAGGTGTGGACTACAAGAAGAACTGGAATTTAGAGAGTTTCCTCCCGTGCTTTATCTGGTGCTTTATTAGATATTATTTTGTGCATGATGTGCAGGTGAATCACTACAGTCAGTCATGTTTCCTACATAAAAATGTTCGGTGGTAACTTCAACATCGCAATGACGATTGTGGTTTAACACAACAGGCTTGTTCGACTTCATGCGGCGCCACAAGAACCGTTTTAAAATTTAGGGGTGAGCTGTTGGTTGCAATTTGCAATTTCACCACTAGATGCTGCTAAAACATTTACACACACCACCTTTAATGAACGGTAATTCACAATCGGAGCTCAGTGAATCAATCGGAGCTCAGTGAATCAATCGGAGCTCAATAAGTCAATTAGAGCTCAGTGAGTTAATTGGAGCTTAGTATATCAATTGGAGCCTAGTGAGTCAATTGGAGCTCAGTGAATCAATTGGAGCTCAGTGAATCAATTGGAGCTCAGTGAATCAATTGGAGCTCAGTGAATCACTTGGAGCTGAGTGAATCAATCGGAGCTCAGTGAGTCAATCGGAGCTTAGTATATCAATTGGAGCCTAGTGTGTCAATTGGACCTCAGTGAATCAATTGGAGCTCAGTGAATCAATCGGAGCTCAGTGAATCAATCGGAGCTCAGTGAGTCAATCGGAGCTCAGTGAGTCAATCGGAGCTGAGTGAATCAATCGGAGCACAGTGAATCAATCGGAGCTCAGTGAATCAATTGGAGCTCAGTGAGTCAATTGGAGCTAAGTGAGTCAATTGGAGCTCAGTGAGTCAATTGGAGCTTAGTATATCAATTGGAGCTCAGTGAATCAATCGGAGCTCAGTGAATCAATCGGAGCTCAGTGAGTCAATTGCAGCTTAGTATATCAATTGGAGCTCAGTGAATCAATTGGAGCTCAGTGAATCAATTGGAGCTCAGTGAGTGAACCGCATAACGGAGGATGTAAAAGATCTTTTGTTTGCATATATTATTACTTAATAGTAAGACTCAGCACAAATAATGGGCATTTTTGACAAATTTTTTACAAGTTGGTTAATTATCTACAAAATCATTTGTTTTGTCTGGCATGAGGTGATGCATTGATATAAAGCAATGATAGAAGCCAGAGCTGCTAACTTAACCTAATTCAGCAATACTAGACTAAAAAATAGTGGTGTTGTTATGTAATAAAAGTTTTATAAATAAAAAAGTTAGTATGTGTCATTTTCTTTAATTATTTAACAGTAAGAATATGTCACGTGTAAAATGTGTGGTTGAGGTGCGGTACACATGTACAGTAAGTGTGCATACATTTCATTTTGAATGATTCTGCTCTGTAGACTTGAGATGAACTGTGATGTTTTAACATAAATGACATCTAAACAAGATTTCTACATTACAGAAGACAATGTTAACTAGTGTTTCCCGCTGTAGAAGTTGGTAGCTGTTTGTTTATGGGTAACACTAATAAACTAAACTCACTCGTAACAGCTTACATTTGGTAATGCTTTAGATATCTTGGTTTGATTTTGACTCTGTCTAAACTAAAAGCTGAGACTGAAACTCTGTCTATCTGATCAATAGATCAATAAAGGCGTCTGAGCAGCCAGATGTTAAGATATCGAAGGTCGATTGAGTTTTACTCAAGAAAGACCTCAACCTCTTAAATGCCAATGCAACCTTGAACTCACTAAACTGACCTCAGATCAGAAAACAGGAGCTCTGATGGTGTCTCATTATGACACTCAGTGAACTCTTTCTCTATTGATCGCAAACCCCTCTGTGGAAAAGACAGACGTGTAATGAAATCTATCTGAAACGTCTCATCAAGCGAATGCATGAAAGATTCACACTGTAAAGAATGTACTGGATATTATACAGCTTAAAAGATCATCGTCCTAATACAATATTCGGTCAAACATTTGGCAGTCTGATCAAACATTACACACAACATGAAAATAAACACACACACACAGACTAAAAACTCACCCGTGTGTATCGGGTCGGATCACGCCGGGCGTCTGTCCCACCTGCTCCTCTCTTACTGACCGTCCCTGCAGGTCAAAGAGTGAAAATAGTCTGATAATTACTGCTGTCATTTGTCAAACACTCGAGGGGGGGGGGGGGGTGAACAAGGCCACGCAGACACACTGAACCTCACTGAAGACTGATAATCCCTAAAGACCGGACAGAAACCAGAGCAGGACATGATTGATTATATTCTTCATATTGAAAGATGTGTAGATGTGACCGCTCTTCCCCTTAAATATTATGAGGAAAATCTGATACATCATGCAAAAATAAATAAATTCATTTCAATCAAATCTCTAACCATAACCCTTCTTTACAATTAAGATCAGAAAATGGGCAATTACATGCAAATGTCCACCTTATCATGAAAAATAAAGTTTTTACCCAGCGTTTTTAACCACAGTGATGTCAATATTTAGTGGTTTAAATACCCATGCAAAGTCTTTTGTTAAAGTTTTTGAAGCAGTTTTTATTATACTCTATAGTTAAAGTTTCAGTATTGTTGCATCCATAACGTTGTTGTTTCTTCCTCATCCACATGCGTCCCTTCTCCATTTGTTGAGTATTATTGCTTTTGGTTTGTGCAGTTGAATTCACAGAATTTCTATAAAACATTTTGTCTCCCACATCCATAATGCATTCATGTTTCTCTCATCTAAAACAGAAATATCATAAATGGTGTGAGATTTTTCTGATGTCTGAACTCTATTATCAGGGGTTTATTAAAAGATAAACAGATTTGTTTAAAAATATTGGTAATAAATGCATTTATATAGTTTTAACTGCAAATGTCACATCCATAACGCTGGAATTGCCCAAATGAATATTTGAGATGTGTGAGAAGCATCAGGTCCTCAGGTCTGTATAAATAGATTGGTTTTCCCAGAGAGCTCTTCAGTGGCATTCACACATGAAACTGGATCTCTGATCTAAAACAGACCATCAGTGACCCCATCTGCTGCCACTGAAACACACACACACACACACACACACACACACACACGCACACAGACACACACACACACACACTCAGAGACGATAATGTCTGATTCTCTATGAAACCTCAGATTTGAGAAACATCACCATGACGTGTTTTAATCCAGCAGTCATCATCATCATCATCATCATCATCATCATCATCATCATCATCATCATCATCATCATCATCATCATCATCATCATCATCCTCATCAATAGATTGATTTAAAGCTTCAGCTCCTAACCACAGTAAGAGTTTGATCGACTTTCCTCTCATATGTGTTGTTGATGTTTACAGGTGTGATGAAGATAATCTGAAACAGGTTTCATAAACCTCTCAGACGGGTTAACCCTTCAGATGTTTATGGGATTAAGTACTTAGATGTCCATTCCTAAAGCAAACGAAGGTTATATGTGTGAGGACGTGAAGTCAGTGGATACCCACAGAAGAATGAAGATGATTTATAAAAGCATTAACATGAAGGAATGATGTTGATCTGATGATGTTGTGACTTTAAAAGCACTGCTGCAAGAGGTTGTGTTGTGTGATTGTGTAGTTCATCACTGCAGGAACTCAAAGTGATTCAATGTGTTGTGTTTCATCATTATCTCCTTTAACATTCAAGAGTTAACAGACACTGAAGTACTGCAGCCACAGAGCTGCGTTTGTAATGTACGATCCTGATTCTGATATCGCGTTACTGAAATCACATAAAATAATGTTAATCCACTTCACATCTCAGATCTTCACAACAGCAGGTCTGATGATCACTAACAGATTGTGTGTCTGGATTTCACTAGATTATATTAATCTGTCTGCGGATTAACTGGTAGCACTCCTTCAGGCTTCTTATAACAACTTCCAGAAGAGACTGAAGTGCTTCCGAGTGTTTTATGGAATGAGAAACTAAATAGGAAATGAATAACGTTGAATCCAAATAATGACAACATCTATAATGTGATTGACACAGCTCAACTAGAGTAGGGGAGACCGGGGTTGGTTGTCACAATTTTTACTCATGCAGGAATTGCTCATCTTCAAAAAAATCTTTAATTCCTACATGTAATAAAAACTTGGGGTCTTTGCTTTAAATGTGTATACTTTTTACTTTAAGAATGTATTGTAACAGGAAGTAATTACCCTTCAAAGACACTCTGACACAATGTGACATCACAGGGTATGGGGTTGGTTGTCCCTATAGTGATTTAATAGGATTTCGGTGATAAATTGGGATTTGAAAAGATAATGTGTAACTTTTTCGTTTTTTAAGCTAGAAACTGCAATTAAGTTTTAATATGAATACCACCCCTATGATAGTTGTTATTATTGCCCCTTATGTTTAAACAATGGGATTAAAGTGGGTGATCAGTTACTTGAATTGTCTACTGTGTTGAGAAATATAATGAAATAATTTTTAGTGTTAAAACCTCTTTATTTAATGCTTTTTTTTATTTTAACAGCAAACAAAAACAAACAAACAGACCAACAGTCTTAAAAGGTCTATATGTACAATACTCACATGTGACAACCAACCCCGCAAGCTATGAGACAACCATCCCCAACCGACTTCTTGACAAACATGATAAGCTAGCTGCCACATGGCTTTAACTTGATAGCTAAAAGATGACTCAAAATAAAGCTACTACTTTTAGCTTTTTAATGAGTGTTTTGTTTTTGAATGACTAACATCCTACAAGATCTCAACACAAAAACAACACCAACATAAAAATGTACTCTGACCCATAAAAATAAAAAAAAATGTCTCCTAACCTCAATGTTTTGTGTCTGCTCAGCAAAATTTCAAGTGCAAATGAGTAAGCTATTAAAGGCTAACAAATTGATATCAAACTTGTACCACAGCACCATGTAGTATGTCTGAAATAAGCAGTGTGACAACCAACCCGTGAGACAACCAGCCCCGGTCTACCCTATTAACTTCAGTTTAGAGTAGAGTTTGTCAAGTTGTGATTATATTCACTAGATCCAGATTCTGTTGTTATTCCTTTCTGTGTCCTGCAGTGAAATGATTCAGATTCAGTGTAATGTTGAGTTTCAGGAGGTTCAGTGTCCACATGGCAGAAATAACTGAATCTGTGTCAGTCAGACATCACACTTCATCTCTCTTACACCTGAGCTCTCTCTACTTCAGCTGCGTAGACATCCAGCAAGAGCCGCAATTCTCCGCATTACAGCTCAACGTCACAGTCAAATTCATCACTTTAACTCTTAGGTTTAATCCAAAAATATTCCTAACATTACTTTAATCAATAGAGATATTGCAAACTCCTTCAATGCAGCACAGCCCACAATTCTTCTGTGATATGAGTCTCAAAGCAAATATATTAACAATAATACAATTATACATAATAATAGAAACTAAAACAAGACTAACAAGACCACATCACATGATAAAACACACATCACTTCATGTCTGAAAGCTCACTGTCCTCAGATTAGTGTCTCTCTCTCTCTCTCTCTCACCTTAAAAATACAAGAAATGCTGTCTCATTCCTCATAGTCTCGAGCACACACAAAGAAAGAAAGAAAGAAAGAGAGAGTTACTGTAAATCATCAATCTGCTCACCTCTATGTTTGTTGTTCTGTTTGGTTTTTCTCTTGTCCGTCTGTTTGCTGCTGTGTCAGTCCACATACAGGCCGTTGTGAATGACAGAGAGAGAGGGGGGGGGGAGAGAGGAAGAGAGAGAGAGGCGGGGGATGCAGCAGGAGGAAAGACAGAATGGAGGACGAGAAGTAAAGGGGGCAGAAGAGGATCCGGCATTTAGTTATCAGAGCTACTGCTAAATATAACAGACACACACGCACACACACACACACGCACACACACACGCGCACACACACACACACACACACACGCGCACACACACACACGCACACACACACACGCACACACACACACACGCACACATGCACACACACATGCATGCAAACACGCAGACAAAACATTGATCACACACAAGTGTTATTATTGTATCTTTATGTAAATTAATTTGAAAGTCTCAGAGATGTAAGAAATAATTGATGACGGGCCATTGAATTATAAGAAAATAATGCACACCAAGGTGGTAATGCGGCACGACACGAAGCGGAGTGCCGTAACACCGCAGGTGTGCATTATTTTCAAATAATTCAAAGGACCGGAGTCAATTATTCCGCTTATACCACGGTTACCACAAACATTGCTCTGGTGCCTACTTTTAAGACATTTGACAAGTTAGGTGTGCGGTTTACAGAAAAATAATCAACACCCATAGAACATTTCTCAGCCAATCAGAATGCAGCATTCAACAGACCCGTGGTATAAAAGAAAATAATGCACACTCAAGGTGATAATGTGCGGAGTGACGTTACAGTGCAGGTGTGCATTATTTCAAATGATTCAAAAGGATCGGAGTCCATTATTCCTCTTATACCACACTGTAAAAAAATTTACAAGTCATCTTAACTATTATTTATCTTGACTAGAGATGAGTTGCTACAAAAGTTGTTTCAACAAAAAAATTAGGGCTGCAAAAATTTTTTTTACAGTGTACGGTTAAAGGTAGGGTAACACATTTTGAAAAATGCTAACGGTAGCCGCCTAGCAATGAAATCCCGATCCCACCCTCAAGTCAAATCGCCATCCAAAGTCACGGCTCTTTCAAAACACATGAACACGCACAAATCAGACGGTCACATCTCATGTCTCATTCAGCAGTGAGAAAACTTTGCAGTACAAAGTCGAATAACACTTCCAAAATAACCAAACAACTGGTTTACATCTGAATTAGTTTAAGCACACGTTCGGTTGTGTAGACGTAGTAACTATATCGTTACGCTAATCCGTAAACGAACTCAAATTTCATAAGCAACACAATGTTTCATCAAAGTAGAATATCTGAATCCATCTCAATACAAACATATCGTGTACCTACCTTACCAAAATAAACAGTGCAACGACTCTTTCAGACCCTTTGCAGCTCCTGCAGCTGTTTCATCTCGTGGTAAAGCAGTAAAGTTACCGATGTTCATTTTGGTTTTTGCTCTTTGCTGATCCAGGCAGTTTTTGCTGTTGTTGTTATAAAAGATGTCTTTTGTTGTGTGCCTCCTGTGTAGGTTGTCAATTTAGCAGAAAAGTTTGCTGTTCTCACTGTTTACAGGCAGGAGGTGAGCGCACGTGAACGCGCCGATGACGTATGGTGTCTGCGTGGACTCGCTGCGCGTTGGGCATTCAAATTATGCTTACGTATGAGGGACAAAAATGGAAACGTCCGTTCGGACTGAAATCTATGATTTGTTGAACATTTTTTGGTCCTACGCCTTTCACAGATGACATAAATTTCTACAAATACATTTAAACAACTTAACACAGTAATTGCTATCAGGATGTAAGGAGACTTTTAACCAGCATAACAAAAAATGTTTCAGGATCAAATCTGTTACCCTACCTTTAACACAAACTTTGCTCTGATGCCTATTTTTAAGACATTTGACAGGTCAGGTGTGTGGTTTACAGAAAAACAATCAACATCTCTGGAAGATTTCTCAGCCAATTAGAATAAAGCATTCAACAGACTAGTGGTATAATTAGTAATATTCAACAGCTCCTACAGTGAATATAACACAACTGTTTGCTAAGTTTTATTTTTCATGATTCCTATCATCATGGTTTTATTAGACATTGGACAGTCATTATTATCTTCATATGTTTACATGCAGCTCAGTGCTGAAGAATTGTGCTGTAACTATAGAGACGCTGTCAATCACACCTGTCACTCTTCTCTATCAGTACTAAAGCATGAGATATGATGATACCAGCATACATGATTCAATGATGTCATTACACATCAATAAACAACAGAAAATATTTGGACTCATTGGTCCAAGAAAAGATGAGAAACATCAGATGAGGATCTTTATTTCTGAGATCTGCTGGATCATTCTTGGCATAACTCCACACTGACCTGAGGACAGGGCTAACTAAAGATAACCGGCTGAAATACATTCTTTACATTACTGAAAGAGACCACGTCACACTCGACGATGAAAACATTCAGACTTTCATTACATTTGCATTCATTCGATTAATAGAAACTTTGATCCAAAGCCAACATTTTCTCAAAGGTAGGGCTGCACGATTACAGGAAAAATGATGATCATGATTGTTTTGCTCAAACTTTTGATCACGATTAAAAATACGATCATTCTTTTAGTGAAAAACTTTTATTTACTTCAGTATTTTTATTACACTTTTCAGCCATGTATAAAATATTATATACATTTTTAGGCCTATATTATAAAATATTTTATTGTTTTGTAATATCCATAGCTCCCATTCTCTTAGATCTTTTTAAAACATTTAAAATAATTCCGCAAAATTCCGCATAGATTTTGCAAAAGAAATCCGCAAAAAATAACTCCTTACACAGATTCCTTACAGCTGTACTGCAGCAATTAAAGCAGTTCAGTTATAACTGTCAAAATTATAAAATCTTATATTATATATTATCTTTTATTTATTTTAGAGCCTTTTTTGTTTGTTAAATTAAGGTTTTTGATAATGACCAAGCGGTGTCCGACAGCTAACGTCATTTTGACGACTTGTTTGATCAAATGAGCCTCTGAAATCAACGCTTCACTTGCCTACAATAACATCTATATAAAATATATATTTTCAGCAGATTACAATGTTAGTTTAAATGTTTATTGTCAACACACTATTTTAAAAAAAGCGGAGGGGAGGCTGCTCTGTTGCTCGCAGTCGCAACGAGGTGCAGAAAAATTATGAAAAATAATGAATCAAAACGATATTAACATGAAACGAAATAAACATGCAGGTTGCCTTACCTTACACATTCGCTATGCATCAGTCTTTTATATGGATTATGCGCAGTATTTAAGGTTTTAATTCAGTTCTCCATATTCCCCGAAGCGCTGAATGTCCTGCTGCTGGCGGAGACGCTAAACACTGTTGCAACAGGTGCATTGTGAATGTGCGTAGTGGACTCGTGCGATAGGTTAAATGTCTTTCTTTTACAATTTATCCATGTCTTAACGTTTCTTTTAATTAAATTAAAATATAAAAAGGTGAAGAAGCCTAAAAAAATCCAGAGGCCTGTGATGTTAAAATTTGTCCGAAACCCGACCCGAGGGGCGTAAAAAGCCTGAAATGCAGGGCTCTAAAATATATTTATATCAAATTAGAATTAAACAGAAATAAAAACAAAACATTTTTGAATAATAAATGCCTATGATATGCCTTTTATGTGGCAATAATTTTTTTAAACCCCTTGCTGCTCACTGCTTATTGGAAACATGGCTAACTTACATAATACGCGATCCGTTATTGTTGTTTGTGTCGTGGATGTCGGGGATTTTTTTTTATGGTTGCGGCTTGTGTCTTCAGCTTTTGAAACTCTTGATATTTCACGTTTGAACGGAACAGGAGCACAGTTTGCACAAGACTCGTAACTTACCTGATCAACATCACTTTCCTCAAATCCGAAATATCCAAACCCTTTTTGGGAATTAAACATACATATTTCTGCACTTTCTTTTTGTTGCTCTGCCAATGTGTTTGTTCAAAAATGACTGTAAATCTTGTGATGCTAACGTATTTCTACCATAACACAGACTGCGCTTGCAAAGAAACACTCCGTTTACTCTGACTCTGCCCATAACAAACACATTGCTTGATTCTAGACCGTCTGCTTTGTGCTTGGTCTTTGCACATTAATCGCGACGATTGTCATTAATTAATCGTGGGGCACGCATATCGTTATCATGATCAAAATACGATTAATCGTGCAGCCCTACTCAAAGGTGTCGATTTGTGTATTCAGTGATTTCTTGAAGGTTATGGATGGACTCGGGTAGAAGCTTCAGAAAGAAACTAAATGAGTGAATGTTTCTATGAAAGATCAGGTGTCAGTCATTTACCAAATGTAAATGGTGAGATGGTTAACAAACACGTGTATATATGAGTGAATTCAGCTGAGAGTCAAGTGTCCAGACGACTCAAGATTCAGTGAAAAGAGGCCCAGAAGTTTCCACCTCTGGTTGTGCGTCATTTCTAAGAGGAACTTTTCTATTTGTGTCTCTCATTCAGGATCTCCCTCCATCTGAGAAGACCAAAGTGTCCAACTAAAATAAGCCGCTCTGTGTCTTCACACTGCACATTTAATCTCTCATACGACCAGAAATGTTTCAGAGTTTAATGAATATTCACACATGCAAATTAAACACTACATGTCTCCATATATGAATATCAGCTGCAATAAAGCAGCCCCAGTCATCAGAAGTCAAACTATAGTAGTCTAAAAATGATAATGAAGTGTAATATACAAAGGAAAATTCCTGTTTAAGATTGTCTGTCAACACAATGAAGTGATCTTCTCAATCATATTCCTGCTGTTGAACATTGAGGTCAGAGAGCGTTGAGTTCAGTGTATTTTCTCCATTAGATCTAATTTAGTCCACGGCGCTCTGTAAACCCCCTGTGTCGTTCACGTTGAGTCGTCTTACACCAAACCTAAACCTATTTCATCTCACAACTCTCTGGAGAATCTCACACTTCACAAGAGCTGTAGATAGATGTGGATCTCATACATTCATCAAATCATTCATTTTGTGATACTCGCAAAAATCTTCTGCAGAAACTAGTGTTTGATATTTATTTGCTTTCTTTTTACAGCAGCTGGTTCTCTTGTGCTGCATTTACAAACCTTCAGAAGTATAAATATATATACTGTATACAGTATATATGTATGTATTTGACATATTTCACATAGTCGATCCTGACCTCAAGATGGCAGTAGAAACTTCAATTTTGCAGCAAAGTATTTTTTACAGTGTAGAAAATTTATCCCAGCATCTTCTTTTAAATGGATGATGCAATATATGATGTTAATTATAAGGTGGTTTTATCACTTCCACACAATATCACAAAAGATACGAGAAGACACATTTAAAATATTACAATACATATATGCTACCCTTGTAATAGTGCTCTCAGTAAGTATATTCCAAGTAGATACATTAAATATTTTAAATAAAAATATTTGGTCACTGATGAAACAAAGATAAAGCATTAAAACACGTATAGTCGGGTTGCGATCTTGGCGCTTTCGTGTATCTTGTATCAAACGGGTCGACAGGTTTCATTTTCCCTTAAAGATCGGAAGGTGACCCTTAGTTAGCATATATACCTTCGCATTGGGCCCCCAATTTGCTAAATCCTCAACTGTTAATATAATTCTGGAACTAAGCTGATTTAAACCACATTACTGTGTGACACTTGCATTACATGTGAACGGCCCCATACGCTAATATGATTTTGTTTTTCTCTCCCTGTCTGGTCCTCGACCCCGAGGACAATGAGACAAACAGACCCAGTTCCGGTAGATGTGAAAGTCGGCACACCTCTGATCTACTGGCCGTCCTTCAACGTGATGCCCAGCTGATGCGTGACCAACGATCACCGGCAGAACCCGCTTAATCTCCTTATCCGTTTATATGTGTGTATATACATATATATCTCCCAAGGGTTTTTTCCTCCTAGGACTTTTTTTATTTCCCCGGCTAAAAAGCCCAGGGTTTTTTTTTTCTCCTAGGGGTTTTTTTAACCCGGGAAGGCAGCCTTCTTGGGCTTAACTTAGCTTCCTCTTCTAGACGTTACATTAGTAATACGCTCGCTTATAATGTTGAGTCATAGCAGCAGCAAATTTAACTGCTTTTGCTATCGTGTATTATGTTTTGCTATCTGTCTTTTTTATGTGCTTTTCACTGCTTCTATTAATGTAAAGCTGCTTTGAAACAATTAACTATTGTGAAAAGCGCTATATGAATAAAATTGAATTGAAAACAGTTTCTGAAATCTAAAATGGAATATGAAAAGCAAAAGTTGTAAAAAATTAAGAAATCGAGTAATTAATCAGATTAGAAAAGCAAAAGCATATTTTTATATTTCTTTAACAGAGCAGGGAGAGGGAAATACTAAACTGACTGATATGGGAAAATCTAAGAAATTTAACAGGAAAACACATAAAATCTGTAAGAAATAGGAGGAGTTCGAATCTGGAGAATAATTATTTTGTAGATGTAATAAGTGTTCGTACTAAGTCTATTTGTCCAGATACCCCATGTATTGTATTGATGGATAGTGCCTTGCCGAAGTTTTAAACTGGTGTCAAATAAAGAAGTTGATAAAATAATTGGTTCTCTTAAAAATTCAACAACTAAATATAAATTATGAATATGGAGCAAACTGTTTCATGTTGGAAAATAGCAAATCCTTAATGGATAAAGGAGTTATAGTTGGTGCTGGATTTTTGGATTTTAAGAAAGCTTTTGAAACTGTGAATCATGAGAATTTACTTTCTCGATTACACAATTATAATTTTTCAACTGAGACCATTTTGTGATTTAAATCCTATTTAGAAAATAGAAAACAATGTGTATGGGTAATACATGCAACATCAAATTACTTGGATTATAGTGTTGGAGTTCCACAAAGTTCTATTTTAGGTCCATAATTTTTTTGTATTTATGTAAATGATTTTTCAATGCATGTCCTCCCTATTTGTCCAGGAACAAAAACTTGAGATGAATTAAAATATTTTGGATTATTAGTTTGTTTGTGTTCATGAATGTCCAGCAGAGGACAGTAGTTGATCTACTGTGAAAGTTCTCACTCACCGACTCTAAATCTCTTCTAATAAATCTCCTCTTGGCTGACTCTGAACACTGAGAAACACAACAAAGATCTGAGGATGACGACGTGATGAAACAAGGGCAAAAGTTGTTGCCTGGGTGTGTCATTGTCTCTTTGTCATATTAAACACATTAATGCTGTGCATTACTTTATAAAATGTTTTTCTTGACTTCATTCCCTGATTCTCATATATTGTATTTCTATTCGTTTAAAGGTCTCATCAGCAGGTTTAAATAGTGGCTTGGCTTGGTGGTGTAGCTTCCCAAGTCACAACTTCTTGAACTTTGAATCTTTAGGGAGAAGGGGGTTTAAATCCCACTTGACACGTGCCCAGGCCGTCTGAGATGCTGTGGCTGTAGACGGGGCAGATATTGCTCGTGTTCAAGATGTTGTTTTTCTGTAAATTTTCTCTTATATGAAAATGTATATTTATAATAAAACATTTACATATAGAATATATTTCATATAGGGGAGAACGGGTATGGTTGTTACCACTGATCTATATAAATGACTGGACTGCGCATAGAACGCTTAACGTATCAGCTAGAAGTGAAGACATCGCAAAGTTCGAGCGGCCATCTTGGTATTCCCAACCAGCAGAGGACGTCATTGACTTACACTCAAAATCATGATCTAAATTCACCTGGTTTAAAGCGTATCAGTCACACAAGAGTAATTTTTAGGATATGTGTATGTAAATACACGTGCGGTTTCAGATCCACAGTACAAATGTCTTTCCAAGTACTTATAAAAGGGTATTCATATTTAATGTTTATTTAGTTTTACCAATTTTCTTTTTGACTCTTGTTTACTGTAATTACATCTGTGTAATATCAGCCTCATTGCTTTCACATAGACATATAAAACACCGCTCAGATATGCTATTGTGTACATAAATGCCACGTTAGTATAACAAAGAAAATAGAAACCCTTACTTTAGTTAGAGGTCCGTTTATCCCTGCATCCTCCACACAAACGCGTCCCCTGCATAATATCTCCACAGACGCGCTGCCTCAGCTCTGTGCTCGTAAGCCGAAACACGTCTTTGAAATAAGCACGCGCAAAGTGCCCCGAAACAGTCACAAAACAAACGTTTATATCCTTATCTGATGGAGAAATGTTAAACCGAAAGCACACAGCGCGAGTCCGTCCAAGCTCATATACTCCGCAGCGCGTCTGCTCGTAAGCCGAAACACGTCTGTAAAATAAACATGTCCAAACGCACGCAATGTTGCTCTCTTGCCTGGAAACCTTCACCCAAACAAACGTTCATATCCTTATCTGATGCAGAAATGTTATAAAGCAAGCACACAGCCAGAGTACAGGCAGTAGTCTGTCCAAGCCTCTCTACGCAGCAGAGGCCGATGGTTGCTGCTTCTTCCCCGGGCTCCTCTACCCAGCCGACGCCCAGGCTCCGGGCTACTCCTCGGGCTTCTGTTCCTCCATCTGCCTCAGCTCTTTGCTGTATTGTGGCTCATAAAGGTGCAATGAACAGCAGATTAGAGCATCACGCTTGCAAAATCACCCTCTTCCATATAATATTGATTAACTTCCGCTCTTATTGTAACACGAAGTCCGCTCCACAACTTCTGTTTAGCTTAGCTTAGCATAAAGATGGCAGCTGATTGTTTTTTGTCTGTGTTCGTATATTTTCCTAAGTCCCACCCACTGATCTGTAATAGGTCTTTAGCGTGAGTGGGTCCCACCCATAGCCCCCACCTTGGAAAAATGAGGAATGAGTGTCTATAGTCTTTCACCCTCAACAAAGATAGAGGACTTCCTTCTTTTAATGACGCAAAATGACGATTTTTACATCGTTGAAAGAAGGAAGTGCCTCACTGAAATCAGTATTTCTCCCCTCTCAGGAGAAACAGAGAATGATGCACGACCATTTAAAAACATGACTGCAGTTTGCTTAATGCAAATGCGTGAAGTTTTCCTTTAAACACTCTCTGTCTTTCTTATCCACTGCCAAAGGGAATGCATTACAACCCACCCAACATCTATCAGCTGTCCTTTAGCGTTGCTGTATTCGCAGAATGGTTTGAAATTTGCAGGCAAAAAAATCTATCACATTTTGCCTGAGAAACTACAATTTAGTCTATTATTTAATCAGCAATAGTTTAAGTACAACACAAAATAAAGTTTGAGTAAAAAGTATTATATTCTTTTTTTTTTTTTTGTATTACATTCTTACCTCAAAATCAGTTTTTTGTCTATAAAATTGGCATAAAACTATTTCCAACCTTGATAACTATGTTCATATGACTCCTATCTTATTTCTGTAAAACTGGTAATGTTACAAACATACCTATATATTATGTACATGTTTCTACAGTTTTTCTCTTGCATTACTGCGTGCAGTTTATTTTTCAGTTTTTTTATGGGTTTTGTTTTTATTTTGTTTACATTCTGTAGGAGGGGCTTAGTAAATGTTTGAATGTCATAGTAACAGCTGTCTGCAGACATTTTCATGTGTTCACATCATCTGATTGTAAATCTCTATGGGTGGGCTGTTAAAACACTAAAATCTTCTTATATTGTGGTTAAGTATCAGTGTTACTGTAAATGACTGCAGCAGTAGCGACTGACAACTAAACTCCATGACAGATAGCAATGGTCAGAAATGAAATGGAGATATTATTCCTGAATAAAACTTTAATGTCATTCATTAAATGATGAAGTGATTGAAGTGGTTCTTTCTGGTTACTCCAGCTGCTTTATAAATAGATGGGTTGGTTTATTTATACACAATTACTGGGTCTGTCTGTGGCTTCATTAATAAACTACAAGAGTTTTCATCTTTGCTTTCATGGCCCATATAAATGAGTGACTCAGCTGAATGTGTTCATATCTGTGAAGAGTCTCAGAGGTTGTGTGTGGTTTGTGTTTATTTCTCTCTATTTTCTGGGTGTGGGATCACTCCTGAGCTTCAGCTCTACAATTACAGAAGAAACACATAAAGCCCTCGGGTAACTCACGTCACGTGTCAGAGAGCTCAGGACTTTCATATTAAACGGAGAAAGTGACTGTAAATAGATTAAATGTGAATCATAGCTGTAAAATCAATGTGTGGATGATTTGTGCTTTGTGTGGTTGTTTAATAAGTTTATCTTTTATCCTCTGTATTTAATATTGTTTGAGAGCTGAAATTACAATCATCACTTACAGAGTTCACTTTTTTACAGAGACCTTAAAGTTACATAAAACCAAAAAAGTGGGTGGACTCTCTCTCCCTCTCTCGCTCTCTCTCTCTCTCTCTCTCTCTCTCTCTCTCTCTCTCTCTCTCTCTCTCTCTCTCTTGAGTCTCTCTCTCTCTCGCTCTCTCTCTCTCTCTCTCTCTCTCTCCCTCTCTCTCTCTCGCTCTCTCTCTCTCCCTGTGAGTCTCTCTCTCTCTCTCTCTCTCTCTCTCTCTCTCTCTCTCTCTCTCTCTCTCTCTCTCTCTCTCTCTCTCTCTCTCTCTGTGTCTCACTGTCTCTCTGGCTCTGGTCTGCACACATACAAGTCTGTTCTTAAGGTGAGTTTAAAATTTCTCTTTATTAATCAGACTGATTTGATGTATTTGTTATATTGACAGACATTTATATGAATCATTTTTCTTTCTTTTGCTTCAATTGATATATTATTAGGTTGTAATATCAGTTGTTAGTTTTTTTTTAAGAGAATGTGTTAATATAGTATTGTCTTTTATTCTGTGGGTTAGGGTCAGAGAAACCTCTCTCTCTCTCTTTCTCAGTTTTAATGTGTTAAATCAGCATGACAAATAATTACTGTACTGTCACAGCACATCTCTGTCTGTGTATTGTCATCTCTTTATAAAGTTCTCATAGGATTTTGTGTGTTGCAATCACTGGATGTGTGTGTGTGTGTGTGTTGTGTGTGTGTGTGTGTGTGTGTGTGTGTGTGTGTGTGTGTGTGTGTGTGTGTGTGTGTGTGTGTGTGTGTGTATTTATTTTTTTGCTGGTGATTTGAGGTTCAGTTCAGGTCATCAGACTTAAATCTCTTAATATGTTTAGACAGAGATGATGCTCCAGCTGATTGTCCTCAGTGTCCTCGTGTCTCCGCTCGTTCACGGGCTCCCGGGCTTCCAGGTGCGTCTGGTCGGTGGAAGAAACGATCTGGAGGGTCGCGTTGAGGTCTTTCATGATGGCACGTGGGGCACTGTGTGTGATGATGAAGTGAACATTAACTTGCCCAACGTCGTGTGTCGTGAACTGGGTTTCTCCCGCGGTCTCACGTGGGCACACAGCGCCAGGTTTGGTCAGGGTCAGGGTAAGAGCTTTTAAATATAGTGTTTGTCCTTCTCTTTTTATGTTACATTGCAGGCTGTATTGTGCCAAATTTGAATCATTTCTATGCCAGCCGTGCCATTGTGCAGCTATAAGGCAGTATTTTACTCATATACGCTCTTAGTTGCTGTGTTTTCCTGTAGGTCCAATCTGGCTGGATAACGTCTTATGCTCAGGCACTGAGGACTCTTTATCAGACTGTCGATCTAATGGTTGGGGTGTGAGCGATTGTACTCACGCTGAAGATCTCGGTGTCATTTGCAGTCCGGAGAGACCCCAGCAGGGTCACACGCCGCGGTACAACAATTCAACACGACATCAGACCTCAAATATTCCCTCAAATTCTGCCCCGATCGCACAGCCGACCGCTGGCTCCCCCCGCACGCGGGGGCATGAAATAGCCCTCCGGCGCAGCAGCCTAAGCCCGTCTTCTCCCCATCTACATGGACATCGCATCCAGCTGCGCAGGAACGGGTACGAATACGATGGCGTGACGCGCGGACATGAAAACTCTCTGCCGAGAGGACATCAGCTGCCCAATTATATGCGCAACAGGGCCACATATAGACGGTCACAGGAAGTCCCCAACCCGCCGGCCAGTCAGAGCGTTCAACGCCATCACCGAACTGAACCGGAGACAGTGGAGCCCATTGAGCTGGACAATAACAGGATGGATCTGGACTTCAATGACATCGATGAGCAGGTTGGACACGGGTTGGGTTAGGCCTAATAAAATATCTAACCTGGTTACACAGTCAGCAGATGTAAAATAAAGCTGAATTACAGGACCTTTGCAGCTGAACCTGGCGCTAACAGGTTCAGTGTTCTTGTTTGATTTTGTACCTACACGCACCTTTGAAGGATTGTTAGTTTAAGTTTTCTTTTGCAGTCTGCCGGAGGGGTGCGAGTGGAAGAAGCGCGTCTACGACCCGTTCTGTCAAGCACCCGAGACTCAGCCATGGTAACTGAAGGTGTGTTGGAGGTGAAGCATGCTGGGAAATGGAGACAGGTGTGTAATTTGGGCTGGGACCACAGCAGCAGTGGAGTCGTGTGTGGAATGCTGGGATTTCCTGCAGCAGAACAGTTTGACACGCGTGTGTATCGGTGAGTCCTGTATGACCCACAATATCACAATTGTGTTTGTTTTCATGGCATTTAAAGGTGGATGTATGAGAACAAAGATTATAGAATTGCACTCTTCCATTTTCATTCATACATTAAAGTTGCAATGAAGCTGTCAATTATTGTTTTAAACTGTTGTCGGAGGTCTACTTATGATGTAATAAGTATTAAGCCAATTTTAACATGGTTCTGATGCTGTCTGTAGAAATAGTTCATTTGAAGGTGGGGTCCGCATTGAAGACATGGATGTAAATGCCCACTGCTATGATTGGACAGCTTCATTCCCCGTCATTACATCTGGGGAAAAGTTTTAAAAACATTAATGTGTAAAAATAGCAGCCAAACACAAATATGTTTGAGCCACAAAAGATTGTGGGTGCTAAAAATGATACACATAAATGACAATATGTATGGTAAAGTAGAAACAAAACTTTAAACGCAACGTGACTAAATTACCATATACAACACAGTAAGCACGCATCAGAATCTAACTGATAAGTTACAAGAATTTTGTATATTTATTGTGCTTGTGAGGTTGCTCTTACATACACATAATGTTACATACCACAGTTATATGATAAAAAAAGCTTTGTTGAGTGTTGGACCTTTCAAAGGCAACTTGCCTAAATTACTGTATACAACATAGTAAGCACGCATCAGAATCTAAATCGCGGCTGGCAAGTCCTTCCTTATTACTTACTGTATATTTCTATCGTAATATTACAGTTGTGCTGTTAAGTGTTGCACCTTTATTAATCGTTTAATGTTTTTAAAACAATGTAAATTAAAACAGTCAAACATACACGTTAAGACATGGATGTTACAATCAGGAAATATCAAGCGATCTCTAACAAAGCAATAGTGAAACGTAGTAACTTACTAAAATGTTTTACTCAATGTGTATACTGTTGTGCCATTCCTGTCAGATCCAATATTAGTGGTGCTTTTAATCACAGTCTCTCCAGCATCGACTTGTGGCTTCTTTACAAATGAATCCGCACAAAGTAAACAAACACTCCCCACGCGAGCCGGAACGTCTTTAAAAACAAACTTAAACCATGCATTCCTAATGTTAAGGTCCAAGGTAAAGTTATACAGCAACTGTGTTCTTCCACAACCGAACACTCAGTTTTCATGGTTACTCATAACCAGTGCTTTAAGTGGCCCAAAACAAGTGCCGGTACTCTATTTTTTTTATTTTATTTTTTGCTGACTGGACTTCTATATTGAAGGGGTTTTATATTCAGCAGTCAACAGATGACCTTGTAATAAATAATAAATCCTTATATAAGTTTGTGGATTTGCTTGAGCTAGAAATAGCTGTTGAACATACATAAAATGTGCCAAAGGTAGATATGCAAGTAAAATTTTCAGCATGGTCAAATGCTAAAACTAGTTGTTCAGATAGAAAGAGCTTAAAAACAAAAACTTTAAAATGACACCAAGACCATGTCTATGGGTTCAAGAATAACAAAATACTGGCCATTTGAAACTAGAAAGTCATCACTTTATTTTTTCCAATTGTTTTTCATTTTGCGGGTGGTAAAACTACTGTGCGCGTCGTTCAAATTCATTGAAATTTCGTTCACTTGTAGTTAACTCTTTCACCGCCAGCATTTTTTTAAAAAGTTGCCAGCCAGCGCCAGCGTTTTTCATGATTTTTACCAAAGTTTAATGCCTTCCAGAAAATGTTCTTCTTCAGATATATAAACATACAATACACCAAATGAAAGAACAGACCCTCTGCTTTCAAACAAAAAAAACCGTTTCATCCTACCTTGAGTAGTTCTTTTGTAATCAGCTTTTGAATATGGGTAGGTTTCTGAAAAAACACCACATTTTGAGCAAAAAGCTGAGATAATTCCATGTTTGTGACGGACTTTTCATAGAGATCCCATTCAGAGCGATCTTTAAAACAGACACGGACATGCAGCAGCTTGTCATAGGGCAATACTTCCGGGTTTAAAAAGTTGCCGAGATATCTCGTCAATGGCGGGGAAAGAGTTAAGCAATTAAACTAAATGTCTATTACAATTTCAATAATGTATTTACTCTGCACATCGTCATGAGGGAATCCGAAGTTGCGTCGAGGTGAACCAAACTGACAGCCGCGACAGCGGAGATTATCACATAACTTTCTCAGGAAAAATTAATTGAATCTACTGATTGTTGAGACACTGACTGCATACGTTTGCTTTGCCCATGGCCCACACATGTGTCAGGCGAAGCATGTGGGTGGGGCTACAAAAGTGGTCGTTGCCTTTTGGGTTTGGAGAAGGTGTTTAAATTCTAATCTGACGTCACTTTTCGGCACATTCCAGAACCGAGTGTTTTCTTGGCTTGGTGCCAAAAAACTGTTATATTTCAGTAAAGAGGATGCTTTCAGTTCTGAAGCTTGCAGGATGTTCATTTAAATATGATGACCTCTTATATACCAGAATATCGAGTTAATTGATTTTTTGATGTACTGCCCTTTAAACATTATACTGAAAAGTGAAAAGCTTGTCAAGTTTGCAACACATTCTCAAAATGTGACCTCTCATTTAAGTGTTTTAGTGAACACACAAACAAACACCCGGAGCAGTGGGCAGCTATCCCAGCGCCTTGCTCAAGGGCACCACAGTCACAACCCATCAGCCGCCGAACCGGCAACTCTCGGTTTACAAGCACGACTCTCTAACCACTAGGCTACAACTGCCCCATAACTATTAAGATAACTCAGGGTTAAGTTCAGCTCTGTCGAAGCATTAAGGTCATACTCTATGTGTACTGTACTGATCAGAGTACATTTGACACCCAACCTAGGACCTAGGACTGGTATGCTTAACCATACCCCAAACTGATCTCTGGTATGTTTTAGGTTGGTTTGGGAGTGGAACACAATAGCGTGAACCCTAACCAGAGCATGAATCTGAAAGCTTGATGTCAATCATGCGACTGTTTATGTCCTCCCTCAAATTTAGCTGCCACTGTAAAAACTCTTCTGATACTGTACATACAGCGTGATTACATGTAACTTAGTTAAATATATCGGTTCTATTATTATTATTATATTTATTATATTAAATAACCGTAAGAGAGATATTGAGTCATATTACAGAGCAGTCTGCTATCAAATGGCTCTCGTGTTAATGACGTCGGCAATCACAGCACCACATGAAGTCAAACGCATCTAATTAACCACAAACTTATAATTCACGTGAACTCCATTGTGCTGACTCAGAGAGAAAGAGTGTCTCTCTCTTTCTCATCTCTCTCTCTCTCTCTCTCTCTCTCTCTCTCTCTCTCTCTCTCTCTCTCTCTCTCTCTCTCTCTCTCTCTCTCTCTCTCTCTCTCTCTCTCAGCATTGCTCATTTGCCCCTTTTGAAACCCACAGAGACTGGCTAAGCCCAGATGTGTCTCACCCCTTGCCATAAATATCCAGTGCTACCACAGGGATTCAGACTCACTCTGTCTTTAGTCAACCTCAGTGTCTTTTTTAGGATGGAGTCGGTGTGCGCTCGTGCCAATGAATGTGCTGCTGTTCATGCAGGGCGTTTAGTGTTTTCACTTTTTTCATCTCATCAGCTTTCTCTTCCTGTCCTCTCCCGTCTTCACAGTGTGTTTTCATCTACATTTCCCCTTGAAATCATTGTTGTCCACTTCAGTAACAGCAGATGCTGTGGATAATCGTGACTGTGTGAGTTCTGCCCACTTAATATGAACCGAAGACGTCATCATTACATTCAGCAGACGCTTTTATCCAAAGCAAAAGGAAACAATAACAATTATTACAATCATATGGAGGCAATAATACAAAAAGTGCTTAAACCAAATTAGAGCGAGTGAAAGAGGATCATTGGTATTCTTCTCTGTAAATGTTTTCTTTCTTTGTTTTAGTTTGTGTTTTATTCATCAGTTGTGTCTCTGAGCTGTTGGTGTTTGTTATTGTGTGTGATGTTATTTAGCAGTAATACTATTTTGAAAGTTATTTGGCAGTGGTAATATTAATAAGATTTAAATTTTTTGGTGATTTTGGTAAAAAAATCATAACTAAAGCGTATCAATCATTACACTGCTAAATCCACACAGTATAGTGATCCATGCTCCCAGTCTCCCCTTGTCTTTAGGAAACACAAACATTTTTCCACAAGGTGTTTGTACCAGACATCAGTTTAGCCACTAACCAGACCCATAAACATACAGACTTGAAGTTAACTTTGGGCCGACGCTTAACCCTGGCAATGTACAATGAAACGGTCTTTACCCACACAACCCGTCCAAAACGACCTTTTCTCTGTGTGTTCACTTTAGACTAAATCATTTTTGCTGATGGACATTTTGACATTATTGTGTGTGTGTGACCGTTCAAGTGCAACGCCTGAATAGAAGAAGGAGTTTGCCCTTAAATGCTGACAGGGGGCATGTGCACATTTGCTAACGCTGAAATGAGATGACAGTGGACAAATTACTTTCTTTTCTGTCCCAACAACTAATTATTAAGGACTACTAGGGATGCACCGACAGGATTTTTTGGGCCGATGCCGATTTTAACAGACAACTTCTGGCCGATACCCATGCCGATACCGATATTAAACACTTGTATACAATACTATACAGTTGGTCTATTAGCTAGTTTATTTCTGCATCAAATTATTTTTACTGAACATGGATTGGATCTAATTAACATTCAAGTGACCAACATACTAAGAGACGCACAAATTAAGCTAAAACAAATATAAGACGACAACATGACAACCTTCAAAGGTGGTTTTTGCCTTTAAGCATTTCTTTTATTAACAACATTAACTCATTTTTTTACATATAGTGGATTTCTTTAATAAACATAAATAATGCCGGTGCTATTGCAACTTCAAAAAAAGTTGGACTTCTTTTCCCCCACTAAAGTGCAGTCTGTTTCTTTTATTGTCCAAGACATTTGAGCCAGCTCAACAAAGGTTTTTTGTCGGTGCTTAAGTATAGTGCAAACCAGAACATTAAATCATTTTAATTGAACAACAGACATGCAACTCATTGCCTTTATGTGGTTAATTAAAAAACAATCGTTATCAGCCTTTCTCGTGCTATTACCGATATGCCGATGGTTTCAAAATCATCAAATATCGGCCGATAAATATCGGCGGCCGATACATCGGTGCATCACTAAGGACTACAAAACAATAAATAGTAATGCATTATGATATTGCTTCAGCGGTCCATGGCATTTATTTGATTTGCACTTTGATCTGCAATCACAAAAAACTGAAGGATTAATTGATGTTGTTTTATTTTATTTTGCAAACTTTTTAATAACTATATTTTGCGATGACATTGATGTGGTGTTATTTTGCAGCGTTATTTTGTGGGTCTTTTCTGGTTAGTTTTGGATTTAATCCATGTACCTCTACACACTAACGTTACAAATGTAGTTAACCTGTAGGTTAATCCACCATGTTTGTTCTCCCAATAATAAATCATGGGGAATCTTGTAGGATCACCTAAATCCAAATTGTATTGTTTTACAGACTTTTGGTTAAAGTTCAAAGAGATTTTCTTTGTACATCATCATGCCCACAACATCTGTGACTATAGGCACTGAACACATGATCTGATCTATTATATGTCAACATTATCTAGGCCTGTATTGCTTTGATATCAATTTTGTAATAAAGAGATCAAATATAGCTATAGAATGTATTTGATCTAAATTGTAAAAAAAGTTATTTGGATGGATGATACATTTAATTTTAAATTGAAATGAATTTTGGTTTGTTTTGAGAAGAACAGTCTGCTGAAGCTACGGAGTAAGACTTTAACTCTGTGTGACTTTGATTTATGGGATTTTCAGACAGATGTTTAAAGTCAAGTGTGTGATTTTCACATCATGAGAAATTACACAGGGTCCTTACAGATGGATTGTGGGACGGGACTTGTTTATATTCTTTACAGTAAATGTCTAACGTAACGTGTATTTATGTGTCTAGTTGTTGAAGCTCAGAGTTGAGCAAACACATACGTGTCAGTCATTTGAGTTCATAAGCAGATAGTCAGTGAATTAGATATGAATCTTGATCTGTATTTGATTATTTCTTCTGTGTTAAATCTGGCTGCGTCCGAAAACTTAGGCAGCTGACTTGTTGCCTCGCTGCCTCATGAGGAAATGACTTCGGAGGCATGAAGGCATCACAGAGAAAGGCTTTCGGACACACTTCAAAGGCAGCTTGTTTGAAATATAAACAGAGAGCGCCTTTGTTATAACTAATCACATATTTGAAAACTACAATGCTAATGTCTTGCTAGAAATGCAATAAAAAGGGGTAAAAAGTGCTTTCTTGGCCGCCATTTTATTTTTCAAACTCGACCAGGCTCGACCAATCACATTCCCCATGCACGCACACGCATAGAATTGTGGGACAAGATCTCAGGAGTTAAAATGTAAACCTAACATTGGATTTGGACATGCCTTGATGCCTTCCTGTCTTGGAAAGCTGCTGGAGAAGGCAGCAATTTAGAGTTTTCAGATGCAGCCTCTGTCTTTGGTCTTATTGTTGTGGTGTCAGATGGTAATGTCATTATGGTACTTTAATATACAGTATACATGGTACTGAATGATTGTCATATATGATATTATATTTACGTATCATGGCAGCCAAGCCGATCTAAACACACAAGAGAGTTTTCCTGCTGGTTTTACACCCAATCCAGACCAAACTACGCCCAATATCACTACCTTTCCATGCGTGTCCTCCACATGCAGCTTTGCTTTACTGAAGCCTGACATATATATGTAGAAAAATAAATGACCAGATGAAGAAAGAGAGAAATGAGTGTTGGACTGAAGAACATTGAGATATCTGTATGTTTATCTGATGACCACAAAACCAAGAGAAGGTCTTCAGTGTGATTTCTGTATACGGTGTTTATTTACAATGAATCCTACGCTGCAGACAGACCATATATACAGTTCAGTATGAGACTAAGAGAGGTCTGTAATATAACGGAAAGCAATAGATATAGAGGGATTTAATGGAGGGAAACACACATTTATTTAGTTTGAAATGCTTCTGTTGTTTCATGGTTTGTGTCGTTTCCTCCTGCACAGGAAACTCTGGGAATCCAAGATGGAGGACACAGCCACAAGGTACAGATTTATTTGCTGTTTATTTTAACTGGGTGAGCGGTGCAGTTTGAGATCTGTCTTTCTGTCTGTCTGTCTGCAGGGCTGCGGTCAGTAAGAAGAGTTTCTGGGTGGAGAGAGTTCAGTGTTCAGGGACGGAGATTTCATTGGCACAGTGCCGTGTGCGGCTTTCCATTTCACGAAATAACGTGCCCTGCAGCGGTGGCATGCATGCAGTGGTGCGCTGCGTACCTGGACCTCAGTTCTCCAGAATCTCCACAACTGGACAGCCACAGGCCCCACCCCCTCTGAATGTAAGCACAATTAAAAAAATGGGTTTTCATTTATTATTTAGCATTTAACATCCATATGACATCAATGTAACACACATGATCGGTGTGTGTACCACCTGTTCAGGCCGCGGTGCGATTGAAAGCGGGTCCACGTCTGGGTGAGGGCCGAGTCGAGGTGCTCAGAGAGGGTAAATGGGGAACCGTCTGCGATCATCTGTGGGATCTGCGTGCAGCCACTGTCGTGTGCAGAGAACTGGGCTTTGGGTCGGCCAAAGAAGCCCTCAGAGGAGCATACATGGGCCAAGGTAACACACACGGCAGAAGTTACTGTCGCTCAGACTTCATATCATTGATCTCAGTGAGGAGAGACAAACGTTTACCTTTGTATGCAGTGGAAAATATCGGTGGCCTGCTGGTTAATAAAATAGAATAAAAGCCTATAGACATTGAAGAAAGGACCTGATAATATAGAATCTTAAATACCACCTGCAAAACTCCTGAAACCACAAAGTAACAATCAACAGAGAAACGCAGCAATGCCTTGGCAACCTCACACAAAACTCCCTAGCAACCACCAAAATACCCTGGCAACCACCTACAACATCCAAGCAACCACATAGCAACAGCCTTAATAAAAACACACAGCAAAGCCATGGTACAAAAATCCCCTAGCAACTACCCACAAAACCCTAACGTCACATAGCAACAGCCTATAGAGGAACAGCAATGCCTTAGCAACCACACAAAATAATTCATGAGGATACATATGTGAAAGGTCTGTGGGGCGCACCTGCTGTCTCACATAAATGACAAAAACATTTTTACTTAGAAATGCAAACAAAATATATAACATGAACGTTCATACCATTTAGGCTTTCTAGTTTAATCTAACAGGGCTGAAAAATGATGACTTAAGCCGAAAGTATACTAGGGACGTCCGCGTATGCGCGCCGTCCGCATGACGTCATTTTCGTCATCAAGAGGGTCCGCGGCCGGCCGCGCGGACCGTCCGCGTGCAGCCCAAAATTTGAGACCGCGCGGACAGTGCGCGTACAGTCCGCGTACAACAGCGCATGCGCGTGAACATATTTAGACAGGGCACTCCACTATAAACAATTATACAAAGGAAATAGACAGCATTTGCACACACACTATCGTTTTTCTTCTTTAACTTTTACTTCTTCCAAGAACAGAAAGCTGTGGAGCATGTTTGTTTGATTCCTGTTCTTTGTTGTCTTGTTGTTTGTTCTAAACTGTGTTTGCAATTGTGGATCAGTTACTTTTCTTCACCTATCCTAATGTTTTAATGTACTGTAAATGTCGCCAAATCAGTGCTGCCCTGACAGCCTGTTAGACTAATAATTTGAATAAGAAATCGTTTGAATTGCGTATAGTGTCGAACGCGGCCATCCGCTTGTAGCCGCGGGGACTATACTCGGAAAGCTGCGCGGACGCGGAAAAAAAGTATACCCGGGCCTTTACCTGAAATGAAGTGAGCGCTACAAGCCTCTTTGATCTTTGTATTGTCTCAGTCAGCACGTTTAATTGCTTGCAGCCACAGATGTTGTATTTTTTTGTTTTTTGAGATTCTGTAGGAATCACGAAAAACTTAACGGCAGACCGGGTGCGATTTTCACAGCCCAAGACGCAAGTAGGCATTTTTGACGATAACGAATAATATGCAAAACCTGCTGTAATGACTTTTCTGACCACGACATGCGCAGTGGGAACCACCTGTGACGTGAACCTTGAAGGGGTCCATAGAAACATTTACAACAACAAATAAAGCTGTTAAACTTAAGCATTTGATCTGTCACACAACATCAGATCTAACAGTCAAACAAGTGGTCTCTTTTGAGAGATTTTTCCTCAAAAAAATCAACGGATCAACATGTTCAGAAGAGAGAACCACGCATTTTGCATGGAGAATATCACCTGCAGTGCTAAACACACGCTTGTCATCTGTCTCTTTTGCTGTGTTTTTTCTGCTACAACCGCATTTGTTGCTACATCGCATTCGCATTCACTTGCGGATGCTAGTAGATGAAAATAAACAAAAATGCTACATCAAGGAGGACGTGGAGAGTGTCAAAATAAAGGTACCTCAAATCGTTTTTGTGTGCCATTGATGCATTGGATCGTTAGAAATAAAATCGAAGTATTGATCCATATCCATGTATTGTTACACCCCTATTAACTTTATACTTAATCCATCTTCTGCACAGTGCAACTGTCAGCAGGTGCATATCAGAACATGCGGTCTACGCTGTCTTTGCAAAATACGAAGTACAACATCATTTAGATGACATTGTATCATGTGGTCCTCTAAGGTGTCTGCGTTTTGCATTACATTTAGGCATTTAGCAGACACTTTTCTCCAAAGGGACTTATGAAGATAAGGAAACAATCAAGCCATTTGTTATAGAGAGGCAATAATACAAGCTTATACCAAGTTACAAGTTTTCACGATTCCGAAACAATACCCGAGAAAGGGAGTTAGTTCAATTATTATTATTATTTATTCATTTAGATAGAGGATTTATCTACAATCAGTATCAATTTGTCAAGTATATTTGGAAAAGATGAGTTTTAGCTGTTTGAATGTAACAAGAGATGTGGCTGATCGGCTCTCCTATAGTAAGATCATTCCACCAGCAGGGAAAAGTGAAGGAAAATGAGCAGGAACAGACTTATACCCAACACGCACTTCAATCAGTAGCCAGTGGAGAGAGATGAAGAGCGGCGTTACATGAGGAAGATGATTCAGGCTGCAGCGTTCTGATGCTATGTGTAGGTAGGCCAGCAAGAAGAGCATTGCAGTAGTTCAACCTAAAGATTATCAGCGCCTGGATCAAGAATTGACATGATCGCACTGTCTTTGCAATGTATTCAATGAAGGACAGGTTGTTGTCTAAGATTACGCCAAGGTTTCTGGCACTTTGGGAAGGAGTAATGGTTGTGTTGTCCAGTTGAATGGATAGGGCATGCTTTATCTTGGGTTGTGCCGTGTGTTATATAATTTATGATAAATTGACAATGAGCATGTGATGCTCTGTTCTGTCATGCTGGTGAAAGAAATCTGCTACAGTCCAGTTTGCAGATATTTCTTGTCATGAATGTTGATCTGTGTTTAAATCCCTGTCAAAGGATGAACCATAACTTTATTGCTGTGATGATACGCGTATCCTCACTATGGCACACCACTTACAGCATAAATTCTGCCTCTTGTTCACACAGAATGCTTTCTATGAATGTTACTAGATCCTCTTTACAGGAGCGATCCCAGAACATTTATGGGATGTGTCTGTGTTCACACATAAGACTCTCTGATAATTTTATGGAAATTTTCTGTGACCAAAGTGCTGTTAGATTGAGGTTATTGACTTCTAGATGTAATTGTATACAGTCATGCAAATGCATGTGGAATGGTCTTGATTTCACAAAGGCAAGGCAAGGCAAGTGTGCAGTCAAAACGGATATTTTACAGTATGAATCTCTCTCATGCAATTGATTCACATACTTACGTGTGTGTTTTGGCTGAGTTCAGCTGGTTTCTCCTGAAAGTGTGCGAGAGACGTTAATGGGTGATTTTCTCTGCGGCGGATGGAAATGTTTGGATTTTCTAGAAAATGACAAAGCAAACTTCTTAGGGTTTAATATTGAGTTTGTAAGCCAGTCTAAACAGAAAACATCACTCGCTCAGATGGACAGATTAGGCCCTGTGTGAAGTTGAAAGACTGTAATGAGTTTGTAAACCCGTGACTTGTGTACATTATGTTTAAATGCGGTGGTGTTATCTGAGGTCAACTCAAGTTGCTTTCTCTAATATTCAAACCTTCAGTAAAGTAGATGATGATGATGATATATTTGCTCACAGGTTTTAGAAGCAGCAGTATCATCAGTACAGATGCTTGACTGATGATGTCAGGCTGCGTGCGTCTGTCTGATCCGATGTTTCCTCATCTCTCCACACTCCTCTGGAAGCTCATTTAGGATCAAAGCAGAACAAATTCTTGCAAACTTCGCCATCAGTCTTGCCTTTTTCCTTGTGTTTTTGTTTGAAGTGAGTTTTCTGTCACTCCCATTTCTTCAAGCGAAGAGTCCATCAGAGCTGTACACTCATCATAACATTTATAAGTAATGTGTGAGAGACAATCTGAATGGTAAATGGTAAATGGACTGCATTTATATAGCGCTTTTTAACAGACCTATGGCCATCCAAAGCGCTTTACAATTTGCCTCACATTCACCTATTCACTCCCACATTCATACACCGACGGAGGTGTCAGCCATGCAAGGCGCCAGCCAGCTCGTCGGGAGCAGCTGGGGTTAGGTGTCTTGCTCAAGGACACCTCGACACTTGGTCCGGTGGAGCCGGGGATTGAACCACCAACCTTCCGGTTTGTAGACAACCTACATGAACCACTGAGCCACTGCCGCCCTCTGAAGAGTTTCATTGGTTAACGACTGACTGTCAGGTGGATCACAGCATTGGGTGATGGGTAGCGAGAGACACGTCTGTCATGATGACATCATAACCCTAACTGCACAAATTACAGGGAGATGTGTTCAAACACACACTATTTCCAGCCCGTCTGGCCTGCCGCTGACATTTTTAGCTATTAATTCTCCTTTTTGGTGCGCGTGTGTAATTTGATGAAGGCAGATGCACAGACTGTCCACATCATATGCATGTCTGCACCGCATGCGTCTGCGCGGGTTTGTTTTGTGATCTGGCCAGATGCTGCTTTTCAGCCAAACACAACTGCATTAATAACTTTATTTCTAGCTTTGGTGTCATCTCTGAACTGCACATGTGGAACAAAAAACACCAAACACAAATACACAACTGAGTATGAAAGCCTCTATTCAATGTCTTCGTGTGCGTGTGTGTGTCTTATGTTTACAGGTACTGGACCAATCCACATGAACTCTGTTGAGTGTTCAGGGAGAGAGAGATCCATCACACAGTGTCGCTTCCAGGACGTCCCACTGTACTCCTGCAAACACAATCAGGACGCATCGGTGCGATGCAATGTCCCCAATACAGGACTCTACTCCACTGTAAGACACACAGATACATGCACACACGTGTTCTAAATATAAGGTGTGTATATAAAGATTGTTGTGTATGTGTTTATGTCAGGTGCGTTTGTCTGGGGGTCGGGAGGCAGCGGAGGGTCGGGTGGAGGTGCTGATGGAGGTGAACGGTCAGCGGCGCTGGGGTTCTGTATGCAGTGAGAATTGGGGCATTAATGAAGCCATGGTTGTGTGCAGACAGCTCGGCTTTGGCTTTGCTTCTACAGCTCATCAGGTACAAACACAAGGAATGTTTCAGTGAATGTCACAGCACTGATTCTCTCACGCTTAGCCCTTCATATTTTGTTTTCCTGGTGGTTGTTTCTCTTGCTGAGAGTAATTACAGACTTCTGAAGGTTCAGGGAAAGAAAACGAGAGAACGCAGGAAACTCCGACAGAGAAAACAAACTCAAAATAGTCACGCACTGGATGTGGATCACATTTGTGTTCTCATAAAAGTGTGTTTAAATGCAGCACTTGGTGGAAAATATTTGATAATGTCCATGAATTAGCCGTAATAGTGGGCCGCTATTAGAGTCGGTGTAAAAGCCAGCGTTTGGCCCGAGACCCTCGGGAGTCCTGCGGTCTGAGGTTTGTGTTTTTTTTTTACAGGAGACATGGTTCTGGTCGGGGAACTCTGGATCTGAGGATGTTATTCTGAGCGGGACTCACTGTGTCGGGACAGAGATGTCCATCCAGCAGTGCCGTCGAAACGGTCAGGTGTACTGCCCGCGAGGAGGCGGAGCCAAAGCGGCGGGGGTCACCTGTACAGATGGTAAGAGTTTGGTCCAAAAGAATTCACTTGAAGCTTTACTAATTATTTTGAAATGTGCAAATACAGAGCTTGTTAAAGGGACACTTGCGATGCATTATGGGATTGTTTTCTGCATGGGAGTTGCATGTGATGTTTATCTATGTTTTTAGAAGAGAAGTGTGACTGAGGTTTATTTCTCAGTTCTTTTAACATCTGTAACGTTTGCTCTCAGCCGCTCCTGATCTGGTGGTGGATGCTCAGTTGGTGCAGGAGAGCGCGTATCTGGAGGACCGTCCGCTGCACCTGCTCACCTGCGCACATGAGGAGAACTGCCTGTCATCTTCTGCAGCTCGTATGCACTGGCCGTACGGTCACCGGCGTCTGCTGCGATTCTCCTCACGCATTATGAACCTGGGACGAGCCGACTTCAGACCACGAGCCTCCAGAGAGTCCTGGACCTGGCACCAATGCCACAGGTGTGTGTGTTTAATATCTCTTCAATCTCTACAATTTCTTTACAGTTGTTCATGAAATGGCTTTATAAAGGTCATGCATCAGAGATTCCTACAGCTCTGAGATTTTCCACAGCAGAAATCTAACAGTTAGATCATAAATATAATAAAAGACTGGGCACAGGACTACTGCTCTCTCTCTCTCTCTCTCTCTCTCAGTGTGTATAGTGAGCTGATTGGTCTAGCAGATGTTTTTAAAGCTGTGGTCAGGATTCTTTGGTCAGCAGATGACCAGCAGCCAGAAAGACAAAGCTCCCACTCTGATATATCAAGCTTCAGATAGAAGAGAAGCAGTCATGTGATGTTTTAAGAGCCAATAAAATGCCAGGATTATGGGCGTTTCACACAGTACACAGCAGTCTAGTGTCTAGTTCATTTTCAATAGGAGATGTGTAGAAACCGGCAAAACGGGGGCGTTTACAGAGGTGGAGCGGAGTCGGTCTGCACCCTTGCTCATGAACCCAAAATCCTGCCCCTTCCACGGACACGGCTCTTCTTGACAGGTGCCGTTAAAGATAAACGTATTTGCACTAAATGCTTCCACTACACGAGAAAAGCTGTACACACGTGGCGACTCTGCCGCGTACCGTGTGAAACGCCCATTTCACATGCTATTAGATGCAAAGTGTCTGTAATTCAGCAAAAGTCTGTGAAGTTTTAGACAGTTTCTCTTTGTTATGATTTATCTGATCTAATTCATCTGTGGCGTCTCATCTGTTTCTCTGAGAGACACCAGAGACGTTTTACTGATGGAACAGAAATAAACAGAAATCTCTCATTTGTCAAGTCAATAAGGCATAAATGAGCAAAAATGAGCCTTGGTTTGTGCTCTCTGGAAGAGAAAAGCCCACTTGCATATCGTTGTTCACTCTTCTTTTTTGGTCTCTATGACAACTTTCGGCGGGGGCAAAAGATTACATTGCTGTGCACGAAACAGCATCTTGAATGCACACCAAAAGTTACCAGTGCTTTTGTAAGTGACGACAACGATGTGTAAACGATTGTGTTAACGACCGTAAAGCTGCCTTGTTTGATAGCATCGCTGGAGGATGTTGCATCGCGTGCTTTACAAAAACGGTGCTGTACTAAAAGGTAAATTATAGTTTGCCTCAACGTTTTTTTATTTGTGTATTTATTTAATGTGTATTATTTCTTCTCCAAGCTCATAAAATAAATTTGGGTCGCACATAAATTGTCAGGGTCGGTCGGAAACCGGAACCAAACAAATTTTTTTTATGCCCAATGATGAACGTAACAGCACACTGTGATTCAGCATTATGTATCATAAACACATTGATTTCTATTATTTAATCCTCTTGTACAGACATTACCACAGTATTGATGTCTTTACACATTATGATCTCTTGACCCTGAATGGCACAAAGGTCGCTGAAGGACACAAAGCCAGTTTCTGTCTGGAGGACACCTACTGTCCTGAGGGTAAATCTACACTTTATCATTTATAGCTTTATTCAAAACATTGAAGTCTTACTGGGATTTCACCACAGTTAAAGGTGCTTGGTGCTATGACACAAAGCCTAAACCCACTGTGGTAAACTGTAATTATATTTACACAGTAAAAGTCCCAGTGAGAGAAACATAAATCATTTCTGCAGTCACAACATCAAATGTAAAAAAAACTTGAGGTTGTTTCATAACTTTATGATGTGCTGGTAAAAAAAACAGAAACAACGCACAATTAAAAGTGTTTTATTCATCTCTCTGACAACAGGTCTGTCGAAACGTTACGCTTGTTATAACATGGGCGATCAGGGCATTTCTGTGGGCTGCTGGGACACGTACCGCCACGACATCGACTGTCAGTGGGTCGACATCACCGATATCCGTCCAGGTGATTATGTCTTCCAGGTAAGACACACACCAGATTCAATGTGATAAATCATATTCAAAGTCTTGATGTTTAAATCTCTCACAGCTCTGTGTGATATAAACTCTGGGTGTATGCGTGTGCGTCATATCATTCCTTTCAATTATTTTCCTTGTGTGAAAAAGCTCTCCCAGCAAACACAGACTTTTGACAAAATGGCCTTCATTAGCAGAGAAACAAAATAAGCAGGAGAAATTTCACATCAGTTTATTATTACACCAGCATTTGGGAATTCTTTGCTTTATTTGAAAGCGCTTTATGTTTAGTGGGAAACACGTCTGATGGAGAGAGTTTAAAGATTTAGAAGTGAGATATGAACTGAGTCTGAATGATTCTTTCATTCGAATATGACTCAATGGAGAAATGATTCAGTGAACCGTTGAACGATCACACCGGCGGCATTACTGAGAGATTTCAACTCTCCGACCCTTAAAGACTTCCACCTTATTGTATAAAGAGCTTAAACGTGTGCGTTTTTCCCAATTACAGACTGTTTCCTCTGAAAAGTAGCCAAGACGGTGGCCACTATGTTTAAGGACGATAGGTTTAAACACATTACAGCGGTCTATGATAGCACAGTCATTTAAGAATCAACTTTCCATCCCACCAAAGATTTAAATAGACTTAATCCAAAACAAATGACATCTTAGAGGTGGAAGAAATTAGGCAGAAAACAAAGTGAAATTTACCCTTTCTTTCATAAACTCGTAGCCATTCTAATTGAGAAAAGAGTTTTTATGTGTACTTTAGCAGATGGAGAAGTTATTATAAAGATTTGTTGTCTTGCTCAAGACTGAAGTCTTTTATTCTGTGTGGAACAGAACAGACAGAAGAAATAACAGAGCTGACCACTCGACTGCCTCCTAATGACAGACTCTCTGTTTCCTGTGGACAACTCGTGCTAAATCTAGTTGATAATTACTTCTTTCCAACAACCATGAGCCCAAAGTGTGCTGGTGTTTTTTGCCCTTTAGGTGGAGGTTAACCCCTCGCTGGACATGGCCGAATCAGACTTCCAGAATAATGTGATGCGCTGTCGCTGCAAGTACGACGGAGCTCGCGTGTTTCTCTACGGCTGTCACACAGGTGAGATTCAAATAAAGGACTTTCATAAAGAAACCATTATCTTCAGTTCACACTGCCGCTACAACTGGAAAAATAAGTTACACAGAAAATATCTAGAATAAAAATGGTAAAAAATGCCTGATCACTGTTGCTTGAGGTTTGGTCTGAATCAGAGGCTCTCAAAGTGAAGTCTGGGGACCCCTGGTGGTCTGCAATCCATCGCCATGGGGTCCAGGAAAAATTATTTCTCTTCAATGTTAAAGGTTTTTTATGGAACCATGAAGCTAAAAAAGGTGAATCTATGGCATTGTGAAGCATCTTTATTTTTAAGAGTGTAAAAATAGTTTAATAAATGATGAAAAGTGTATGCTTAATAACTGTTATATAATTATAAGAAACTACTTGGAAATCCTCCAGCAACACTAACTTACCTAAACTTAACCTAACGCATGTGGAGCTAAACACATCCTGTTAAAGAATCCAACTTAAAGGGCCATTTCACCGATAGGAACATTAATCTTTATGGAAAGTGAGTCATATTTGTAGTCAAAATGTAACATAAATGTAGAATTTTGTGCATATTTGACAGAGAAAAGACAAAATGTGACTTTAGAGCACATTTGTATGAAAAACTACAACTCCCACTATGCACCACAATGCACAGCTCTGCAAGCCACTCCCATTACTCGGAACACGGCTCAGACATGCTATTATGTACATAAATGCCACGTTAGTAAAACAAAGAAAATAGCCACCACCACTGTGTCTGACTGACACCAATCATGATTTACTTTTAAACGTGATGTTACATAGTGGTACACACAATAACACTCTGGCCTGGTGTGTAGCAAAGTCTTATTCAAACAGTAACGTGCGGTTTCAGATCCGCAGTACAAATGTCTTTCCAAGTACTTAAAAAAAGTGTATGCATTTTAAATGTTTATTTAGTTTTACCAATTTTCTTTTTGTCTCTTGTTTACTGTAATTACATTTGTGTTATTATTGGCCTCACTGCTCTCACAATATAGACATATAAAACACCGCTCAGATATGCTATTGTGTACATAAATGCCACGTTAGTATAACAAAGAAAATATAAACACTCACTTTAGTCAGACGTCCGTTTATCCCTGCATCCTCCACACAAACGCGTCCCCTGCATAATATCTCCACAGACGCGCTGCCTCAGCTCTTGGAGCTTGTGCCCGTAAACCGAAACACGTCTTTGAAATAAGCACGCGACCAGAAATATTCACAAAACAAACGTCCATATCCTTATCTGATCCAGAAATGTTAAACCGAAAGCAAACGGCGCGAGTCCGTCCAAGCTTATATACTCCGCAGCGCGTCTGCTCGTAAACCGAAACATGTCCGTGAAATAAACGTTCCAAACGCGCGCAAAGTTCCTCTCTTGCATAGAAACCTTCACCAAACAAACGTCCATATCCTTATCTGATGCAGAAATGTTATAAAGAAGCCACACAGCGAGAGAACAGGCAAGCTTCTCTACGCAGCAGAGGCCGATGGTTGCTGCTTCTTCACCGGGCTCCTCTACCCAGCCGACACCCAGGCTCCGGCCTACTCCTCGGGCTTCTGTTCCTACATCTGCCTCAGCTCTTTGCAGTATTGTGGCTCATAAAGGTGCAATGAACAGCGGATTAGAGCATCACGCTTGTAAAATCACCCTCTTCCATGTAATATTGATTAACTTCCACTGTTATTGTAACATGAATTCTGGCTCGCTCCACAACTTCTGTTTAGCTTAGCTTAGCATAAAGATGGCGGCTGGTCGTTTTTTTTCGGTCTGTGTTCATATATTTTCGTAAGTCCCACCCACTTATCTGTAATTGGTCTGAAGCGTGAGTGGGTCCCACCCATAGCCCCCACCTTGGAAAAATGAGGAATGAGTGTCTGTAGTCTTTCACACTCAATAGAGATACAGGATTTCCTTCTTTCAATGACGCAAAATGACGATTTTTACATCATTGAAAGAAGGAAGTGCCTCACTGAAATCAGTATTTCTCCCCTCTCAGGGGAAACTGAGGGAATGGTGCACGACCATTCAAAAACGCTGGTTACGAATGTAACCGTGGTTCTATGAATAGTGGAAGACCGCCAGAGGCATAAACAGAGTGGAAATATCATGCGCTCGCGCATTGGTTACGAGAACTTATTGATTGGTTGTCATCCTATGACCTCATGACCCATATAAAAACCTATCACAACGTCATGAACTTTCTCAATGGTCATTCTCGCTAGACCGAGTGACCAAAGACTCTGGCGGTCTTCCACTATTCATAGAACCACGGTTACATTCGTAACCAGCGTTCTATTTCATAGCTCCAGACCGCCAGAGGCATAAACAGAGTGGAAGACTGATACCACCAAGTCACGAGGAATGTAATAAAGACATTAGACAGAATAAACTCAACATCTTTATTAACAAATATACAAACAAAAATCACATCACACTGAACCAGGCAGTATGGCAGAAGAGACAGGCGGTAGTGAAACCACATTTAGTCTGTAAAACCTTGAAAAAGTGCACGGCGACGACCAAGTTGCCGCGGAACAAATGTCAGCAATAGAGATCCCCTTCAACGCAGCCCAAGAAGTTGCAACACCGCGCGTCGAATGACATCTCACAGAATTTGGAGCAGACCTGCCCATCGCACTGTAAGCGCCACTAATGGCCTCTGTGACCCAGTGTGCCAATCTTTGTCTCGACAGGGCCGCCCCCTTCCGACACGCACCAAAACGAACAAACAACTGATCCGTTGTGCGCCACGGAGCGGTCACTTCAACATAGCGCCGCAAAGAACGTACCGGGCATAGCATCCGTCGAGAAGCGTCCGTAGGTTGAAACGCTGATAGAGACAATGGTTGGTTGATGAACTGAGGAGTCAACACTTTAGGCAGGAAGACAGGATTAGGCCAAAGTGTGACTAGGTTAAAGTCAGGGCCCCATCTCAAACAATGAGCACTCACAGAAAGGGCATGTAGTTCACTGACCCTTTTTGCAGAAGTTATGGCCAACAAGAAAGCGGTCTTAACCGAAAGCCACTTAAGCTCGGCATGCTCCAAAGGTTCAAACGGCGGTAAGCATAGGCCATCTAAAACGATATTTAAATCCCAAGGGGCAAAGTCTAGCCGCGCACGGGGATGTAGACGCCGTGCGCCTTTGAGAAAAGCCACCACTAAAGCGTGCGCGCCCAAGGAAACACCATCCACTGGAGTCCGATAAGCTGAAAGTGCAGCAACATAAACTCTCAGCGTAGCTGGGGAACGCCCATCGTCTAAGAGCGTTTGTAGGAACTCAAGAATGGCAGAGATAGAACAGCCATAGGGGTCCAGCTCTCTTTCTGTACACCAAGTGACAAACAGCTTCCATCTGTTGTCGTACATCGTCCTAGTGGATAACGCACGAGCATTCAGGACAGTGTGTTTGACCCTGTCTGAACAGGCCAAGACTTCCCGACTCCTCCCAGCGGCCAAACCCAGAGTTTCAGCCTCTCCGGGCAGGGGTGCCACAAGGAGCCCTCCATCTGGGACAGCAAGTCCCTCCTCAGGGGCAGCGGTCTGGTCGGTCCCGTCGTGAGAGCCAGAAGCAGGTGAAACCATGGCATGCTCGGCCATTTGGGAGCAATCAGAAGTACCTTGTGTCTTTTTTTCCCGGACCCGGCTGAGTACCGCCCAGATCAAAGCTGTCGGCGGAAAAGCATACAGTACTGAGTCCGGCCATTCGTGAGCCAGGGCATCTCTGCCCAGCGATCCGTGCTCCGTCCATTCCGAGAACCACAGAGGGCAGTGAGTCGTGTCTCTGGAGGCGAACAGATCCACTGTCGCCTTGCCGTATGTATTCCAAATCCTTTGCACAACCTCTTTGTGCAGTTGCCAGTCCGTCGGCCTCGGTCCCCCCCGAGACAGCGAATCTGCTGCAATGTTGAGGCGGCCGGGGACGTGCGTCGCCCGCAGGGAAAGAAGACGCGGCTCCGCCCAAGTCAGGAGTTTCTGTGTCAGGTGCAGAGAAGGCAGTGATCTCGTGCCGCCCTGGTGATTTATATGGAACACTACCGACGTGTTGTCCGTCCTGACCAGAACATGCTTTCCCATCAGAACAGTTTCGAAGTGCTTGAGTGTCAGGAGAACCGCCTGTAGCTCTAGAACATTGATGTGACACCTCAGTAGATGCGGCTCCCACAGGCCGTTCACACCTTGATGTTGCCACACGCCGCCCCAGCCTGAAAGGGAGGCGTCCGTCGTGACCACCTCTCTGCGTGACGGGGGTGGACCCATCCGGACACCCGACCGTAGAAAATCGTCCTGCCGCAACCGGGCAAGGGAAAGATGACCGGACCCCGAGATTCGTACAAGGGTTCGACGGTTGCGGACTGCTGATAGGCGGAGAGCGATCAGCCATCGCTGAAAAGGGCGTAGGTGAAGCAGACCCAAGCGGATCACTGTGGATGCTGCCGTGAGCAGACCCGCCAGTCTCAGCAGACGAATGTAAGGTATCCGGTGTCCCAAGCGGACACCCTGTAAGGTGTGGTGTATCACCGACCTCCTGGCATCGGTAAGAGAGGCTCGCATCGTCCGTGAGTCCAGATGCATGCCTAAGAAGTGTACTGACTGTGTAGGAGTGAGGTGGCATTTCTCCCAGTTGACACTGAAGCCCAGTGCTTCGATGTGTCTCAGCAGGCGGTCGGTGTCGGCCACAGCCTGCTCCGGTGTGGCTGCACACAATAGCCAGTCGTCCAAATAGGGAAGTACAAACACACCGTCCTGTTGCAGGGGCTCTAAGGCAATCTGCACACATTTTGTGAAAACTCGGGGGGCCAGAGAGAGCCCGAATGGAAGGACCTTGAACTGGTAGGTCTTGTGTAGAAAGCTGAACCTTAGGAACTGTCTGTGCTCCACTGCAATGGGCACATGAAAATAGGCATCTTTCAGGTCCACGGTAACGAACCACACACCTGGAACAACGGCTCGAATTACATCGGCCGTGCGCAACATGCGGAACGGTAGGCGTTTTAAAAACCTGTTTAGGCGCCTTAAATCCAGGATGGGTCTGAACCCTCCATCCTTTTTGGGAACTAGAAAGTAGCGGGAATAGAAACCTCCCGGACACAGCAGAGGGTTTACCTCCTCTATGGCATTCCTCTGCATTAAACTTTGAACCTCCGCGATAAGGGTGAGGCGTTGTCGTTCGTCTGAAACCGACGTGTGACAAACTCGGGTGTAAGAGGGAGGCCGACGGCGAAACTGTAGTCTGTAACCCTTCTCGAGAGTCTCGAGAAGCCAGGCGTTGGATGTTATGTCTCTCCAGCACTGCATTTGAGATGCGGAAAAACCTGTCGCCGTCGACCCGAGTCCGTCAGCGGCGCCTAGCCGGAAATTCTGAAGGCTTGGGGGGGCGCTGATATGGTGGTTGCCTCATCGGCATAGGGTTTGAGCGTGCCCCCGCAGCGCTACGGTGTAGTGGAGGGGCAGGGCGATTGTGTCGACCACGGGAGAAGCGGTTGGAAGACCCAACAGGTCCACGTTGCGAAGTGGGGGCCAGACGAGGCGGACGTATGGCCGGTTGCGGATCCTTAAATTGTGTGCGTCGTTCCACATGATGCGAACGGGACTCCGACACACGCACCCGTCTTTCTAGAGCTTCCTGAGCAGCCGGTCCGAATAAATGACCCGGTGTCAAGGGTAGCTGCCGTAGATTATTACGACAGACCTCTGGTAAGGGAGATTGGGCTAACCAAACTTGGCGTCGCGCGTATGCAAGGAGGCCCAGGGCTCTCCCGCAGTCACCGGCTATAGCGCCAAGAGCCTGGAGAGAGGCGTCCATTAAGCTAGCCACTGTGTCATCATGGTTAGCGAAATCCAGGGACGAGTGTAACGCCAAAAGCAAATGCCCCATTGAGTTGCCAATACGCCCCAGTCTGGCCACTGTGTTATACGTCTTGACCAGTACGTCGTCCGTATGTCTGCACTCTTTGTTAGGACAGCGTACATCCTGTCGCAGGGCTTCGTCTGGCGAGACGATGAGAGAAGCCACACAGGGCTCCAAAGACGGCATCGAACCGAGGCCTACTGTGTCAGGTGCGGACATGTCTGCCAGCATGCGGGTAACACGGTCAGGCCGAAACGACAACGCTGATTGAAAAGCAGCTGATACTACCTCCGTAAAATCTTTGCAGTGTGGCAGACGTGCATCCTTTACCCCAGGCACCGAGCGGCACAACATGTTGGTTGGACCTGCAGACGCCGCTGGGACATCCAGCTCCAGTTTCGCCAACGCACTCTTTAAGGTGTCACGTAAAGAGAGTGCTGCGGAGGACGCCTCACTTCGCGTCCCCGGTTCGCTGCCACTGGCCGAGGGGAGCGGAGAAGACTGGGCAGGTGGCAACATAGCGTCGGACATAGGCTGACTAAAAGACTCACTGAAGAGCGAATTCGTTGCTGCCACAGATACGGCGTCGCACCCATCAACATCCGTTGACAGAAAATGTGAGCGATCAGTAGCGTCGGCTTGAGCGGTACATTCCCTCACCTCCGTGTGGCATTCGTTAACCGCTGAAGCAGCTGATCCGGCCAACAATGATTGTATCTGTTGCACCGTAGCAGTCAGCTCGTCCATGCGTTTCGCCAGCGTAGATGACGACTTTTTTTTAGTTTCGGTTGTCCGCCGCCGTCATCGTGGTGCTTGCGTTTACGTTTACTTTCGCCCGTCAGAGCACACGTGACTCGATTTCCCGATGCAGGGCGAACAAACGTTGAACAGACGTTGTTGGCGCAGCTCGACAGGCATAATACTGCATTCCGGGCAGGGGTTAGACAACGCGTCCTGCAGATGTTCTTTACCCAGGCACGACGGGCAGCGGTCATGTCCGTCCAGCATGTCCATCGCGGTGAGGCACTGCGAGCAAGACGCATGCTCCATGGTAACCGTTCCACGAGCGATCCGCCGACCGCGTGATACAGGCGTCGAGCAAAGCTATCAAGCGGGCGTAGTAACGTCGCACGAGGGAACCCGGGGAAACCGCAGGTACTCGATGCGAGAGGTTAAAATGTTAGGCGAGGGAACCCTGGTAAACCACTAGGTACTCGCCGTCAATGCAGCCGCAAGAAGATCAACACGGTTTACCTGTGCGGTGTCAAATATCCTGTCATGTAATCCGCGCGAGAGAACCTTGTAAAACCAAGAGGTACTCGCTGGAAGACGCGACTCCGTTAGCGATCCAATAGTAGAGTAATGCAATAATCCAAATCCAATCCAAACCAATCCAGTTGCTAACAGCTAAGTGGGGAGCGAATCGCCAGCCCAAATAAGCTGCACACAGAACGAAGTTCTCACCAAGCGAGAATGACAAAGAGGAAGTTCATGACGTTGTGATAGGTTTTTATATGGGTCATGAGGTCATAGGATGACAACCAATCAATAAGTTCTCGTAACCAATGCGCGAGCGCATGATATTTCCACTCTGTTTATGCCTCTGGCGGTCTGGAGCTATGAAATAGAACATGACTGGGGTTCTAACGGTACAAAGCTTAATGCAAATGGGTGAAGTTTCCCTTTAAAAGCACTCAAAACCCCTCTAAAACCAACTGACCAACTTAGACTGGTTTTAGTTAGCTCTGGAGGTTTTCAGCAGGGTTTAATTGAAGCAAGAAATGAACAACACACATATATTGGCATAGGTCATGTGACGTCACGTTACAGTTTCATAAAACAATGATGTCTGTTGTTGTAGATTTACAATACTAAAACTAAAGCAAAGTTAGGGTGAAAATCTCAAAATCAAGGCTCAAATATTACCAAACACCAAAAACAACAGCACAACTTCTCACAGAAGAGAGATTTGATGGAAGTTACCACGGCGGGCGTAACAAAAAAACCCCGCTCTTACCTGAGGAGGACTCATGATGACAGAAGACTTTTCTTCCTGGTGGTCACTGAGGGCTTTTTAAAGTAATGTTTCACAGAATTTTCGTTAAACATCGCTCCTGACCAGACCAGATGATTTTCTGACACGAAACAAGAAAGTTCGACTGTCACTCACTCACTGGATCGCTTCGTAATTGCCTTACACAGATGTCAATCAAACATTATCCAAAAACACATTTGATTTATTCTCGGATTTTATATATATTGGATCGTGCTTGTAATTAGACCAAAATCAATGAAACAATCAAACTTATATTTACTACTTACTATTAAATGAAATTAACTCGATAGGCCATCGTAGTGGGCGGGGTTATGCTTGCCAAGCCCGTCCATTGGCTACGATGCTGTGACATAAGCAATGACTTCACTTTAGGGGGTGGGGTTTTGCCTCACTGATTTCTGTGCAGTCCTGTCCGATGATTGTCATAAAGGTACCGCGACAGCTGTCTGTCTGGGTTAGAATCGGTCTCCGGGAACATACCCGAACTCACTGTAATCACACCAATGTATCTTGTATATTTCGGTGGTCTAGAAAAATGTTTTATACTCAGAATAGGTCTGTAAATGTGTTGATATGACATTAGAATGAATAAGCTGATGAGTCTCGCTCGTGCTGATGATGGGCTGTCTCTCTCTCCCTCTCTCGTTGTCTAGGTGACGCGTACAGTGCAGATGTAGAGGACCTGTTTGAGCACCAGCGTCAAATCTCAAACAACTTTCTGTGATGGAGAGAGTGAAACTCGAAGCGCATCACATACTTGAAATCGTCTCCCTCGCGTGTGTGATGTCATCTCTCTGGAGGCGGGGCTTATGATGGAGGGTTTTAAGTGTGGTGATGTTCGCTCGGACGAGGGATGGGTAAGGGGTGGGGTTGGTGTGATGATTGATGGGTAGGAGTGGGGTTTTATGCCTCATTTAAATAATTTGGGCCAGTATTTGTGGAGAGGACACAGTTTCCAACCTCAGTCACATCTCATCAGGTGTTTTTAGTCTGTGAGCTGCATGTCATATTATGAGAGTTTAAAGCAGCTGATCTTAGTTTCAGTTATTTCTGTGAATTACCTGTTTAAGATTCAGACAACAAAACAGCACACATGTAAAGGATGCTCGGTAAGTTTATTTTAAAGAGTTTATTTAATTTAGAAATATAAAATCTCACTTTCCTTGTGCTTATATCAGATTATCATCCAGAATGATTTCATTTAAAACATTGATTTAATCTCTTATCTTTTATGTTTGTTTGTGTATATGATCATTTTCACCAGTCAAGTTTCTGGTATTCATATATGACACTGGTGTGAAGCAGGTTGATGAAATCTGTTTCTGGAAACAGTTCCTTGAATCAGAATGAGATATTCAGCCATCATTTCCAGCAGATGTTTTTCTCTCTTCACTGATGTTGATTTACTGCCTTCTATATTATTGAGATATTCATGTTTTATCCCATGCATCAGATTATACAGATGAAATCTGGTTTGTCTGTAACGTGTAACATTAAACCTAACCTCAGTTTCTTGAAAAAAATTCAATGAAAAATGTTTTACAGATGGTGCTTCAATACTTGAAAGCGTTTTCATGCAGGGAAAAATAAACGATGACACAAATACTTCACAGTAATACTTGTTAAAGAATTGAATAAATGTCCATCATGGAGTCTGTTTAAGTAGCTCTCTCTCACTTTCTCAAAGGGTTTTTGTATAATGAGCCAACAGTGCCTCAGAACCAAACTGGAAATCACTGATGAGATGTGTTTATCTGATGTGACTTACAAAAATAAGTAGAAAGCCACGATGAACTGATCAGACAGAACGATTCATTGTGCACAATACCCAAATTTTAAGCCCCGCATTTCAATCATTTCTTTCTTTCAATGGGAAATTATCATGACTGTCAATCACTGTTAAATATGCCAACTGAATCACTTCCTGGTATAGGTCTGCAGATATGTCAACGTTTCACATATATTATTATATCAAACCAACGATTGAATACAAATCATAACAAAAGGTTGATATGGTTTCATTTCTATATGTAACAGAAGCTCATAGCGGGCCTGCCATCACTGTGTGCAGACTAAACTCCAAAAACAAGAAGATTCCTAAATGTTAAAATGCATGAGGATGAAAAACCCCTTCATTACATAACAAACTACATTCATGGTGACAATGCTCCTAAAACAGACGTTAAGGTAAAACACGAGCTTCTGTCTTTAACTCATTAATGCTCCCGTGATCATCAACACTGCTGTGAATCCAGTATAACAAAAACCCCAGACACACCGTTCATATACAGCAATTCATTTTAATCAATTTGAAAAATAAATTAAAGAAATAACTTTAAATGAAACATAACAAAACGACATTATAAACATCCTGATGCCCGTCAGCAAAGTTGGAATGTTCAAATGATAAATGATATGAACATAAATGTGTGCGTGTGTCCATCTGCAGCCTACATGAAACGATTGTTCTTCCTGCTACAAAAAGGATAGAAAATGTTTCATAATACGCTTAAATCTTATACACATGCCCTATCTGTGAGGAGTTTAAAAATCCAGACTGTACAGGATAGCATACGGTATATCATCTGTGGTGTTTGGAGGAAGGGAACGATGAAAGAAATGGAAGTCTGTCCGTACAGCACAGAGATGACAGATGCAGAAGATCACTCGTAAAGATCATGGTCTGATCTAGAGCTGTAATACTGTCAAATATATCTACAGTCATGTACAAGAATGAAGGTGATGATGAAGTCTAAGACGTCAGTGTAAACCGTGTGTGTGTGTATGTGTGTGTGTTCACCGACACACACTTTAATGAAATCCAGAATGTTTATCACCTCATGAGCTCAGCTGCTGAAGACAGAGACAGATGAGATGAAGGGTCAGGAGCGTCATTCACAGCAGCACTACAGGCTGTCTTCATTTACAAACACGCTCGCGCACGCCAGCTCAGAGGTGACAGTGATAAAAGTGAGAGAGTATGATGGGCTAGTTTCTCTTCTTGAGGTTGTTGTTTGATGAAAGTCTCTGTCGCTGGGAGGGCATCAGGGCACCCAGTGTCATTTTACTCCTGGCAACTTCAAAAAGTTTGGAAAAGATCTGAAAGGAGGGACAGGCGTTAGTATTCACACACTCACAAGTTAATGAAATAAACCGTTGAGAAATGTGAAGAAAGAGAGAAAGCCACTAGAGGGCAGAGTAGACATCTCACCTTCTTGGGCGTCCTCTGTTTGAGCATAAAGTGAGAAGAGATTGAGACATTAAAGAGAGACAGAAAACACTCACTGATAGATTCAGATTTAATTACTAAAGAAATAAAGTTGATGCCATTACACCTTCAATTAACAGTTTGTATTAATGCCACAGTGCACAACTTCATCATGTGCAATCCTCACACACTACTCTATTTGCATCTGTGGATTTACACCAGGTCAGATCACATGCTTCTAGAGACATCAGGCATTGAAATGCACTCAAGACAAGCTTTCATATTATATAGGGCTTATTCGATCTACGTCATCAATGTTCGCTGCGGCCATATTGTTGACATAAAACTGTCAGTCTGTCAATTGACAAGCGAGGCAGCGTGGGTATTATGCATGGTATTATCGGTGTAATTTTTTTTTTAACCGCGCGATGGTGTGTGGTGTAATACACGGATGTTCTAACAACAGCAAAAAGACCCCGGAATTACTTTTTATGCGATACCGACTGTCAGAAAACATGAAAGGAGAGGAGTTGAACCAGCGCAGGAGAGACTCCCAACAGCAAAGTCTGTCCCCATCATTTTACCCCAAGTAAAGTTAGGGATATATGCCTCACAGCAAAGTCTGTCCCCATAATTTGATCACATATGGTTAGCTGTAAGCAGTGGCTGAAACTGCTCTTTCAAATAAGCTGCCATAAATTGAGAGTTATTAAATTAGTATGAATAACTATATGAACATAATAATAGGTCTGGCATTGATACTAGGTAGGGAATTAAGGGTCGTTCACATAGTTTTGAAAATCATTTTATATTAAACAGAATAGCGGAGCTCACACCAAAACTATAACGATACAGATACAATGAACGACATCATTGGGATCACTTTCTGAGCGATTTTTCCCACCTGATGAAGGATATACCATTGATAGCATTAAAATCTATTTGAACTTCAAGTACACGAGCACTTAAAATGACAGTGAAACTTATTGCTGAGCTCTATAACATTAGATTACCTCCAGTTGCTGTGAAAATTGACTAGGTAATGCTTTTTAATCTATTACATTAACTAACTGTTATGCCAAAAGGTAAGAGATTACACAAACTATTAGATTCACTGTTTAGAGTTACGCGAAACGCAGCGTGTTGAGGACATCTGCAAAAGTTTTTATTACAAGCAATATTAAAGGCAAGTGATTTGCGCGAGTGCTGTGAGCGAATTAGCATAAACGTATTGTTTGGTGATGTGGACGATGATATAGTTATCGTTATAATGTGAACGGCCCTTCAGTGCTTGTATGATGAATGCAGATACTGTATGAACGATATAGTTATAAATATCCGGATAAGTTACGGCTGGCAATAAGGACGGATCTTTACTTAAGGCTTTTGGGTCTATTTGATATTGTTCCACAATAATGAAGCTCATCTTCTCTTAATACAGACGAGATTGAGCCATTAGACTACTGCTCCCCTCGACTCAAATCTATGTGCGGCTAGGGGCAAGACAGATGTCATGTCAACAAGATGGCCGCGGCTAGCGACTTCCGGTGTTTGCGAATAAGCCCTATACAACACGAGCACTTTTAGTGATTTTATTAGTAATAATAACAGTAACATTTTATGCTTCTGAAACCTGGTGTTGAAACGGTTCACTATGAGATCAAATCTGACACGAAGGTCCGTACAGTTGAGCTCACCAATATATCGTTCATCCTAGAAAAATGACTGACAGAAAAAAAACTGAAGGATCCTGGACAGCAGGATGAAACCGAACAGAAGATGAGAAATAAATGATATGAGAGAGCAGATGAAAGATGAAGAAGTAAAGGAGACAGAGCTGAGATACACACCTGCTCCCAAAGAGTTTCTGCCACCCGATCGATGAAGCTGCCCACCTCTCTGAACTCCCCCGAGTATTTGACGTAGGCCCAGGTGCACAGCGACGCCAGCGCCACACCCATGATCAGATTACACACCATCGCCACAGAGTTTATGCCCACAAAGCCCGTCACCAGAGAGATGACGTACATGGCAAACATCAGGGCGAAGAGCGTGGCGGGTGTGCGTGCGGCGAAGAAAATGTTCTTTCCGTCGTTGTGTTTGACAAAGCTGGCGTAAACCTCGTCGATCTCCTGCTCCAGCTGCTCCTGATAGCGGCGGCAGAACTCTTCTCCACCCATCTTCTTCACCGCGCGGAACTGACGGACGCTGCTTTGCTTCAGTTCGCCGTGATTGCGCTCCAGGTCGGCAGGGGCGATGTAGGGCTTGTCTCCTCCGCACACCTGCACACAGGAAATAAACACACCGTCACGGGATTTCAAGATTTCAGGCTGTGGTGCGTGAAGGTGTGATCTGATTCACCTGCTCCATGCTTTTGCTGTAAGAGTCTTTAGCTCCTGCTACAGCTGCCAGGTTATTGGCTTCAGCCGTCGCCTGAAAAACAAAGACAAACATCTTGACGCTAAACTTGCTTTACAAGACCAACAACTGACATCTTTACATGAGGACATACAGCCTGAACCCGAGCGAGTTCTTCTGAGTAGATCTGGGGTTTAAGACACCGGCGATAACTCTGAGGGGCTCTCCTGTGCGATGTGGTTGATGTCCTCAGGGCAACATTATGTTGACCCTGAGACAACATTTCAATCAACCAATCAGATTTCAGAAATAAGTTTACAGTTTGTTTTAAGTGTAAGCTTACAATCAGGATTAGCTGTTTCTAGACCATTGTTTTCTGCAGTTATCATGTCCCTCTGATTTTAGGGTTTGGTTAGGGTTGGGGTGGGTTTAGGTTTTATTTAGAAAAATGTTGTCCTTGGGTCAACACAATATGTCTGAGGTCATCATAAAAGGCTCAACTTGTACTCACGGTTCATCTTGCATGTTCTCATTAGACACAATTTCATCAGATGGAAGTATACTTCTTAATATTGAATAAATCTGCATCATACTGTGGTCTGGTCATGTGATTATATCAACATATGTAAGTTTATGTTCAGTGTCAACAGATTCATACCTGCAGCATTGATTTGGGATGTGGCAGCTCTTCTCCCTGATAGATCTTCATATAGGCCTGACACAGAGAAACACACGTCTGATAATCTGAGTCAGGTGTGAATGATAAAAACACAAGATGATTCGCTGTGTATCATGAACAGTATGGGGGGGGACAATAAACATAATATTTCCCCAGAGAACAGAAATAATACAGCTACAGTTGTACTTGTAAGGATGTACACAGAGAAATATTCTTCATCGCATTTATTTAGTTGTTTACAATCAAGCCTCCAATGATATTTAAACTTTATTTTAAATCTAAATAACTGTTAGATAGGTAACATTATAATTGCAAACATAGTTGATTCATTAAATATCATCTGTGTTAAAAAAAAGAATCACTTCATCTGATGTTTAAAGTCAATGAAATAGCTTTGACAGCCAACTTACTGGAGTTTCACAACTACTAAACAACTTTGGTTTTTTCTCACTGGACTTGGGCTGCATCGGGGAAGTAGTTTCTCTGAATTCATACTATTTGAAAACAGTAGGCGAAAAGTACTAATTCCAGCAAGCTCCTGAAATGTTCATTCAATGGACCCTTTATTATCCTGCGAGTTTATTATCAAAAAAAAGGAGATGCTTTGTTTTATTCATCAAGTTGTTTTAATAATTTCCAGAAGCAGTAACGCGGCTCTATTCAAATGCAAATACATTAAACAGCTGTCCCTTGTGGTTAAATTGCACGTTAACATTCCGGTTAACGACTAACTTGTTGTTATGATGATGTGTGTCACGTGATGTATCAACATGGCAGATGTAGTACGTCCAAATTCATTCATACCATCCATATTTATATATTTAGTCATTTAGCAGACGCTTTTGTCCAATTATACTATATAGTACCTACTGTTTAAACGGTCGATGAGTAGATACTTAATCTAATTCAGTACCTACTGTCACAGTTTGAGATTTTGGACGCAGCCCTTGTGTGTCTGTGTGTGAGGTAAAGGGAGAAAGCAGGCAGTGGACCAAACCACTGTGAGGCAAAACATGTTTTTCTGCCCAGTTTGCATTTGTATCGTTTTACTACTAAAACAATTATTTTAAGCATATAAACAGTATATATGTTTATAAAACAGACTGTATTTTCACCCATGCATGAAGGTGCATCTTACTTTAAAATACTGAAGAAGATCTCGACACGTGACTTTAGAACCTCCGATCTCTTTCTCTACCAGATTCTCTGGAGACAACAGCAGCGGGACCAGATTTACCAGCTCCCTCTTAAACTCATCATCGATATCTAAACAAGAGAAATCTGATGGTTTAAATGGGATAAAACACAACACAGTCTTCTCTATGGCGTTTCGAGAGCTTCCTCCAGAAGAACAGAGACTTTCATCATTGATTTTCAATATCAATGAACAGAAATATACAACACCTCAAATATTTGTTTATTGAATATTTCAGTCATTGGTCCTTTTGAAAAGCAGAAATGGCAGAACACGTCTTACCTCGTAACCTGCCATCAAAGTGTGGATTGGTGGCCACCTTGAGGCCGGGGTGCGGCAGCAGGAAACAGCTGATGTTGGAGAAACAGGAATGAATGTGTTTCCTGACGTTCTGCAGCTCCTCGTGTTGATTGGGTTTCACCTGAGATTGATTCACGATTCAAAACATCAGCATACGTGACCGAGCGAGACTCATGACCAGAGGCTTACGCGTCACATGACCCACCTGCAGTCTCTTCTCCAGGAACTGGTTTCCTCCGTTCAAACCGTAAGGATGTTCGTACGGGTAACTCCAGTCTCGTATGAGAAACATCAGCGACTGCACAAACACACACATATATCACATGATTGAGTACCACACAGCAGACACATTATACACACACACGCGCATGTTAAACACACAATACCTGGAATGGTTTCAGGTAGATCTCCTCCATAGCAAGCCTGCCGTACTCTGTGAACAGCTTTAAAGATCACAACAAGTGTCAACTCCAGCATAACAAGCAATAGATCATAATGTTTTTTTTAGGGCCGGGACTTTAACCCTAACCCTAACCCTAATTAAGATTAATTAATTACACAAAAAATAACGCGTTAAACATTTTAACGCATTTTAATCGCACTTATTAATAGAGTCATTCGTAAATGCTGCAGACCCTGTTTTAGTTCGAGAACTCCGGGGTTGTGATGCAGTGTAAATAAAAGTAGACGGAACCTAAACGAACAGCTGATTTTAACGTGACAACGCATCAATTTCAAAGTAAAAATGATTTATTCTGGTAAATGGACGTTTGCAACGGAGGTTTTGCCCAATAAACATCTACCAACAAACTACAGACTATTTTAACATGTATCCTAATGTCTGTTATATGCTAATGTTTGAGTATTGTTGGGTTTAAATATTGTTGTAATGTTGTTTTGTTTCAATTTAATTAGTTTATTACGAGTTTAATTTAAGTTTTGTTTGCTACTTTAAAACGAATTTCGTTTCAAATAATTTGTCTCGTAATTATAAACAATGTTTTGTTGTTAGGTTTTGTGAATATAAATTAAAAAGAACATTAAAAGCAACACCGTGCATCTCATTGATGCATATGCTACCGAATGCCAAAACATGCAGTGAGTAGCCTATATCACTTACTTTTCAAAAAATCAGCCTGGCAGTGCCCAGAAGTTAAATTTACACGCGCATTTAGAGCATACTGTAGCAGCACGTTTGATCTGCGGTGTGCTTAAGACTTTTAAAAATCCACTTCATATTAATTTTAATAGGCTACTTTGACGGAGGACACGCACAGAGAACAGTGACGGCAGGTAAAGGAAAAAAGTTAAACGAATAGAGTCAGTTTGTAAGAACATTTTTAAATTGATCAGAGTTCATATTGATGATCTTATAGTCAATGAACTATTATAAACATAACAGCAAGAAAAGCTGAAGAGGAACTCGCAACATTAAAGCAATAAGCATTTATGTAGGCTAAAGCTATATATCACCTCTTATTTTTTTTAAATTTAGTTAAGTTTCAATGGTAACACTAAAGGCGCGTACATTATGCAGCGCTTTTCACATCCAAATCCCACTTAAGAAACCTATAAACGATGTGCAACTTAAAAAATATATTATGCACATTTTTATATATTTTAATTTTAATATAGGCTATATAGTATATTATGTTTTGTTGTTTTTATACGCGAGGTGGGGCATCCGCGCACATACTGTAGGTACCGGAACGCAGACAGTCAAAACATGAGAAGTCCCGAACCCTGCAATATTAAACAAACTACTTTAAGAAATGCGGGCCAGGAAGCGGGTCGGGTATAATATATATATTTTTTTCTTTGCGGTCCGAGTTGCGGGCGGGTTGTTTATACATTGACCCGCGAATCACTGGTAAGCGTCGATAAGAGCATGGTTGTGTGTAAGATATGCAACAAGGAATTCACATATCACCGCAGCACATCGAGCCTCAAGTATAATCTCAATGCAAAACATACAGCAGCTAGCGTGGACATTAGCCTCCATTAGACTCCGGGTACAACGACGTGGTTGAACAAAAATAAACAATATTTTGTTAAGCATATGTATTCAGTCATTATTCATAAAAATCCATGTAAAAATACTTCTTAATGTTCTCAGGTCAAATATTTATATGAGATTAAAATGCGATTAATTTAGATTAATTAATTACAAAGCCTCTAATTAATTAGATAAATTTTTTTAATCGAGTCCCGGCCCTAGTTTTTTTAAATTATAGTATTACAAATAGAAATAAAACATATAGGAACACTTTGTCATGTGATGAACAACACATGTGTGAATTTGACCAACTGAACGGACTTTACACAATGTTTAAAGAGAGATATATTTGTGTGACTTTTAGGTCCCTACATGTTGTTTATGAATCTGCGTCTCACCTGAAGATGCTGCAGATCGTCTTCTTGAATGTTCTGAGACAAATTATAAACCTGTGAATAAAAACACACAGAAGGTTCGGCAGAAGTCCCTGATGATGGGCATGACGTCATGTGATGTGACATGATGTATGTGTGTTGTACCTGTAGAGAGCTGGTCATGGTGCTGAGAGCAAACAGTGTGGCGCAGTCTTTAATGGTGGACTGACTGTCAAACGCTCCCTGTGTGTCCAGCAGCAGTACAGCCACCTGACAAACAAACACAAACGCTCAGATCTCACACAACAACAACGAGGACCATTTACACCATCAACAAAGATTTCAGTCGGAGCCGACGGTGTAGTGGGCAGCGCTCCGACATATGGTGCAAATGCATTTCCGAGTTCGAATCCCGGCTCGAGGTCCTTTGCCGATCCCATACCCCTCTCTCCACCCTCTACTTTCCTGTCGTCTCTTAAAAACTACTGTCTGTCAATAAAGGCAAAAATGGCCCAAAAAAATTATAATTAAAAAAAAAGATTTCTATAAACATTCACAAGACTACAACAGAGTGGTTAGCAAGGAATAATTGACAATGACCGTTGAATTATTGGACAATAACGCACACCCAAGGTAGTAATGCAGTACAATATAAAGTGGAGTTACACCACAGGTGTGCATTATTTTGAAATACTGCAAAGTATTATTTTATAGTTACCACAGACATTGATCTGGTGATTATTTTAAGACATTTGACAGATTTCTCAACCAATCAAAATAAGCAGACCCGTGGTATAAACAATAATAATCTACTGTGTCAATAAATATGCTCCTACAGGATTATGTAATATTACAAGCAAGAGTCTCAGTGATCAGTTTTATAGAGATCTGCAGGAATTAATAAATACCATCACAATGTTACAAAACAGCAGATTTAACAACAACAACACAATAAACACAGAACAAGAGTATCTTTATTCAAATACATCAATACACAATAATATCTGGATCATAAGACACGCCGTCACACATGTTCAGTGATGATGGTTGGGTTCATTCTTACCTTGCTGCCATCAGGTTTCTCCACTACAAACACTTTATTCCAGGCCTGAATCCCTGTGGTCTCGCGCTCACAACCGCCTCGCCATGTAAAGCCGGTCAGGGGTTCGTCGCTCCCACCAAGCCACAAATCTGAGCTCTGCTGAGACCAAACAAACAAACAAACAAACAAACTGTAAGACATCACATATACTGTACTGACACCACATAGCCATTGAAGTGAAAAATCACTGCAGTTCAGTTCAGTTCAGTTCAGTTCAGTGAGACATCCACAACAAACTCTCAAGAACAAAACATTTTTGTCCAACACAAAACAACAGTTTCAGCAAAAATCACAAAGACCAAAGCTGCTTAAACATAATCCAAAAACTCCACACAGCCATAAACCCCCTAAAGTCTACATGTTTATTACCCATATATAATAAACATTTAACAAATATACAGACCATTGTTGTCTGCCCAAAACCAAACAAGCTCAGAGACACTGACTCTCAAACCCCGAGTCTCAGTTTAAAGAGATTCAACCTCACATTGTTATCATCACACAGAGGAAAAACACTTTACTGTGAACCTGAGGAAGATAACATAAATCAGCCTCCTAATAACTTCAGTGTGTATCTTATACCACACACTGTACTGTACTGTAGTGTAGTGTCCTGTAGTGTCCTGTAGTAGTGTAGTGTAGTGTAGTGTAGTGTAGTGTAGTGTAGTGTCCTGTAGTGTAGTGTAGTGTACTGTACTGTAGCGTAGTGTCCTGCAGTGTCCTGTAGTAGTGTAGTGTAGTGTAGTGTAGTGTAGTGTAGTGTCCTGTAGTAGTGTAGTGTAGTGTAGTGTAGTGTCCTGTAGTAGTGTAGTGTAGTGTAGTGTAGTGTACTGTAGTGTAGTGTCCTGTAGTGTACTGTAGTGTACTGTACTGTAGCGTAGTGTCCTGCAGTGTCCTGTAGTAGTGTAGTGTAGTGTACTGTAGTGTAGTGTCCTGTAGTGTACTGTAGTGTACTGTACTGTAGCGTAGTGTCCTGCAGTGTCCTGTAGTACTGTAGTGTAGTGTAGTGTAGTGTAGTGTAGTGTAGTGTCCTGTAGTGTACTGTAGTGTACTGTACTGTAGCGTAGTGTCCTGCAGTGTCCTGTAGTAGTGTACTGTAGTGTACTGTACTGTAGCGTAGTGTCCTGCAGTGTCCTGTAGTAGTGTAGTGTAGTGTAGTGTAGTGTAGTGTAGTGTCCTGTAGTAGTGTAGTGTAGTGTAGTGTAGTGTCCTGTAGTAGTGTAGTGTAGTGTAGTGTAGTGTAGTGTAGTGTCCTGTAGTGTACTGTAGTGTACTGTAGTGTACTGTAGCGTAGTGTCCTGCAGTGTCCTGTAGTAGTGTAGTGTAGTGTAGTGTAGTGTAGTGTAGTGTCCTGTAGTGTAGTGTAGTGTACTGTACTGTAGCGTAGTGTCCTGCAGTGTCCTGTAGTAGTGTAGTGTAGTGTAGTGTAGTGTAGTGTAGTGTCCTGTAGTAGTGTAGTGTAGTGTAGTGTAGTGTCCTGTAGTAGTGTAGTGTAGTGTAGTGTAGTGTAGTGTAGTGTCCTGTAGTGTACTGTAGTGTACTGTAGTGTACTGTAGTGTACTGTAGCGTAGTGTCCTGCAGTGTCCTGTAGTAGTGTAGTGTAGTGTACTGTAGTGTAGTGTCCTGTAGTGTCCTGTAGTGTAGTGTACTGTAGTGTACTGTACTGTAGCGTAGTGTCCTGCAGTGTCCTGTAGTAGTGTAGTGTAGTGTAGTGTAGTGTAGTGTCCTGTAGTGTACTGTAGTGTACTGTACTGTAGCGTAGTGTCCTGCAGTGTCCTGTAGTAGTGTAGTGTAGTGTACTGTAGTGTAGTGTCCTGTAGTGTACTGTAGTGTACTGTACTGTAGCGTAGTGTCCTGTAGTAGTGTAGTGTAGTGTACTGTAGTGTAGTGTCCTGTAGTGTACTGTAGTGTACTGTACTGTAGCGTAGTGTCCTGCAGTGTCCTGTAGTACTGTAGTGTAGTGTAGTGTAGTGTCCTGTAGTGTACTGTAGTGTACTGTACTGTAGCGTAGTGTCCTGCAGTGTCCTGTAGTAGTGTAGTGTAGTGTAGTGTAGTGTAGTGTCCTGTAGTGTACTGTAGTGTACTGTACTGTAGCGTAGTGTCCTGCAGTGTCCTGTAGTAGTGTAGTGTAGTGTACTGTAGTGTAGTGTCCTGTAGTGTCCTGTAGTGTAGTGTAGTGTAGTGTCCTGTAGTAGTGTAGTGTAGTGTAGTGTAGTGTAGTGTAGTGTAGTGTAGTGTCCTGTAGTAGTGTAGTGTAGTGTAGTGTAGTGTCCTGTAGTAGTGTAGTGTAGTGTAGTGTAGTGTAGTGTCCTGTAGTGTACTGTAGTGTACTGTAGCGTAGTGTCCTGCAGTGTCCTGTAGTAGTGTAGTGTAGTGTACTGTAGTGTAGTGTCCTGTAGTGTCCTGTAGTGTAGTGTACTGTAGTGTACTGTACTGTAGCGTAGTGTCCTGCAGTGTCCTGTAGTAGTGTAGTGTAGTGTAGTGTAGTGTAGTGTAGTGTAGTGTAGTGTAGTGTAGTGTAGTGTAGTGTAGCGTAGTGTCCTGCAGTGTCCTGTAGTAGTGTAGTGTAGTGTAGTGTAGTGTAGTGTCCTGTAGTGTACTGTAGTGTACTGTACTGTAGCGTAGTGTCCTGCAGTGTCCTGTAGTAGTGTAGTGTAGTGTACTGTAGTGTAGTGTCCTGTAGTGTACTGTAGTGTACTGTACTGTAGCGTAGTGTCCTGCAGTGTCCTGTAGTAGTGTAGTGTAGTGTACTGTAGTGTAGTGTCCTGTAGTGTACTGTAGTGTACTGTACTGTAGCGTAGTGTCCTGCAGTGTCCTGTAGTACTGTAGTGTAGTGTAGTGTAGTGTAGTGTAGTGTCCTGTAGTGTACTGTACTGTAGCGTAGTGTCCTGCAGTGTCCTGTAGTAGTGTAGTGTAGTGTAGTGTCCTGTAGTGTACTGTAGTGTACTGTACTGTAGCGTAGTGTCCTGCAGTGTCCTGTAGTAGTGTAGTGTAGTGTAGTGTAGTGTAGTGTAGTGTAGTGTCCTGTAGTAGTGTAGTGTAGTGTAGTGTAGTGTCCTGTAGTAGTGTAGTGTAGTGTAGTGTAGTGTAGTGTAGTGTCCTGTAGTGTACTGTAGTGTACTGTAGTGTACTGTAGTGTACTGTAGCGTAGTGTCCTGCAGTGTCCTGTAGTAGTGTAGTGTAGTGTACTGTAGTGTAGTGTCCTGTAGTGTCCTGTAGTGTAGTGTACTGTAGTGTACTGTACTGTAGCGTAGTGTCCTGCAGTGTCCTGTAGAGTAGTGTAGTGTAGTGTAGTGTAGTGTAGTGTAGTGTAGTGTAGTGTAGTGTACTGTAGTGTACTGTACTGTAGCGTAGTGTCCTGCAGTGTCCTGTAGTAGTGTAGTGTAGTGTAGTGTAGTGTAGTGTAGTGTAGTGTCCTGTAGTGTACTGTACTGTAGCGTAGTGTCCTGCAGTGTCCTGTAGTAGTGTAGTGTAGTGTACTGTAGTGTAGTGTCCTGTAGTGTACTGTAGTGTACTGTACTGTAGCGTAGTGTCCTGCAGTGTCCTGTAGTAGTGTAGTGTAGTGTAGTGTAGTGTAGTGTCCTGTAGTGTACTGTAGTGTACTGTACTGTAGCGTAGTGTCCTGCAGTGTCCTGTAGTAGTGTAGTGTAGTGTAGTGTAGTGTCCTGTAGTGTACTGTAGTGTACTGTACTGTAGCGTAGTGTCCTGCAGTGTCCTGTAGTAGTGTAGTGTAGTGTACTGTAGTGTAGTGTCCTGTAGTGTACTGTAGTGTACTGTACTGTAGCGTAGTGTCCTGCAGTGTCCTGTAGTAGTGTAGTGTAGTGTACTGTAGTGTAGTGTCCTGTAGTGTACTGTAGTGTACTGTACTGTAGCGTAGTGTCCTGCAGTGTCCTGTAGTAGTGTAGTGTAGTGTAGTGTAGTGTAGTGTAGTGTAGTGTAGTGTAGTGTAGTGTCCTGTAGTGTAGTGTCCTGTAGTGTAGTGTAGTGTAGTGTAGTGTACTGTACTGTAGCGTAGTGTCCTGCAGTGTAGTGTCCTGTAGTGTAGTGTAGTGTAGTGTAGTGTAGTGTAGTGCACTGCAGTGCAGTGTAGTGTAGTGTAGTGTAGTGTAGTGTAGTGTAGTTTAGTGTAGTGTCCTGTAGTGTAGTGTAGTGTAGTGTAGTGTAGTGTACTGTACTGTAGCGTAGTGTCCTGCAGTGTAGTGTCCTGTAGTGTAGTGTAGTGTAGTGTAGTGTAGTGTAGTGTAGTGTAGTGCACTGCAGTGCAGTGTAGTGTAGTGTAGTGTAGTGTAGTTTAGTGTAGTGTCCTGTAGTGTAGTGTAGTGTCCTGTAGTGTAGTGTAGTGTAGTGTAGTGTAGTGTAGTGTACTGTACTGTAGCGTAGTGTCCTGCAGTGTCCTGTAGTGTAGTGTCCTGTAGTGTAGTGTCCTGTAGTGTAGTGTCCTGTAGTGTAGTGTCCTGTAGTGTAGTGTCCTGTAGTGTAGTGTCCTGTAGTGTAGTGTCCTGTAGTGTAGTGTCCTGTAGTGTAGTGTCCTGTAGTGTAGTGTCCTGTAGTGTAGTGTCCTGTAGTGTAGTGTCGTAGTGTAGTGTCCTGTAGTGTAGTGTCCTGTAGTGTAGTGTCCTGTAGTGTAGTGTCCTGTAGTGTAGTGTCCTGTAGTGTAGTGTCCTGTAGTGTAGTGTCCTGTAGTGTAGTGTAGTGTAGTGCAGTGTAGTGTAGTGCACTGTAGTGTAGTGCACTGTAGTGTCCTGTAGTGTAGTGTCCTGTAGTGTAGTGTCCTGTAGTGTAGTGTCCTGTAGTGTAGTGTAGTGTAGTGTAGTGTAGTGTAGTGTAGTGTAGTGTAGTGTAGTGTAGTGTAGTGTAGTGTAGTGTAGTGCACTGCAGTGCAGTGCAGTGTAGTGTAGTGTAGTGTAGTTTAGTGTAGTGTCCTGTAGTGTAGTGTAGTGTCCTGTAGTGTAGTGTAGTGTAGTGTAGTGTAGTGTAGTGTACTGTACTGTAGCGTAGTGTCCTGCAGTGTCCTGTAGTGTAGTGTCCTGTAGTGTAGTGTCCTGTAGTGTAGTGTCCTGTAGTGTAGTGTCCTGTAGTGTAGTGTCCTGTAGTGTAGTGTCCTGTAGTGTAGTGTCCTGTAGTGTAGTGTCCTGTAGTGTAGTGTCCTGTAGTGTAGTGTCCTGTAGTGTAGTGTCCTGTAGTGTAGTGTCGTGTAGTGTAGTGTCGTGTAGTGTAGTGTCGTGTAGTGTAGTGTCGTGTAGTGTAGTGTCGTGTAGTGTAGTGTCCTGTAGCGTAGTGTCCTGCAGTGTCCTGTAGTGTAGTGTCCTGTAGTGTAGTGTCCTGTAGTGTAGTGTCCTGTAGTGTAGTGTCCTGTAGTGTAGTGTCCTGTAGTGTAGTGTCCTGTAGTGTAGTGTCCTGTAGTGTAGTGTCCTGTAGTGTAGTGTAGTGTAGTGCAGTGTAGTGTAGTGCACTGTAGTGTAGTGCACTGTAGTGTCCTGTAGTGTAGTGTCCTGTAGTGTAGTGTCCTGTAGTGTAGTGTCCTGTAGTGTAGTGTCCTGTAGTGTAGTGTAGTGTAGTGTAGTGTAGTGTAGTGTAGTGTAGTGTAGTGTAGTGTAGTGTAGTGTAGTGCACTGCAGTGCAGTGCAGTGTAGTGTAGTGTAGTGTAGTTTAGTGTAGTGTCCTGTAGTGTAGTGTAGTGTCCTGTAGTGTAGTGTAGTGTAGTGTAGTGTAGTGTAGTGTACTGTACTGTAGCGTAGTGTCCTGCAGTGTCCTGTAGTGTAGTGTCCTGTAGTGTAGTGTCCTGTAGTGTAGTGTCCTGTAGTGTAGTGTCCTGTAGTGTAGTGTCCTGTAGTGTAGTGTCCTGTAGTGTAGTGTCCTGTAGTGTAGTGTCCTGTAGTGTAGTGTCCTGTAGTGTAGTGTCCTGTAGTGTAGTGTCCTGTAGTGTAGTGTCCTGTAGTGTAGTGTCGTGTAGTGTAGTGTCGTGTAGTGTAGTGTCGTGTAGTGTAGTGTCGTGTAGTGTAGTGTCGTGTAGTGTAGTGTCCTGTAGCGTAGTGTCCTGCAGTGTCCTGTAGTGTAGTGTCCTGTAGTGTAGTGTCCTGTAGTGTAGTGTCCTGTAGTGTAGTGTCCTGTAGTGTAGTGTCCTGTAGTGTAGTGTCCTGTAGTGTAGTGTAGTGTAGTGTAGTGTAGTGTAGTGCACTGTAGTGTAGTGCACTGTAGTGTCCTGTAGTGTAGTGTCCTGTAGTGTAGTGTAGTGTAGTGTAGTGTAGTGTAGTGTAGTGTAGTGTAGTGTAGTGTAGTGTAGTGTAGTGTCCTGTAGTGTAGTGTAGTGTCCTGTAGTGTAGTGTAGTGTAGTGTAGTGTAGTGTACTGTAGTGTACTGTACTGTAGCGTAGTGTCCTGCAGTGTCCTGTAGTAGTGTAGTGTAGTGTAGTGTAGTGTAGTGTAGTGTAGTGTAGTGTAGTGTAGTGCACTGTAGTGTAGTGTAGTGCACTGTAGTGTAGTGTACTGTAGTGTACTGTACTGTAGCGTAGTGTCCTGCAGTGTCCTGTAGTAGTGTAGTGTAGTGTAGCGTAGCGTAGCATAGCGTAGTGTAGTGTCGTGTAGTGTAGCGTAGTGTACTATAGCGTAGTGTAGCATAGCGTAGTGTAGCGTAGTGTAGTGTAGCGTAGCGTAGTGTAGTGTAGTTTAAAAAAAAGTATGCAGTGTGCAGTCTTATTATTAACATGTAAGGCCTTGTCCACATGTATACAGGTATTTTCAAAACTGTACCATTTTCTATGCGGTTTGGCCGATCGTCCACATGCAAAACACAGTATCGGGTGACTGAAACCGAACTTTTATAAAAAGCTTTGCTGTGTAGGCGGTGAAAACAGAGTTTTTGGCATGTGATGTGCTCCTGATTGGCCAACATGACTTTACATTAAGGGATATATCGACATCTGTTGATAGCTCTTCATATCGTGTTTTTGTGTGTTCATGAACGTGGAGAAGGAGGGAATAAAATACCTGTGTACATGTGGACTAGGCCTCAGAAAATGAAGAATAGTTGATCCGAGAGGATTGTATGTTTTGTTCTGTTCTGACCTGGTTGTACATGAATCTGAGCATAAAGTCCAGCAGGAAAGATTTTCCCTTGCGGAAGGCGCCGGCCACAGACACCACCACCACATTGAGATCTCGCACGTGCTCCTGCAAGAGAATCCGCTCCAGAAGGTCTTCATCCAAAGAAAACTCATGATTGTCCTCATCCGCGATGACGATCTGGACCGGCCCGACCTCCTCCAGCAGAGGTTTATCATCCGGCTCATCAGGAATCATCTCATGCTGGACATCCTCCACTCCAGAGACGCCTGCTGACACACGCAAACACGTCTCTGAAATCACAACAACCACGTGACTTTTATCATCATCAAACTACAGATCAAAGTGGAGAATAGTTCATCGTCAGTCAAAACACACGGAGGTTCAGGAACAACCACACAGATGGGTCAAAACACAGCCTGGTTTTTCATTTTAAAGTGATTCAGAATGTTTTTCAGATACATGCACACACATGACTGCATTATAAATCAGTTCAAACAAGTACAACCGAATAAAGCACAACTTTGGTCATCACAGATGGACATTTAACTGTGAAATGTGTGAAGTTTAGAGGGGACATATCACATCAGTCGATCATCATCATATTTTAGACTCGTGTCGTGTAAAACATCTAGATTTACAATCAGCACAGGAAACACAGACTGAAAAATACTCATGAACCATTCATAAAATCAAACACGAGCAGGAAACACTTGAGACACCATCAAGGGTTAAAATATCTCAAAGACGTTGTGTCAGAAGATCAGCCAATGAATGTTGTTAAAACTGTGACCCACATCAACCCATCTCCTGTTACCCACAAACAACAAACAAACCCCTGAAGAGGCTTTAAGTTGAGTAACATTACACCTATACACAAATGATTCGGGGGGAGGGGGGGTTGTGTTGTAATACATAATGAAAAAAACAACCTGATGTTATGAACAACCGAACCTGAGTGACAGCAACCATTAATACACTGTCAATAAAGTTTGATCTCATAAAATTAAGCAGTGGAACAACAACACGACAACATCAGTGATACACACACAGACACACACACACACGCACACACACATCATCCAGATCTTTTATCACAATGAGAAGAGCAAAACATGAAAGCATCCTGAGGTATAAATGTCACGAGAAACAACAGTGACCTTCAGAATAAACCCAGCTTATAGTTTCTGTTTCAGGTTAATGAACTGTTTCTAATGTAAGTCAAACTCAAACATGCGAGACGCTGGAAACAACAAAGAGATTTTCCACAAATAAACATCAGAGCAGCTTTACAGAAAAACATTTCACTATTTGATGTTTATCATTTCATGTGTTATTATTAGGAAGCAAACTCAAACTTGTAATAAAGTATAATTATCTGTAAAGAAAAGACATATTTCATATATAAACTATGCTGACAGTAAAAATGAAAGTAAATAAGCAACATGAGGTTCTCAATGGCATCTTTAATCCAAAGCATTGTGTTGAAAAACACCACAATCAACACCACCATCACAGCACAAAAAACATCACAACACAACCGCTATCACAACACCGCCGTCATCACCATCACAACATCTTCATCACCATCATTACCATCACAACACAACCACCACCATCACAACACAACCACCACCATCACAACACAACCACCACCATCACAACACAACCACCACCATCACAACACAACCACCACCATCACAACACAACCACCACCATCACAACACAACCACCACCATCACAACACAACCACCACCATCATAACACAACCACCATCATCTCCATCACAACACAACCACCATCATCATCTCCATCACAACACAACCACCATCATCATCTCCATCACAACACAACACAACCACCATCATCATCTCCATCACAACACCAACACCATCATCATCTCCATCACAACACAACACAACCACCATCATCATCTCCATCACAACACCATCATCATCATCATCATCATCACAACACCATCATCACCAAACACCACCAATCTCTGTGATAAATAAATCAACTCCGTTTTAGTTATATTTTCTCACTACATTTTCTATATGTCACTCTTCTCAAAGGTCACATACAAATAAACGAATAAAATACACAATGAAGAATAAACACATAAATAAATAAGCAACATTTCATTGTAATGATTAGCTGACAGGATTGTGTTAGCCTCATTTCATTAACACATCACAGAGATTTACTGAAGCACATGATTTGATTTCTCAGCATATCGCGTGAACTCTTTAATTTAATTTAATGCTATCTGTTTATATTTTCATAATATTATTATTATTATTCATTTTACCGCAGCACAAGCGCTGGCCTGCACGCGCATCCCGCCAAACTGTTATCACGCGCCGCTGCCGTTAAACACACACGCGCGCAATCACGGCTTGACACAACTCGTTTATCCCGGCCGATGTATAATTTACCTTCCGTGTATTTGCTCCCGGTGCAGTTCTGTCCCGTGTGGTTTCGGTGTTTTAACCTGCTCTTCTCCGCCATCTTGACCCCCGTTCAAAATAATCGCACGCGCGTGACGTCACGAGCGCCGCTACATTCGTTCGCTCGCTCGCTCCTTTATCACGAACGCGCGCAGTGCACTTCCCTCAATAATGCGCGTTCTTGTGTTTGACACAACATCAACAGTCTTTGAATAAAAAACAGTCTTTGAATCCTGGTAAACGCAGACAGACGTGAACGTGATTGAGTCATTCTATGAAACGGGTGCCATTTGGGTCCGCAACATTTGATGAGATGCATAAGGCACAAAAATGTCCTAAAATGTTCTAACAAAGCTTAAAGTTATTCATTCAAGGGTTCTTGTTAACATGATATATGATAAAAACACTATTCTTAAAGAATAACATACTATTTTTAATAATTTTGCATTAGTACATAGCCATTTTCACATGTCCGTGTTGACCAACATGACATTTGCATCCAAAATATCACCAAATAAGTTATGTATTTTTTAAAAAAATATATTGTTTTCATGATTATATTTGTGTCCCTTTTCACATAAGATACATTTTATTCAAAATAAACCTTATTTTTTTGTAAATATTTGATGATTTGTGTGCGTCCCTCAATTTGACTTACCACCCCGTCACACTAACTTGTTTTATCTATAAATAATGTACTGTTGCTTTAAATGACATCACAAAGCACAAGTGACATCATTGGAGCCTTGTTGCCACCAAGAACAAAAACAGGCAAATACTGACATTCCTCTACATTCTTTATTTGTTGATTTTTTTGTGTTAGACAGGCACCGTCAAGCTCAAAGCAACCACCCCGTCACGCAATATAGAGAGGGAAAACTAATTTCGATATATTTTTTTACATTATTAATGCAAATTAAATTATATTTCAGATAGAATGCATGTATGCTAGGTGAGGAACTTGACCACATGGGAGATCTGCGGCCATTTTGGGATGATATTTACCATCCCGTCACATACCACCCCGTCACAAGTTTTATTGTGACGTGGTGGTAAGGGATGTGACGGGGTGGTTCTGATATAGACTAATAAATTGTTTCTGTTAACTTAACATGGTTTGTTTATTCATTCATTCACTCACTATGTCACTCAATCACTCTGTCACTCACTCACTATGTCACTCACTCACTCTGTCACTCACTCACTCACTGTGCCACTCACTCACTCACTCACTCACTGTGTCACTCACTCACTCACTCACTGTGTCACTCACTCACTGTGTCACTCACTCAATCACTCACTCACTCTGTCACTCACTCACTGTGTCACTCACTCACTATGTCACTCACTCACTGTGTCACTCACTGTGTCACTCCCTCATTCACTCACTGTGTCACTCACTCACTCACTCACTGTGTCACTCACTCACTGTGTCACTCACTCAATCACTCACTCACTCTGTCACTCACTCACTGTGTCACTCACTCACTCACTCACTCACTCACTCACTGTGTCACTCACTCACTGTGTCACTCACTCACTCACCCACTCAGTCACTCACTCACTGTGCCACTCACTCACTCACTCACTGTGCCACTCACTCACTCACTCACTCACTGTGCCACTCACTCACTCTGTCACTCACTCACTAACTCAGTCACTGTGTCACTCACTCACTGTGTCACTCGCTCACTCACTCACTCACTCACTCACCCACTCACTGTAATGATGCTCTTATTTTAGTTTTTCACAGCATGACCAAAGTTTCCAATGTTAATGTTTCCCCTCCCCCAGTTTTATAAAGATTAAAACAAGCATACCATATATAGATACACACTTTGTCCATACCACCTTGTCACGGTGAACCTATCTGTGACATCAGTTACCACCCCGTCACGGGGTCATTTTGTTAAAAACTTATGTAATAGAAAATACATTTTAAATAAATTAATGTTGAATAATGTTCTTGTTGTGTGGACTAATCAAATAAATGTAAGTTTATTTGTATTTTTTAAGTGTATTCGTATGTTTTTGTACAAACAATGAGGCCATTGAAATGTCGAATTCATATTTCAAGATTAAAAAACGAATAATAATTATTTAAATTAAATTATAGACTTTCTATTGATGGTTTCCAAGAAAGGGACATTTTACTATTAGGAAAACATTAGATTTTATAAATATATTTCTTGTTTTACTACACAGATGGCAAACATATTGTCCGTGACGGGGTGGTAAAAGAAAGACTTCTGTGCCAGAATAAAACTGATAATATTATTAACAATTTTGTACCTGAGCTGGTAAAATATGTTTTTTGGTAGGATTAACAATATATTTAAAGTTGTAAGTAAAAAAAATAAAGTTTGTTCTTAATGAAAATTTTGACAATTGCAAAGTGGAAATGGCACCCGTTTCGTAGAATGACTCGATTATGAAACATCAAGAGCAGTTTATTATTATTATTAAATATCATACAAACTGTAATTGTGTGTGCGCGTGCGGTAACTAACTATAGTGCATGGATGGAGACTCAAATATGTTCAGTATGAGGAAACATCACCAGCTGATGCTCTGATAAAAATCATTATTGACACCGTGAGGATGTAGTTTCAATCTGTGTGATGCGTTTACACTAAGGTGACCAGATTTTTAAAATGAAAACCGGGGACATTTCCTAGTTAAATGGTCAAAATATCATTAAAATCTCATTTGTTGTTATCTATGAATTACAAAATGGGGACAAAATGTTTTTTGAAAGTTTTCTTCTTTTTATTGTTGTGGGTTCACTGCAAAAAATGACTTACTTCTTACTTAATAGTATTTTTGTCATATTTTCAGCTCAAATATCTCAGAAATCTTAAATCATGATGCAATTTCTTGATAAGCAAAATCCCCTATGAAAAATCTAGCTTTAAGAAAAAAATTAAGTGAATTTGTGCTTAAAACATGCAAAAAAAGTTGTGGCAGATTTTTTTTAAGCACAAATTTGATATTTTGGTCTAAAAATTAGACTTATATTCTTAGGTCATTTTGCCCATCAAGATTTTATTTATATTTGTACTGAAAACAAGAGAAAAATACTAATAAGAAAGTAATTTTGCAGTGTTTCTAATTGAATAATTTCTGTATCCTAAAAATCTATTTTGCCCGTTTTTTACAAGAGACATACCCCATCATCAAAAATGACTTAAGGTACTACTTCAGCTGATTTCATTACATTGTAAACGTGAAGAACAGAAGGAATCATGCAAAATGTAAACATATAGACATACCCCATCATTAAAAATGACTTCTAAGGTACTACTTCAGGTGATTTCATTACATTGTAAACGTGAAGAACAGAAGGAATAATGCAAAATGTAAACATATTTAGCCTACACAAAACAAATGCTCCGTAACATACTGTGATCAGTTCACTTCATTGGTTTATTATTTTATTTTAACATGAGTAGTTCGTACCTTAAGCCCCCATAATTTAACTGTTTTCATATCTTATGATAACTTGATTGATGATAATGACGCTCTCTCATATGTCTCGTAGTAAATTCTTCATCGCAAAATCAGTGGCGTGCGCAACTAAGTAGCTCGCGGGCGCGGCCCCCTCTACTGGTGAAAATAATCATTACATGATTGCTTCGCTCTGGTACTACATGTTGATCGGGTTTTTCAGTGTATTTGCTGGTTGTTTTGGACATGCTGTAAAACGGGGACATTTCCGGGGACAGCTTCAGTCGGGGACAGAACACCAAAAAACGGGACTGTCCCCGGAAAACGGGGACGTCTGGTCACCTTAGTTTACACACACACACGCACGCACGCACGCACGCACGCACGCACGCACGCACACACACACACACACACACACACACACACACACACACACACACACACACGGATGTTCGGCTTGATTACACAAAGACTGCAGAAGCAGAACATATGACTGAACATTAGCACAGTGAATAAAGTAGAGCAGGTCAGTGAGGAGGAGTGTGATGATGATGATGATGAAGGGCTGAACCAATCAGGTCAACGGTGACAGGTCTCATCTGTTTGAGATCTCTTCAGCTGGTGCAATTAAAGGCTTACCAATCAGTACACCACTATGATGTTTTGTGATATCTCAACAGTCACATGATGTAATCCACCTGACCTCAGTCTTGTGTTTGGGGAACAGAGACAATAAAATAAACATTCATGAAATATTCTGAGGTTTATATGTTTAGTGCTGAGGGAGCTCAACCAGGACACTGCAGTGACAAACTAAAGTATAGACATGAAAATACATCAGGGCTCCACACATGTGAACCGACAGCAGACCCAGCAAACAATGACCTGGCGGTCCGCCGGCGGTTTTTGGGCGGCACGAAGTCAGCGGCTTCACGCGGTCGGACCACCGTCGGAGCACCTTCGGCAAACCGACCAACGTAAAAAAGTTGTCGGTCTGCCGGCGTTTCTTGGGTGGCAAGCCACCAGCGGCTTGCCCCTGCTGGACCACCGTTGGTACACCAGTGGCAAACCGCCCCAGCAAATAATGACCTGGCGGTCCGCCGGCGGTTTTTGGGTGGCACGAAGTCAGCGGCTTGACGCGGTCGGACCACCGTCGGGGCACCTTCGGCAAACCGACCAACGTAAAAAAGCTGTCGGTCTGCCGGCGTTTCTTGGGTGGCAAGCCACCAGCGGCTTGCCCCTGCTGAACCACCGTTGGTACACCAGTGGCAAACCGCCCCAGCAAACAATGACCTGGCGGTTTGCCGGCGGTTTTTGGGTGGCACAAAGTCAGCAGCTTGACGCGGTCGGCCCACCGTCGGGGCACCTTCGGCAAACCGACCAACGTAAAAAAGCTGTCTGTCTCCCGGCGTTTCAGGGGTGGCGAGCCACCAGGGGCGTGCCCCTGCTGGACCACCGTTGGTACACCAGTGGCAAACTGCTAGTTTTCTACTGAAACTAAGAATTATAAAAATCTTAAGAAAATACATGAAAAGCAATATGAGACTGCATATAGGGCTTATTTAACGAAATGCATACATATTTTTTAATATTTCAGTTTAAAAGAATTTTAAGGATAGAATAAAAAATGAGAGATAGTGTTTAATACAATATAGTCCACGTGCAGCCGTGGTAATTTGGACATTTATAGACAACAAAACGAGTTTGTGATTTCATAATCATTTTAGGAGATTTTAAATTGTTTTAGTGATTATGTCAATGTGTGAATTTGCCATGATGCGTGTGCTGTGCGCGCCGAACACGTGCCCTTTTTGGCTTGTTCGACTTCATGCGGCGCTGCAAGAACCGACAGCTGTATGACGTCAAAGTACCACGAGAACGATTCGAGAACTCATACGAAGTGTAATTTCGTCTCGCTCTCGCGGCACTTTAACGTCATCCGTCTGTCAATTCTGGCGGGGCCGCAGGCAGGAAGTCGAACAGCCTTCTTTCTCAATACGGATTACCATGAGGTTTTGATTAAGTTAAATCATATGGGAATCAAGGGAAGAGTGTTTACATGGATTAAGGAATTTTTGTCAGAGAGATCAATAATAGTAAGGATAAATGGGGTGACAAGTGAGCGGTATCAGGTAGAAAATGGTATTCCGCAAGGGAGTATTATCAGTCCTCTATTGTTCTCCATCATGATTAATGACATTTTTAAGGAAGTAGAGAATTTTGTAGATGTAGCATTGTTTGCAGATGATGGTACATTATGGAAAAGAGGGAGGAATGTGGAATTTGTGATGAATAAGATTCAGCAAGCAGTTGATGTAGTGGATAATTGGGCTATTAGATGGGGTTTTAGGATCTCAATGGATAAAACCAAAATAATGTTTTTTTCAAGAAAGAAACTGGCCAAGGAAATAAAAGTGAAACTTTCTGCTAATGAGTTAGAAAGGGTTGATTCCTTTAAATACTTGGGCATATGGTTTGATCAAAGATTGACATGGGCAATGCATATTCAAAAAATAATTGATAAGTGCAAAAAAGTAATAAATGTAATGAGGTGTTTGTGCGGAGTTGAGTGGGGAGCAAGTAGACATGCTTTAAGAACAATTTATACAGGTTTGATCAGGTCTATATTTGATTATGGTTGCTTAATATATGGATCTGCAGCCAAAACATGGCTGAACAAGTTGGATGTGATCCAAAATCAGGCGTTGAGATTATGCTGTGGTGCTGTCAAAACCACGCCAGTGACAGCAGTCCAGGTGGAGATGGGAGAAATGCCTCTTCACCTTAGAAGAGATCAGCTAGCCCTTGTGTATTGGGCAAACTTGAGAGGTCATAATGAAAAACATATGAGTCAATCAGTGCTGAAGCAATGTCAAGAGCGTGGAAACGCTCAAGTCAGAAGTTTTGGTTGGGTCATCAATGATAAAGTAAATGAAATGAGGATTAATGAGTTAAAAATAAGTCCTACTGTAGCGTTGCCAGTTAATCCACCATGGGTTTTTAAAGAGATGTCCATTGATTTGGGACTATTAGAAGAAAAGCAAGAAAATGACATAGACAAATACAGGGTGCAGAACTATTTAATGGAGAGGTATAGGGAGGATTTAATTATATATACAGATGCATCTAAACGGACGGATTCAGGAATGGGGGTTGCTTATGTTATCCCTAAATTAAAAATTGAAGTGGGTAAAAGAATCAGTGATGATTTAGCCGTTTACACAGCAGAGTTGATTGCTGTGTGGCTAGCTTTGATTTGGGTGGATGTCAATAGGCCTAGGAAGGCAATAATTGCTTCAGATTCCAGTTCAGCCTTAATTAGTATCAAAACGTTTCAGTCAAACTCAAGGCAGGGCATTGTATATGATATTCTAAAAGTGGCAAACAATCTGGTGAGGTCAGGAATTGATGTAACTCTTGTATGGGTACCAGCTCATATAGGAGTTGTAGGAAATGAGTCAGCAGATAAATACGCTATGCAAGCAGCTGGAAAGCCTAACATAGATATTGAGGTAAATTACAGTAAAGCAGAAATTAAAAGTATGGTTAAAAACAAAATGAAGGGAAAATGGCAAACATTATGGGACAGTGGGCAGACTGGAAGACAGTACTATAGTATACAGAACAAAGTGGGAAAGGGCAGAAATACGAACAGAAGTAAGGAGGAGGAGGATGTATTTTCAAGAATGAGATATGGTCACACACGATTAAACAATACACTGGTAATAATGAAGAAGCATGTTGATGGCAACTGTCAATTTTGCGGTAATTCAGAAACAATAGAGCATGTTATTTTACACTGTATTAAATATCAGGATGAAAGACAAAGATTAATAGCACAATTGCAAGGTGAACACATGAGGTTAAATTTACAGGACATTTTACAAATAAGCTCAGGTGGAATTTGTTTTAAGTATGTAATTGAATTTTTGAGGAAAACAGGATTAATTAAAAGAATTTAGATTATATATATATATTTTTTTTTTTTTCCAAATTTGTCTCATATTTTGAAAGGATTAGACTCTAGTACCACACTCCAGTCCAGATGGTGGCGGTAATGCACTATTAAAGTTAGTTGCCAACCGCCATTAAAACGGAAGAAGATTACCATGAGGTGGGACTGACGAAGCTCGTCTTTCACGGGTTTCTTTATTGTTTTCAGGTAAGTTTAGTCCCTCAAAATACACAAATAATACTCAAAACTATTATTGACACGTAACAGAAACGCTTGTGTTGAATATTTACTTAATAGAAATGTTTTTTTGTCTTCGAGAAAGTCTGATAGCATGTGGACGCTTTTCATAAGTGAAAATGTTATGGTGACTATAGCTTTTGCATTGTTTATTAAGTTTTGGCTTTTTAAAAAGCAACTTCGTGTGTTGATGAGATGATGTGATAGCTTTGTTCAGGTTGTCAATGCATTATTGGAAGTAACTTAGACAACTTTGTTTAGCCTAAAATATGCAATGTACTGCACAGTTAAACGGTGAAAAAACTTTCATATAGCGTGAGTATTTGGTGAAACTAGTAACTTACAAACACGTGTTATCGTGAACATACATATACAAAAAGTTGTTATTTTATTTTAGGAGTGACCAAAATAACCTCTATAATAGAAGAAAAGCTGAAGATTTCAAAATTTTCTGAAGGGCGCCACAGACAGAGATGTAAACTCAGGCAGGTTGAGAGCATATTAACTCACTTTTTTCCACAACATATTACCATGCATCTTGTAATTTTTCTGCGTTTATAGCAGTTATTCCAGGAAGGTTTTAACATCCAAACGTGAGTGGCACCATATGAGCAATATTAAATAAACAAGTAAACCTAAAAACATAGATTCTGTTATATTTTGTATACTTTAATTTTCTTTTCAGTGTTTCACATCCTTTTAATCAATATTGATTGCTTTGTGACAAATTGCATGTTATGTTTGTAGATTTTCCATGCTGATATCCGTGCAGCAGAGTCGAAGCAGACCTGTCAGAAACCATCTCTAAGGTGCTGTGAATCTCATAACTAGTAAGTACAACCTCAAACTAATACATTGCAGTTTACAGGTTTAAGGTTGTGGTTTATTTATAAAGTGCATCCAATTTCATTGGTAAAAAACAATGTTAATTTTGTGTATTTGGTATAATATGCAATGTGTTTGCGTGGTGTACGGTTAAAAACACATACATTTTTATAGCTTTAGATTTCCTCCCTTCCTCAAACGCATTGATTTTGTACAGAACTTATCGATCTGAAATGCGCTGTGTCCCTGATTGGCCAGCTAATATGTACGTTGTGATTGGCCTGAATATGTCTGACGTCAGCCGGAAATGTGACGCTCCTGTTTGAAGGATTCGGTCACAATGCAATGCTGACAGGAGTTAATGTGTAGGCTATGAGTAAAAGCGGGAGCAATTATAGAGACAGCGCATTATTTGAAAACCACGCCCACCGGGGGAAAACAATCCAACCATCTCAATTTACTTTATATTGCATTTCTGGCTTATAACCAAAAATCAAAACAATGCCTGAAAGCTGCTGCGTGACAGAGTCTACAGCTAACACGCTGAAAAACCTAGAAATAAGTTTTTAGTACCAAGTTATAAAACTCAGCCTTTCAGGAGACAAAAGTGAATCGCTGATTATGTTTCCCTTCAGTGGGCAACTGGGCATAGTTCTATTTGTAGTAGTACTATGACAAGTTGCCTGTATCCAGTTTTGTGTCTTTGAAACGCTAGGTTTTTTTGTGTCAACAGCTTATAAAATCTTATTTCTGGGTTTTTGGCTTGTTAGCTCAAGCCTGGTCCAACCAGACTCTCGTACATTCATTTCATTTGTACAGGGAGTCTGGCCACGCTCCATTGCAAAGTATTACTTCCATTAAGGGGGGTCTTCTGTTGAAGTTTAAAACTATTGGATCTGCCCAGAGTCACTCAGGATCTGCCATAGGCAATTGTTAACGTGTGGTCGTGACGTATGTCATGCGCCAAAGCCGGCTGGAAACAACAAGTTTGAATGATCAGACCAACAAAACTTAGCAAACATTGTTCTTGCTCCGGCTTTAACTTCTGTATATTCTGCAGTTTTGCAACAACGGACTAAATAGCTTTTCTCACGTCTTTCTCCGCTGCCATTACTGAATTACAACTCAAACTGACGCACGACCTCTGTTCGCTGATTGGTCCTGCAGATTTTTACAGGAGAAAACAAAACTGTACACAGCAGTCCCAGACATTGTACTTAATGAAAACTAAGCGGCAGCACGTAGGTGGGCGGAGCCAGGCTATGTTAGCTCCACACCCTGTCACGCAGCAGCTTTTAGGCATTGTGGTATTTGTTATAAGCCAGAAATGACATGGAGGTTCAGGCAGCCTCACGCAATACAAAGTCATTGTTACTCATTGTTTATGCATATCGTTAACATGTACTAATACATACTTACAGACCAAAGTAAATGTAAAATCATGAGTCGGACCGTAATTGCTCTTTAATAAAATACAATAAAAAGGCAAGGCTTTTTCACATTTTACTCCTAAATTCTCCCATGCAGTCTAAATCTAGAAAAAAAAAAAACTACTTCTAAGACAAGCATTCACATACACTAAGACATCTTATGACCTTGTTCTTCAGTAATTAAATAATAAAATGCGCAAATGAGCTTTTGCTTGAAATAATATGAACAGCAGCAATCCTAATCCTTCTCATTTTGCTTTTCTGTTTTTGTCCATCAGGATACACATCATAAGATAACTAGAGCTTACGGCTCTGTTTGGATCCAGCCTCACTTGTGAAGACGTAAACACTCACAAAGACATTATATGATGGCATCTATAGATGGACATACACAACTGCCAAATGTAACATGTTGTAATTACTGCACCAAAGCGCAACCCTACAGATTTTCAACCCACTTAATATTGTTACAAATACAATATAGGTTTATATTAGAAAAAATATTCTTTAGCTAATTTTACTGATTTATTTCCCTTTATTTGTCCACAACACTCTGCCAAAATGATGTTTTGCATCATCCAAATATTATTAATGTACATATTACAGACATTGTAACAACACAAAGTGGGTTGAAAAAGTTTCTTCTTCTAAGTGCAGTAACTACGCAAACACTAAAACCGAGAAAAAAGTTCTTAAATTTCTTTTACACCAGCCAGTCAAACTTGTTACTGCAATTTTGGCAAACACATTTCTGTGATGGGACAAAATTAAACCAGGACACTTTGTCACAAGACAACAGATCTCACATAGCCCATTTCAACCTTTAACTCAATTTTGACCAAATGCATAGTTACTGCGCTTTGGCTTTGTTGGACAGTATAGACCAGTTCAAATGATGTAAACAACACTGGTCCAGAAACACTTCCTGTTACAGTATGTGACAGTTATTTTTTTATTTCACATATATTATTATCTTTAAGATGTTTGTTTAACTTCAGTTAATTCAGGTTTATATGTTCTGTTGGTTTATTTTATCCCAACGTTTATCTAGTGTTAAAAAACGGAAACAGGAAGTGTTTCTGGACCAGTGTTGTTTACATCTTTTGAAATGGTCTATTGTAGTATTATAGTAATGCTGGAGTGAAACCATGGTAACCATATATTTTTAAATCATGGTAAAGTTTGTGGTTACTAAAATGTAGTACTATAAACCTATGCTGTTGTAAGAGAATGTTTATTCTTTATTATTGTTGTGAAACCATGGTTGATTTTATATTTACCATGTGTTACTGCAAATGATGGTAAAATCATGGATAACTTTGCATGGGTACAGAAAGGTGTAAACTGGTTGTTTTTATTTGGAAGTCATGTTGGTTTTAATGCATGTGATAATAAATGTATATGCATTTGAATATTTATTCTGTTTACTGACCATAATAAATTTGCAGTTGCTGATGTAAATTGTTTATTATTGTGTTGAAAGACATTTGGTTAGCGTGATTAAACAATTATGAACCACGGACCGACCGGGAAGCTAGCAACCATTACCGGTATAAACCAGCGGACCTTTGCGGCTGCCGCTGGTGGTCCGCTGGAAAAACGATGGGTAAAACTCCGGCGAGCCGCTGGCGGCATCCGCCGGCGGACCGCCGCTCGGCCGCTGGCCTTGTGTTAGCTGGGGCAGCGGTCCAACAGCGGACCTCCGACCTCTGCGGCTGCCGCTGGTGGTCCGCTGGAAAAACGATGGGCAAAACTCCGGCGAGCCGCTGGCGGCATCCGCCGGTGGACCGCCGCTGGTCCGCTGGTCTTATGTTATCTGGGGCAGCGGTCCGACAGCGGACCTCCGTCAAAAAAGTAGCGGCTGCCGCTGGTGGTCCGCTGGAAAAACGATGGGCAAAACTCCGGCGAGCCGCTGACGGCATCCGCCAGTGGACCGCCAACTTTGCCGCCGGTGGTCCGCCGGTGGACCGCTGACCTTATGTTTGCTGGGGAACTACATATACATTACAGTCTCAGCTCATCTGTATCTTTAAAGGCATAAATCTGTCAAATATTCATTCATTCATCGTCTAGATGAGACGAGACAAACAGGAGAAATAAAGTCAGACACTTGCTGTCTGGTTCTGATGATCTACATCTTTATTTCATGGACTGTTGAAGGTCAAGAATGTTCTCACAAGTGTTCATGATGAGGATTATTGGCTCTCTCTGATGTCATATTCTGTTATCATTTACTCATCTCATGCTCAAATCAAACCAAACCGGTTTGGATGATTGTACTTCTGTTCCCTCACACACACACACAGATGAATGTGGATCTTCAGACTGAAGGTCTGTCTGAAACTATGACATCATTTCAACGTTTATTATTGTAACAAAAGATTCATAAAATGACAGATTTTTATAGACCTGTGAATGTTTTGATGACAGGACATGCTCACAGTGAACTGCACACGTGCTGATGTGTCAATTACATCAAATATACAGCCGAAATAAATGATGATTACTGTAGTAAATAATATTCAGTTATTGTCCGTTTCAATCTTCAGGAGGTTTCTTTCTTGTTTCAGGTCAGCGTTTGATACGTTTGTCCACGTCTGATCAAATGAAAATCAGACAATTTGTCTTACCCTGATGTCCACACATCTGAGATTGTTTCATTTTGCAACCAGAAAAACTTTTACCCTTTTGACATTTATTTAAAAAAAAAACTTTACGACATGTAAGATTCTGCTGTACTCATCAGATCCAAATAGGTTTGTAACATTAAGCAGTTTAACTTTCTAAACAAAAGATTTTCATTGATTCAACTGAAGACGTGAGATCAGATATTCAAAAGATTCTCATGACATGACCATCAGTTTAATGTTTTATGCTGAAAATCTCATTTCTTATTTAAATAAAACAAAAGAATATAAAACAGCAGCATGTTTAGTTCACACATGTTTAAAGGAAAACTTCACCCATTTGCATTAAGCTTTGTATCGTTAGAACCCCAGTCATGTTTTTAAATGGTCATGCATGATTCCCTCAGTTTCCCCTGAGACGGAAAAAATACAGATGTCAGTGTTGCGCTTCCTTCTTTCAATGATGTAAAAATCGGCATTATAAAACGGCCCGTTCTGGTTCTTCATTCTGATTGGTTGAAACGCGTTCTAAGCTGTGATAAAATACCCCGGTAACCCCACGGTTCAGACCGCATTACAGAAGTATCACTGCGCCACTGTTGCTACGTACTGATTTATGAAAATAAACACCACCGTCTTTAATCATATTTTCATTGTGTCTTTGCTGCGTCTGTGTTGTTTGAGAACTGCGCTCTGTTGCAACCACACTTGATTCTGAGGAACTACTTTGTTTGGCGGAAGAGTAATATTTGTACTAATATAATTACAACTTATTTGTGTTTTATTTTATGAAATCCTGCTAACGTTATGCATATGAAGTAACCGTTTTAGAAAAGCAATAAGCCCCACGAAGCAGTGGGGCCACAGTGCACCCCATAACAGCCAAGGGGGTTTTAGACATCCCGCTTCACATTGTGCCTAACAACGCCCCTTAGCTGTATAAAATGCACTGCAACCCCACTGCTTCGCGGGGCCCACCGCTTTATTTTGGGTCATTGAAAGAAGGAACTGCTGTATCTTTGTCGAAGGCAAAAGACTACAAACACTCATTCCTCATTTTTCCAAGGTGGGGCTATGGGTGGGACCCACTCACCCTACAGACCTATTACAGATCAGTGGGTGGGACTTACAAAAATACACAAACATACTCGAAAAAAAAACGATCAGCCGTTATATTTATGCTAAGCTAAGAGACGATGTGGAGCGAGCCAGACTTCATGTTACAATAATAGCGGAAGGTAATCGATATGATATGGAAGTACACAATACAGCGAAGAGCTGAGGCAGATGGAGGATCAGAAAGCAGAGAAGCCCGGGGAGGAGGTCGCAGCCTCAGCCTCTGACTGGCTCAAGCTTGGACGGACTAGTAGTGCCTGTACTCTCGCTGTGTGCCTACTGAAAGAAATTCGGGACCATTCACCACACAAACGTCCATATCCTGATCTGATTTTTGTGTGGTGAATGGTCTCAGGGAAGAGAGGTACTTTGCGTACGTGTGTGTTTGTTGCACGGCGTGTTTGTGCGGTGGATGCATTTGTGTGCAGCATTTTCTTCTTTGGGATTATTTACACATTTGGCCAAGTGCTTTTAAAAATAAATAAGAAACTGAGTGAAGCCTGCTCCTATGACACAATTCATTTGTGTGGTGAACCAACCACCCAAGATTCGTATCGTATATGGACAGCAGCGTCCTGGATATATATTTTAGAATCCTAAACTGAAAGCGACAGCCAAAGCCTGCAGGGACGTCTGACTATAAAGTGAGTGTTTCTATTTTCTTTCTTATACTAACATGGCATTTATGTACACAATAGCATACAGCTGAGTGGTGTTCTGAATTAGTGGGAGTGGCTTACAGAGCTGTGCATTGTGGGAGTTGTAGTTTTCCATACAAATGCGCCCTAAAGTCACATTCTGTCTTTTTTCGGTCAACTAGGGACCAAATTCTGAATTTATGTTACATTTCGACTACAAATACGACCCACTTTCAATAAAGATGAATGTTTCAACGGGTAAAGTTTCCCTTTAAACATATACATCTGATGATGTTGTCCAGTGTGATTCATGTTCATACACTTCAGCACAATCTGATCGTCTTCATCATCACTGAACTGAGTGTGAACAAAAGTGTGTTTATCATCTCATTAAAACTGCCTCCATTTCTAATAAAAACCTATGACCAATTACAGGTCACATCACTAGTTAAGCGCTTTCATTTACCCAAACCTGATGCCATACATATACATATGTAAATGACACAGCATAAGCACGTAGTCTCCATCGCTCTCCATGTCCACCCAACACGTTTGACGTGTCAGATTGTTACCGAAGACGTCCAGAGAAACGGATTAAAATCATTCATTTGCTCTTCTTGGCACCGCCTATTGTGACATCGTCATGTTTTATATCCAGAAGACGAGTCTCAGTTCCGGTTAGACGTGTACTGGAAAAAACAAAGACGACCAAAAACAGCAAAAAAGAACAAAGTGATGATGTGAGACCCTCCGCCCGCAGACGCTTCGCTCCGTCTCAGAGATGTGATGACGTGGAGAAACAGAGCTTCAGTGTGTATGGGTTTGAACCATTGTAAAACAACAAATCCGGACTGATCTCAACACAGTGTTTACAGGTGGATGTGTGATGTCATGACGCTTTACTTCAAATCTGAGGACTCGTGCCAGACGCACAGCTATGTAAATGTGAAGTGTTTGCTTACTGGGTATTCGTATCTGATAGTGATTGAGAACCGTCAGAACTTCCACAGCGTGAGTTTTACTGTCAAACTCCAGCAGTCCAGAGATGGTTTTTGAACTTGCTGCAGATACAAACAAACATGTAGTATCAGTATAGTCTCCTGTATGATATACATGAACACACAAACCTCGGCAGCTGATATAAACTTACGTTTGGCATCAAACACTTTGTATTTGATGAATCCTGGGACGTCGTGCTCTGTGCATAACTGTGAAAACACAAAATGTGACATTGGAGGAGAGAAACCAGCAGAGGGAGTTGTTGAGACACACAACAGAATATAAATGATCTACAGAGTCCTGTGATAAAAAACACATCTGAACCTGCACTGAAGGTCACTGACTGAACTGAACCGACCCGTTGTTAACCCTCACTAAATATCATGTGTGAATAGACAGAAGAGATCAACTATGAGTTATAAAGCAGTGTCAGAGCTGCTAAAGAGATGTGACGCACCTGCTGAAGATCATCCTCGCTGACACACGGCGGGACATTATAGAAATGAAGGACACAGGACGGAGGCTGAATGATGTTTTTAGAGGCCTGACCGGCGCTGGTGAAGCGGTTGTTACGGGTCATGGCAAAGTCCTTGTAGCTGCTGGTTCCGTCCTCCAACTCAAAGACCTGACTGGGTATCACAGCGTGCTGCTTTGACACGCTGACCAGAGAGAGAGAGAAAGAGAGAGAGAGAGAGAGAAAGAGAGAGAGAAATAACAACAATAAAGTGGAAGCACAAGAAGAAAATGACAGACAGACATCACACACAGAACACAAGCAGGTGATATTTTATCAATCAAATAATTGTCAACAATCTGCACTCGTTCTGGGTTATTTCACAGATAATCCAAACAAGAATCACTATAGACAACTGTAGTGGCACACACACACACACACACACACACACACACACACACACACACACACACACACACACACACACACATATATATATACAGTATATATATATATATGTGATCTGTGCTGGCAAAATGAGTCAGAATGTGCTCGGTCTAATTTTGAGGCAAAAGAAAATATATAAATATTGATTTTGTTGAAAGATGAGGTTTTCATAAAAATAAGTACATAAGCCCTCATCTAGCGATCTCAATGCTCTAAATAGTCATTAAACATCTAAAATGATCTTTAATTGTATGTTGTACCTTGTTGAGGTGTACCTTCATAACCCCTTAATCTAATATAAAGAGGTGTCTCCATCCACATGTGCATCTGACATTTTGGTTTCAGTTTTAAAACGTGCAGGAATTAGAAAATAAAGTGCAGGACTTGATTGATGTTAAAAGAGTTATGAAGAGCGATAAGACATGTAAACAATCTTCCTTGCGCTGACTGACAGAAGTATGCACACAGACATCTGTTATGTCTTAAAGGTGGGGTGCATGATCTCTAAAAGCCAATGTTGACAATTAAGACATCATCTAAACCAACACGCCCTTAGCCCGATAGAATCTGGACCTTCTTTTGATAGACCCGCCCCACACATACGCAACCCAGACAACGATGTCGGTCCCTTACTGCTGATTAGCTACAAGTGTGTTTTGGTACTCGGCCCGACTCTCTTTTCCAAAGTGTTTTTTTAGATATCGTGCACTCCTGCCTTTAAGTGAATGTTTGGTGAACTGTTGGGTAAAAATATCTGATGTGTAAGATTATATTAGATCTTAAAGCTGTTTGTCTTAATGTCAATCAAACAATAAAAGAAAGACAAAAGTTGAGCATATATTTTTCCTATAGTATTGTTTTTGACTTTGTGTGTTAAATCTATTAGTTTTACTGTGATGTTAAGGTACGGATGTGGAGATTCAGTTTTAAACCCTTAAAAATCTTTAACTTACTTGATTTTCTCAAAACTGACTTTGCTGACTCTTCAAACAGCTGTAGATCTAACATTTTGTGTCAGATGCCAACAAATCATACAGCATTTAGAAGTTTTTTATAGAGAATGTCGAAATATAAATAACACATTTTTGAAAATTTGCTCATTCCGACTCATTTTGCCAGCATGGGTCACAAATTAACATATTTGCTTTCAACTTTGCATTTAAATGTATTGTTGATATTTGTTGTTAGTGAATGTGTGTGTGTGTGTGTGTGTGTGTGTGTGTGTGTGTGTGTGTGTGTGTGTGTGTGTGTGTGTGTGTGTGTGTGTGTGTGTGTGTGTGTGTGTGTGTGTGTGTGTGCATGCGTGCGTGTGTGTGGTCCTCACCAGACATTGAGTCGTTTGCTGAACACCTTGATGCTGTTAAGATGTGTGATCGCTCTATCAACTGCATATTCATCACCCATCTCTACCAGAGCCGTACCTGGAACGCTCTTCATGAACTTCACCTGTCAACACAAACACACACACAGATACACACACACACACATTTGCAAAAGCATATTTGTAGTATTTGTGCAGTATACGATATGTTACTACATAGTTGTGTGTGTGAAGACTACAGTACACAGAATAGACTGTACGCTTGTTCACGTGACATTCAGGCTGTTTTACCTTCTCAATGTTGCCGTAGAGACAGAAGAGGTTGAAGATGCGTGAACAGTTCATCTTGGATGGATGGAGGCCACTCACCATGGCAACCGAGCTGGAGGTGTGGCCCATGTAGGAGGAGCTCTGTGGCAGCGGATACGACACAACCTCTGAGACGTCATGAGAAGAGCGTTTGAATCGATTATTACTGGGCAGAGGCAGCAGAGGGCAGTGAGACCCTACAGACACAAACACATCAGATTCACTCTCAGTGCTGATGATTTTTATTATGCGTCTCCTGTTGATGTTTCATACAAACAATAAGCCACTGGAGGTTACAGCAGTTAAGAATCTAATGATGTGTTTATCAGTCAATAAAAGACCTAAAAACATCACACTGACCGTATCCATTATCTGAGTAAGAGGACGGATGCTCGCCCAATATGGCCTGTCTCTGTCTGCCTTTACCACGCTCTAGAAACACACAACAGACAATCATTCATTCTGCAGATATCAACTTCTGTTCACACTGAAATCACACAATTCACTTCTCAAAGATTCAGACAGTGACACATGAAGAAAAAGAAAGAAACTGAACTGATCATCAGAGAGAGAGAGAGAAATGAGAGTGTCTGTACCTCGTCTCAGTAGGAAGGGTTTGGTATAATCCCAGCTGTCATTGTCGTTTCTCATGACGTTTAAGCGTGAGGGCTGGAATGAGAGAGCAGAAGTCCACTGCATGTGTGTTAGATCCGGTCGTGTGTGTGTAAGCGTGTGTGTGTGTGTGTGAACGCTGCACATTTACCCGAGCGTATTCAATTTTCAGCGTGCAGCAGCCGGCGTAGATGTCAGCCCCATTGAGCGCCGCCTTGGCCTTCTGTGCATTCTGGATGGATTCAAATGTGACTCGAGTCAAAGAAAAACTTCAAAGCTAATGCTGGGAAAAAAACATCATAAACCTTTCATTAAACACACAGATGTCAGACAGTAAGGATATTCCACCATAGCTTGAATCCCATTCCTCTTGAAGATGACGATCCGCTGCACATTTCCTATCGGATTACAGACCGTGTATAAAACATCCTAGGAGAGTTTGAAACACAACACCACACCTGTTAAACACGGTAAAACTCATTTAATACAGCAGCAGGGTAAAATCACATCAGAGCTGCTGATCAGAGGTCAGACGATAATGTGTTTGTTGTGTCTCATGAGAGTCATGTAATGTTCAGAAGTGTTCTGATCTGAAGTCTGTCTGATATCAGTGAACGCTGCTCTCTTTCACACAGTCATTTCTCTAAATGATCATGACTTTATCAGAATAACTTTACCTGTAAATACAAAAATGTGCTGTTCACACACACACACACACACACACACACACACACACACACACACACACACACACACACACACACACACACACACACACACACACACACACACACACACACATACAGTGACGCTTCGACTTTTATAACCAGTAAGACATCATTCACACATCTGTACCAAACTCCATGAGAAAGCAGAAGTTACCTCGCGCGGGATTATGACTTCATATCCACGCTCTGAATTTTGATATTTTTACTTCAGTGGCAAATGCGGAAAGTTGCTCAGTTGCTCGAGATCAAATATTTTATTACATGACTTCAAACTGAACTGAACTGGGGAACAACCTGCGTCTTGATCAGCAGTACTGTTTACACATTAGGGTTAACAGACGGTGTACGAAGGACGCGGGAGATTCGGCAAATAAACGGTAAGCTGTTTTAAACAACTTATATGAAGAGATGTGGACGTTAACTTTATAGACGGCTTCATCGGACGCATGCACGTCGCCGCAGATAAACTGAGCTCTGGTACAAATATTTTGTGGAAAATAAAAATGTTTGTGTTTCCTAAAGACGAGGGGAGATGGTGAGCATGGATCACTGCTGTGTAGATTTGGCAGCCAGGCAAGAATTTAAGGATCTGTAGTTGACATTGTATAGATTAATTTTACACAGTAACGTTAGCTCAGTGTAATGATTGATACGCTTTAGCTATGATATGAACTACAGTCATCTACTGGTTATTTATTTAACTTGTTATCAGAAATAATCTGCTCTAGAGAGGAGTCTACAGGCAGTTAAGTTTGGTCCACAAAAGCCATTTGTTTATGTTGTGGCCACCGAAACCGTCTATAGTGATGCTGTGGGTCCAGTTGCCATGGTAATAATAGACAGCAGCTCTTGGTTACCGTAGTGATGGGATAGAGTGGATTCTGGATGGAGAGCAGCAGCACTTTGTTCCCACTGTTGGGATCGTCAGCGTTGGTGGGTCGAGTGATGCGTTTACTGGTGGAGTAGTTAAAGTAGGCTTGCTGACCGGCGATGTAGACGGCCTCCTGAGAGCCACACGACACGCAGCGGTCAGCGCTCTGAATGTCCTCGAACTCCACCAGAGCCTGACGCTTAAAGGGCATCATCATGACATAACTGCAGAAAGAAAACACACGGGCAAAGTTTTAGCTAACAGCAGCTGATCAAAGCATTTTGAAGTATGATGTCAGTAAATGTGTCATGTCAGTTTAATGAAAGGTAGATTAGCAGTGTTGCCAACTATTTTCAATGGAAAGTAGCTAAAGCTTGCTTGGAAAGTCGCTAAATGTCGCTAGATTACGTCATTGCGTCATTTGCATAATATTGACGTCATCACGTCGCATTTGCATTTTTACTACATTGGCTTACTACATTATTTCACGTTTCTCTTTCTCTCTGAACTGTCAAAAATTTTATTTTAATACACATGAATGCTTGAAAATGTTTTCTTTGTTTAACTGCTTATGTTCTCATAAAACGAAATGTGTGTATGTTCATGTTTATATGTCCAAACAGTCCAGTTTCAAAACATACACTGATAAATGATCGGAAGCGTTGTTTTGTAGGTAAATAGCCCATTAATGCGTCAGCTCCGTACAGTTTGTCTGTTCTAAATGTGCTGCTGCTCAGCTCCCTCAAGTACATTTATTTTATGTACAGTCATTCATTTTATTCAAAGACCATTTTACATTTACATCTCGCCATTTATGTAAGCCATCGCGGGATCCACCTGCTCCGGATTCCCGCATGCACGATTATGCCGTCTGGACGCGGATAGATAACCACTTCTCCTGTCCTGACTGCAGCTGGGAGAGACTCTGCTCTGCTGCGCGAGGACTAGACCACCTGTGAATGCTTTGGGACGGGGGTGGAGCCCACAGAAGCAGCGGTAGCTGCTCATTGAGAAGAGTGAATGTCACGTAAAAAGTCTCCAAAAGTCTCCAACAACGCCAAAAAAAGTCGCTAGATTTGTCGCTAGTCGCTTTTTTGAAAATAAGTCGCTAAAGGGGTCTGAAAAGTCGCTAAATCTAGCGACAAAGTCGCCAAGTTGGCAACACTGTAGATTAGTCTTATTGAATCCAAAAAGCCCCAATTAATTAGTCAGTCAAACTTAAGAAAAACTTAACTTACACACAGTAGCTATGTTTACGCAAGTGACCACAGTTTCCTCCAATTTTTTGGAAAATATGCTAATTTTCCAGCTCCCCTAAAGTTAATGATATTATGACGTGCCTGAAAATATTCCCTGCTATTGAAAGCTACTTCGAGGACTATTTCGGCTGCTGCGTAATATCATTGCGCCTCATACAGTCACGTTACGGCAGCAAAGTCCTTGATTATTACGTCAGAATGAGAGTATAGTTTCTAGCCATATTGGCCTAGAGAACCACAACTTTTAATATTCTGTCGGTCTTAGTACACTGATGTAACTACAGAAGAGTCAAGTTTTAAATAGGAAAAATATCAAAACTCTTTGGTTATTTTTGAGTGTGATGTTAATGGTTTAATCAGATTCAATAGATTATGGAAAGCTATGCTAAAAGTGCTAGCGCCAGACTGAATGGATTCCAAAACGGTAAAAATCAAATATTTAACTCTAGGGGAGCTGGAAAATGAGCATATTTTCAAAAAAGTTCAATGTTGTTGTTAACTCTTTTTTTTCGACAGTGAGTGCCAGCATTTTTTTTTACAAAAGTTAAATGCCTTCCAGAAAATGATCTTCTTAAAATATATAAACATACAATATATCAAATGAAAGAACAAACGTTTCATCATATCATCATTTGTTCTCTTTTATTACCCTTAGAATATGGGTCGGTTTCTTCAGAAATACCAAATTTTAAGCAAAAAGCTGAAATAATAGCATTTTTGTAAAGGACTTTAGTTAGAGATCAGATTCAGAGCGATGATTAAAACATACACAGAGTTTTTACTGTTTTTGAATGAGTGAATGCTTCAGTGTTTTATAAGTTGGGTAAGAGCGCCACCTGGTGAATAATAGCAGAAATATGGATTGCCGTAAAAACTCGTCATTGGCAGGAAAGCGTTTTCTCTTAATTGATAAGATAACTTGTCAATGGGGGAAGAGTTTAAGGCATCTGTCAGTGGATGTTCACAACCAAGACCAAAGACAAGGATTATTTCCTTTAACTGTTTGACTGGATAAATTTATCTTTTGTACATTTACTTACAGTGAAATCTGTTTTCTGGGTGATTTTTAACATTGAAGAAGAAAAAAATGAATTTGCAGAATTCGTGTGGAGTTTTATGGCTTCATCGAGTGTAAGATCTACTGAATTCAGTCTGTGTTTGCAGGTTAAAATAATGTTTGCTTTACAGTTAAGCAGGTATTATATAAATCATATTAAGTGATGGTGTAGTGCTGAGTTTTATTTTTCATTAACTTAAATAAAATAAAAGTGCGAGACGAGTGCAGTTTTGAGTTGATCTCAGGTCACATCTCACATAAACAAATCACAATAGCCCAGAAGCGTTCATTTCAAGCTGTAAGACGAACATGGATCTGTTGAACTGAGATCAAGGCCAATAATAAAACGCTAATAAAAAGGGAAATTTACCAGATGTTTCCAAATTTGTCCAAGGCCTCCACCAGATCAGCCTCCACCACAGACTCACACAATCCACGGACATGAACCACCGGAGACGGAGCGATGCGATGTGTCTCAGAGCTTTTATCCTGCAGATCACAGATACAAACATCTCAATCATTTTACTGTAACATGAGATGGATCAAGAGAACAAAGTTTATTATACAGGACATGAGATCAACACATGAAATGGTCAAGATGAAAACTATCAAACCTAATCATAAAACTGAGCGTTCAGGGCCGTATAAACAAAACTTAATTTTATTTTATTTTAAGGAAATATGCAGTATTAGTTAAAGCCACTGAAGGTAAGTGAGTAAACAAATTAACATAAAGTTATCGTCTGGTGATGTGGAAGCTAATAAAGTTATAGTTATCATTAAACTGTGAACGGCCTTTACATTCCTGATAATGGATGTGGATCACCTGCTGTTGCTTTATGTTTGACAAAGAAAGAAAATGAAAACTAGACATTTCTGGGTACATGAAAGACAAAAGGAGTCTGGAGAAACCATTAAAGGTCGAAGGTCAAATTTCATTTCTGTATAAGTGACCATCAGTTTCAAAGCATCAGTAAGTCTGATCAGTCTTAGAGATGATTTTAAATTAAATGAAATGTGTAAAATCTCTTGAGATGGATTATTGTTATTTCAGTACACTGATTTCTCTGACAGATCGGCCATCACATTTCTAAAGCTGTGAAACACACAGATCTCTAGCACTTTAGACGATGAGTCAGACGCTGTTAGATGAACTGAATTAACTTTACTGTAAACACACATTCACTTCTGTTTCATCACTGTTGTTTTATTTTGCACCTTGTTCATACAGTCATTTATTGTATTTGTTTTTTTCACTTCTTATTTTCTCTTATAGAAATGAAAGTGTTGATTTCTGTAACGCTCGGTCAGTCCTGATACTATTCATCATCACATAAAGTTAGATACTTATTTTTCACATGTGAAGAAAACAATGAACATGAATGATAAAAAGTGTGCTGTGATATAAGACTTGACATCTGCTGAATATAAAACCTCTCTCACAATCAATCTATTATCTATTATGTTCATGTTAGATTACGACTCCTATCGACAAAGATGAGAAATTATGTCTACATTAATGAACGTCAAAATAGATAAACATAACTAGAATAACTAGAGGGACTTTTATGAACTTTGATTCTATGCTTGTGTAGTAGGTGAATATAAAGAATAATCACTTACATGATCAACATACTGTGTGCTTTTATATGGTTAGAAATAATCAACTTTAATATAATGAAGAAAAATCCTATAAATGAATAACTCCAGTAGACAAATATTCATCCTGAAATAAGCAGCAGTTAGTCTGTCAAACACAAGCATTTATTTGCATCTATCTATTACAATCACAGTGTTTCAGTGAGGTGTTTCTGAGTGATCTACTGCTCTGAGATCAGTGCTGAACATCTAACAATACTGAATTGCATTTAAACATCTGCCAACATGTCTTTATTGGTGCATCTAAAGATAAAATGAAAGAAGCAGAACAACATGTTCTTCTTTCCATGTAAAACCACACGTGCCCTTGGACCGCTGCAAACAACCTGCATTTTGCTCTGTTCCTTGCATGCATCACACAAGCTTTCCATTTTCTGTTTTGCAAAACTCCTAAACGTTTCTCTCGACCACAAAGACCAAACGGCAAACAGCTTCGACTTAAACAACAGCAGATCTTCAAACCTTCAGCTTCACTGTATGGACACATCCTTCAGAATAATAATAATAAAGTCAGAAACAAGCACTGACAGAAAGCTAAAAAAACATCAGAAACTAAACAATATCATTGTCGAACATTTAAAATCATCAGCGTATGTCATTTCACACTGTAAGATATGATGATGGGATTTACTGGCTTAATTTATTCATTTGAAATCAAGCATAGTTTGCTTCTCTTACATTCCTCTTTTATGTTTTTCTACCTAGCAGTGCTACAACACGTCTGCGGTTGGAAAATAATGTAGAGAAACACACGTGTGCAACACTGCAGCGCTGCAACACTCTGTGACCCGGTTTAACAGCTTCCTGCATCTGGATTTAAAGGTTAGAAACGAAAGGAAATGAAATAAGAGACCCCATACAGAAGCCCCGATGAGACCCATCAAAACATCAAAGCACTTCCTACATCAGTTACACCATAACAGACGACTGATGAGTAATTCAATGATTCAGTGCTTTAACACAAACCAGCACAAACTTACAACTCATCTCAGTCTAGACCAGAGTCAAACTCATTATCAGGAGTCATCAGTGGGAACCGGAGTCAAACTCATTATCAGGGGCTCTAGGTCTTAAAGTGACCATGAAATTGTGGTGTTTTTTTTATAAATGACTTATCTTTGTGCTTCATTATTATCATTAATTCATTTGACTTCATAATCTTCAGAGCTAATCTCCTCCCCTCCTCAAAACGACCTTTATTCTTTTTTGTGTATCCTGGAGAGGCAATGTCTCCGAACCCCAACGTCTCGATACCGGGGTGCCTCAAGGCTCTGTGCTTGGACCACTGCTCTTTTCGATATAAGTGACATCCCTGGGCTCTGTCATTCAAAAACATGGCTTTTCCTAACACTGCTATGCGGACGACACTCAACCCAACTTGTCGTTCCACCCTGATGATCCCATGGTTTCTGCCCGCATCTCGGCATGCCTGAGGGACATCTCACTCTGGATAAAGGATCACCATCTCCACCTTAAACTTGTAAAGACAGAACTGCTTGTCATATCATCTGAACCTAAGATTCAGGCCAACCTTTCCCTTCAGCTAGGTTCCTCGACCGTCACTCCTTCCAGGACGGCCAAAAACCTAGGAGTGGTCATTGTTGATCAGCTTAGCTTCACTGAGCATGTTGCGAGCATCGCTCACTCTTGTAAATTCATCCTCTACAATATTAGGAAAATTAGGCCTTTCCTAAACGAGCATGCTACGCAGGTCCTAGTCCAAGCTCTTGTCCTGTACGGGCTGGACTACTGCAATGCACTACTTCCTGGGCTTCCAGCCTGCACAACCAAACCCCTACGGATGATTCAGAACGCAGCGGCAAGAGTGGTCTTCAATGAGCCAAAGAGGGTGCACGTCACTCCTCTCTTTGTCAAGTTACACTGGCTTCCTATAGCAGCTTGCATCAAATTTAAAGCTCTGCTCCTGGCCTTTAAAACCACCACTGGGTTAGGGTTACCTTCACTTACTTATAGAGGCTTATGTACCCTCGCGATCCCTGCGCTCTGCCACCGAGCGATGGCTTGTGGTGCCGTCTCAAAAAGGGAAAAAAACATTAGCGCGTACCTTCTCAGGAGCTGTTCCACAACTGTGAAATGATCTGCCGGTCGTGACACGATCTAATGACTCTATAGCTTTCTTTAAGACTCTGCTAAAAACCCATCTCTTCCGCCATAACCTCACCACCTTATATAAGACTTACTATCTTTTCTTTTTATTCTTGATCTCTATCTATACATTCTTACCAAAAAAACTAACCCTTGGCTATGTATACTGTGATGGACTTGATGCGACTATTTCCAGTGCTCTTATGTATTGCTGTTCTTCTGTTGCTATAATTGCCTCTATTGTTAACCTCATTTGTAAGTCACTTTGGACAAAAGCATCTGCTAAATGACTAAATCTAAATGTACTTTCTGTCACAAGGAATGGAGTAAGGGCGGGGTTATCAGAGACTTGTTTCCCCTAGAAAAAGATCAGCAACATGGCCCAACTTCCAATAATCCAATCAGTTCTCAAAAGCCATTTCACTCAGATATAATAACGATAGAGAAAAGAAGACAATCACTACTTTGGATCCATGGTGCCTGTAGTTCTTCAGAGGATTTCTGAAAACAGTAGAGACACACAGCTCAGGTTTGACCTAAACCCGTCTGCTGTCACTATGGTAACTGGATCTTCTGTTATATCACTTCTTTAAAATGAAATGAAATGACACAGTGTTACACTGTTTGACTGAGATGGAAAGGTGTGTGTGTGTGTGTGTGTGTGTGTGTGTGTGTGTGTGTGTGTGTGTGTGTGTGTGTAAAGGTTCAGTTTAGAGTAAATGACAATATTATTAGTTCTGTATAGAAAAACATTCGATCAATGGAAAGTCCCCACTAAGTCTGTGTGTGCGTGTGTTCTGATCCAAATCAGACTGAGATCATATCTGTCATCTCATCTATGTTTAAATCTCTCCTTTATATTACACAGCATACAAAAAACATCCAATTATAAAACAAACTTTAATGAGAAAACACTGACATTTATAGACGTTTCATCAGACGCAAGAGCATTGCCACGGTTACGCATCTGACCTGAAGTTAACTTCCAAAGATGAGGGGAGATGATGAGCATTGATCACCGCTGTGTGGATTTAATATCCAGGGCCCAGTCGCATAAAGCACCGTAAGCGTCATTTCCCTTAAGTTCACTCTGATGTTTCTCTTAAACTTAAGGGTGTTGCAGAAAAAACACTTAGGTGTTACTTAAGCGTTTCTGTAAGTGAAACGTCATTTCCCTTAACAATCTATTTTTTACTTAAGAATCCCTTAACCTTCGAAGACCTGAGCTTTGGTTTGTCTTTTTTCAAATTTCTTCCAGCTATTTTGGGGTTAGGAAGAACCAATAAATATAATAACCAAATATTAATCTTTGAAAATGAAGTGTAATTGTCCACGTTCTGTACTGTTTAGTGTTGCATAAAACTGTCATGATTTCACTAAGTATAGTCTAAGGTTGTGAAATCTTTACCTTAAGAGTTACACAAATGTGATGACATGGCTGAGTTTATGGATTAGATGGATCCAACCACTCACTACCAGCGGTGTTACAGCTGCTTATAGCACTTTGTTTTTTTGCATCTGGGAGTTTCCAGTCTGTAGTGGGAGATGTTTTTCACATTCATAAATCGTCTGTGAGCAGAGATATTCATTGGGGTTGCAGGTGCCCTTTGCGTCATTTCAGCCAAACCGTCACATTTCCATCTCATCATGAACAGGATGCCATTCAAACCTAATTTTTTCATAAAGCAGGGTTTCCTTAAATAAGTGGTATAATTGAGGGCACACATGTCAGAATTCAGGCACCAATACGTGAACAGAAAAAATTACCATTCAAATTAATGTGCAGTTAGTGTGTGCAGAATAGGAAATGTGGTTGCATCATGGCCTGGGAGTGCACATGACTCCAGGATTTTGGCCGAGAGCAAGATCAGGAGAGATTTTGAGTCTGGAATCCACAGTGGCCTTTTGCTCGGGGGACAGTGGTTACCCCTGCAGATCATGGCTCGTGACGCCCTTCGTGAATCCTCTTAATGCTGCACAGGCTTGTAATAATCTTAAATGACATAAGCTGACTTAATAAAATTGTCTTATATAACGTGCCTTCAAGAGCTTGTAAGATTTTAGATGAATGGATATTTGCTATATGTTTTAATTATTATTTGTATGTATTTTTTTTGTTACTATATTTGCTCTTATAATTACATAAAAACACTGTCATTAAATGTATTTATTTATCAATTGTTGTGATTGTTATTTGTTCTTCGTTTTGTATTTGTTGTCAGATATTATGCCTTTCATGATCTTTAAAATAGTTTATTCTCATAGCAGTAATTAGTTTGATTTGATGTGAGACAATGTTCTCTCACTTTGTGTTATGCTGTTTCTCTGGTTCAGCTTTGCTCTCTAAACCTCCAGTCAGGACAGGTGAATCCGCCCTAAAGATGTATTTTGGTAGAGCCTGGCGGTGGTCCTCCACCTGTTTATCAGTTTTGTAACCATTAGCTCTTCGTAGCCTGGCTAACACCAGATGACGTATGTAGAGCGACATCAATTCAAATCATTCTTTTTTCTTTTCCATATCCATTTCTTTATCCATGATTTTCTCTAAAGTTGCTACTGTAACAATATATAATAACTATAATAATACCGCCCCTTAATCTGCACTGTCCAACCACGTCACTGCAATTAAGTGCAGAGAGAAAAGATAATTGACAGCACAATTGAGTTTCAATTGCAACAAACCACCATCATTGCGATCAGTGTTTGCAAGTTCAAACTCAGCTCCGTTGTGACGTAACTAGCCGTTTCGTCACATTCAGTTTGAATTTTCCCGCCCACCACCCCACTCGCAGGTCTCCACCCCCCAAGGAGCTAGAGAGAGCACAGAGCAGTCAGTCACTTCGCTGACACCCTGCTGTTATCATGTCTCACTGAAATAACAGCGCTATTTGGATATTATGGATTATACTCCCGCCTACTTTTAAAAACAAAGTTTAAACCTAAAATGTGATCTCATATACAGTGTGTTACGACGCAAATAGTCTTCAGATTGTAGGCGATAAGACATTCATGTGAAATCTGATGTAAACAACAGACTATGTACTTAGCTTTGACGGATTATACGCATTTGTGGACAAAAATGGTCATTGAATGTATTTTATTAGACTTTCATGGATTATTCACACATCTGAAACAGACTGGATTCGATTCGCGATCGCTATATCAACACAAAAGGTAAAAAGTCACGTTATATTTTGCATGTTGTCATCTTCTGTCACAAAATACCACATTTATGAGCATCTGTATCTCAAAACAGAGATCATACATTGATGCTAATGCCGTAAATTATACCTTTTAAATGTATATGTTATTGTTTGTAGACAGTAAGTTAGGCTATATAGATATTTTTGCAGGCTAGATAGTTTGCAGCGTGGTTTCGAAGATTAAAAAAATTTAACGGCTTTATTTTACAATTCTACAAGAACTAAGTAATAGTGCTTTGCCAAACTAAAAGTGTTTTGCCAAACTAATCGAGACCGGGCCTTACCGCCCCGGCTTTTCTGACGAGGCTAACCCCCGAGCATCTTATAACTTTACGGTCTGGACCTCCCGCTAGCTTCTAGCAATAAGCACGCGGTCCACAAGCAGTATACATCCCCCGCCGGGTCTTCAATTTCTGTAATTTGTGAAAATAATGCGTTTGAAAATGTTTTATAACGGGAATATGTTAGCATTGTCCTGGGAAAACAAGTTTATTGTTGAGACTGCTACATCACAATTGACTCTGGAATCTTTGTGTGTCATGAGTTTCTTCTCCTGTAGTGTACTTATTAGTGATACTTTTCTGCATGATTTGTCTGTTGGCAACATAAACCGTTAATAATAATAATATATAAAATAATAACACAGTATGGTCTGTACTGATATCACTATGCACGTGCACATGACGTTAGTAGTGGGGCGTGATCAAAGGAGTAGCAGCTAATAAATATGTAATGACTAGCTCAAAACGGCTCAATCTGAACTGCACTGAAACAGAGGCTCCTAGAGATGGGTAACAATCTTTTCCTACAAGCTATTTCGAGCAAACAACTTTTGAAACATGCTTTATGGAACTCATACACCTATTTAACTTGTGGAAAAGCAGTCATAAGATGGGCACTTTAAAGGACACACCCAAAACGGCACATTTTTGCACACACCTACAAAGTGGCAATTTTAACATCTTATAATTAATTATCTATATGGTATTTTGAGCTAAAACTTCACATGTGTACTCTGGAGACACCAAAGATTTATTTAACATCTTTAAAAAATATTGTGACATGGCCCCTTTAAGAGAAAAACGTAAGGTGCTTTATGCAACCCAGGATCCGCAGTTAGCAGTAATGTTAATTCTTATGGTCAATTTAATGGTTGAAATATGCGTTAGCTATGTTTTGAACTACAGTAATTTATTTTGTTTGTGTGTGTGTGTGTGTGTGTGTGTGTGTGTGTGTGTGTGTGTGTGTGTGTGTGTGTGTTTGCGTGTCTGTGTGTGTGTGTGTGTGTGTGTGTGTGTGTGTGTGTGTGTGTGTGTGTGTGTGTGTGTGTGTTTGCGTGTCTGTGTGTCTGTGTGTGTTGCTTGTGGTCACTGGAGGATCTATGTGGTGTAACAGTAGTCAGTGAAAGAGCAGAGTGTCTAAAAGAGATAAAAAATAGCAAACAGATGCAAGAAAAATAAATGGACAGAGAAAGTGCTTCACAACACACAGAGAGATTTACTCTCATTCTGCTATAAAGACAAAACATTAGCTGAGTTCACAAAACATGAAGCGCTTTTAATAAAATCATAAAAAATGTAATATATTCAAAAATACTTTATAACCCCACCCACCTCACTGTATAACCCCACCCACCTCGCGGTATAACCCCACTCACCCCGCTGTATAACCCCACCCACCTCGCTGTATAACCCCACCCACCTCGCTGTATAACTGTGTAACTACATCTCTAGATGTGGTTGAAAGTGAACAAGCTCAAACTGTTTTACACCCTGTTCACACCTGTTTTTCGTGTTGTCCACTTGTGATCCCATCGACCAAATCACGAGTTAATATCAGGTGTAAACAGCCTCACATCAAAATGACTTTTACACCCTTTATTTACACAGAAAGAGAGTAATGCAAAATCATGACAAACAGAGCGTGAGTGTCTGTGTAGTGTGTTACATGTGTTTGTGACACAGCAGAAATTCATGTAAAAATCTGATTATGTCAACAAGAAAAAGCTACAGAATCAGATACACGAGGCGTGCAATGCATCTCCAACCAGACACGATTCTTCAACATCTACTGAAAAACACAAATTATCAACTAAAATAATGCACAATACAGAGCGTTTGGACAGCTCTTACATTTATTTTAGTCTAGGACTAGTCTAATCCCTGTCTGGGAAACCACCCCTATTAGTACTAATGCAAGATCAAACTTTCAGACATCAGACACAAACACATGACTGCAATTTATCAGCTGTCACAGCCACATTTAATGCAATTAGATTGTAATCTGATTATAGAGATTTGTTAAATGAATATTTGAAAGTGATGCAGTAATGCAGGAACTGAAATAAAGAGTTCTCGTGACACTCGAACGTCTCGTTTATATAAACCCTCACACTGAGGTTCAGCTGTTTAAGGCAAAAAAAATCTCTAGTATACAAACAACACTACACAACCAACAACACTAGTGTCAATGTAAAATAAATACTTGTATCCTTTCTTAGATCCTCACGTGCAAAATGTTTTAATTTTTGTGTTCTTCAGTTTATTTCTAATCGTTTATTTACATAATCATTTTATAACCATTAGTTGATTAATTACTTGATTATTTGTTATTATTATCAATATCAATTTCATTATTTGATCATTTTTATCAATATATTATTGTTTATTTATTTATTCATTGATCATATTTCTATATTTTGTATTTCTTATTAATTCTTCCTTGCATATGCATTCTCATTGTCATTCATCTCATGTTTGTGGGGTTAGGTTAGGTTAGGTTGTTTTGTTTATGGAAGCCCAACGTTTATGGGTTGTTACTGTTAAGTAGTTTTGGTATAACAGTGCATGTTGAATTTATGCTGGGGAGATGAAGTTTGAACATTGAGACATCATGCAACTGAGAACAATTCTGTTCTTTTTACCATCATAAACTTCGTCTTCTCGATCAACGACTAGACTGACAGAAGACTAATTTTTGTATTAACAGCTCTGCTGAGTAACTGATATTTTCAGACGGGATCTGGCGTCCAGGGCTGGATCCTAAATATTATCTGGTGTGGAGACCTGATCTAACAATAGTGTGAGTAAGCATGTCTTGATCATACATGTATAAATGATTGAATTTATTTTCTTTACTATAAATGCAGAACATTCATCTCAATCCAGCACAAACACAAACACACACTTTATGTTAGTGGTTTACATCAAGCAGTAAAATATCTGAAGATTTTCAAAAGCCCTCAACCACCATCAACATATCTTCTCCTTTCATTCTGGGCTAGTCAACTGGTGGCCCGCTGGTCACCTTTGTATGATTTAAAATCAGCGTGGTTACATTTACCTTTTAAAAAATAAAAAATAAACTTGTGCAACTACACCGCATGTGACACGCCGACCAGAAGGGGTGTATTTCAGTGTTTTCCAATCAAAACACTGTGTGCAAGGTGAAAATTATTAATCCCTTTGTGTTTAACTTTAGCAGTAACACTTGAATCCTTTAGAAACGATTGATTACTGATAAGTAAATTACTAAGTATATATAAATATATTGGTTAGGGGTGTGACAAGACACTTAATCCACGAGACGAGACGAGACACGAGATTGGGTTCACGAGAACGAGACGAGATTTATAAATTTTTTAAGAAATCCTCAATGATTAAAAATGAATGGGAAACTTGGATCACATTAATTTGAAATGTTTTAACTAATCTAGGACTGTCCTAGATAATTGGTTAAAAAAGTATCAAAACAAGTAAACACATTTACCAACATTATTGTCATGATTTCGGTCTTACCGGTTTGCTGTGTGCCCTGTTTTCCTTTGTAGTTTTGTGTTTGTTTGACAGATTCATGTGCACGCCTCACACAGGTGTTCCTGCTCTCTGTGATTTCCTCACTGCGTCATCCTCACCTGAAGATTGTTTATTCCCCAATCGGCATTAGTAAGAGTTCTCTTCTTTCCCCTGAGTGTTTGCGAGTCCGTCATTTGATGTATGTCGCCGTATCGTGTCTTGTCTTGTCTAGTTGACTTTAATATTAGTCTGCGCTATCTGCTTTTCGCTATTTCAGAGATTCAGCTGCTGATCCTTCTACTGTGGATACCCATCTCTCCGCTATGGATTTGCTACACGCTTTTGGACTATTGAGAGACTTTGTTCCTCCCATAGACTTTGCCATCTGTCTTTGAACTTCACAGCGAGCAGCAGCGGAGGTTTTGTGCCCTGAGGGTATGCCCGTTTTGCGGGTCTTTAATAACTGTGTCGCTCTGTGTCCATAGACTGCCATCGCGTCTGCTGAATGCCCGTTTGGATCAGTTCATCAGCTTACCTATTTCTCCACCTGCGGTGCCCCGCTGCTGAGGCTTGGTAATCCGATTGGCGTCTCCCCTGTACCTGGGTAGAGAGAAAGCCCTCTTGTTCAGGCTTCGGGTGTTGCGGCGCACGCAGGAGCGGCTTACGTGCCTCACCGCATATTGGGGTTCAGATACCCGTGTAGCTCCCCGTGCCGTGGTGGGCCGGGGCATCTCTTATTTCTATTTCATCAGCGGCAGTCTTCTCCTACACTTCCTCATTGTCAAATAAAAGTACCTTTTGCATTGGGATCCTGACTCTGTCATTCCTTACAATTATGTATTATAACAAATGCCTGCAGGGGGCGCTAATGGATCCGCTTCTGTTCAGATGTAAACCTTTAATATTTGTCCAATTCTTTACAATAGAAGTGATATAGACACTGTTATTCTTGAGCAAGAACATGCAAAGATAAAATCATGTAAAGTCAGAGTGAGGGTTTAATCTGCTGTGACACTTATATTTGTGTTAATATTCTGTAATAAGACTGTATACAGTCTCCAAATGCGATCTCCAAAGGATGCAGCCTTTTGTTTGAGAAACGGCCAACATTTCACCTCCACGAGAAATCTCCTGACATGATTAATTTCGCAATACATATTTAATCTCGTCACACCCTAATATTGGTCAATTAAAAAGGCTCTTGCGCTGGAATGAGCTTCTCTCCCATGTTGACACAGATTTACGAAAAAATTGAAATTTTATTACGACATGTTTGGATAGTGTACAATGGAAAGGCGGTTTAGTCTATATATCTTTAAAATATTCAAAAAGAAAACATGATGTGCAATTTAAGTCATTACGTGAAGACTGGATTTATGTTGTGAAAACTTGAAATATAACAATTTATAAAAGTTAAACCGTTATAAACAAAAGAAGTTTAAGAGGTCTGCGGTACAGTTAGTGCTATACAAAAATACATGTTTTAATACTTTTGTGCAATGTTCATTGTTGAACTATTAACATTTGGCTCTTGCAATGTTTAACTGCAATTGTTTTTATAATATTAAAAAATAAAAATGAGTTTTCAGTAATTAAAAGGCAAAATACTGGATACAAGATCATGTGTGCATCTTTTTTTTAAATGCATGTTTTTAATATATGACCTATAACTAAAAGTAACAAAAACAACATAAGTCATAACATATATAATGTGTGTATATATATATATATATATATATATTAGTGCTGCACAATTAATCGCATCGCAATCGCGATGTCAGCCTGTGCAATTATATGACAGCAAAATGTTGCAATTATATTAAATAAATAAATGTGTGGACTTGTTAACACAAACTTTCTGATAACAGTTTGATGATTTTCCTTTCTGTTTAAAAAAAAGAAAGAAAAATGAACAAAAAAGGCAGTGCACGTGTGGCATGCACGTGTGGTGTGCGTCGTCACTTATACCAGAGCAAAGATGGATTCAGAGGAGGTTGACAGTGATCTGGTAGCTAAAAAAAACTCTATGTCTGTTGTATGGCGGTATTTTGGGTTTTAGGATTACTGACACTGAGCAGTTGCTACATCACGTGGCAATACGAAAACATTTCTAGTTTTACAAATACACATTTTAGCTAAACTGTGTGTGAATTTTCCTTAAAACCCATCAAGTTGACTCATGATACCATTTAGTATAATCGCAATCGCACATCGCAATATTAGCATCAATATATATAGTGTATAAAGATGATCATTCTGTAGTGTGAGAATAAATGAAATGAAATAAAGATTTAATATAGGATGTGAGAAACCTGCACAAACTACAAACACTGCAGCAGATAACATCGACACTTCCTCTGCAAACCAATGACAACAGCAACAACAGCAACAGGAAATGACATCATGCAAAAAGAACGACACACACATACACACACAAGAATGACTGCGTAAGAAATGCTTTTAAAATGATTAAGATTGTTTTTCATGTTCACAGCATACACATTATTATCTTTTTAGTTAGGATTTCTGAAAACACCTCAGATTCTGACAAATTCAAGATTTCACTATTTACACTTCACTACACTTCAAAGTTCTTCTGAGGAAAACAAAGATTTGAATCCTCTGACAACACAAAATGCATTTAAATGTATTTCTCATCTGTCCGTCAGCTTGAGCCTGTCAGAACCGATAATGAGGAACACATAGAGATACTCCACAGGTTACCCATTAGAGGAACCACGGAGAACCCACACAAGTTCATCAGACCATAAACACAAACACAGAGACACACACACACAATTAAACAGAGACAGACACACAGACAGATAGACACTGGCTACTGTTTGCATAGACATTAAAGGTAGGGTAGATTAAAGATGCAAACTGATTCCAGAACAATAGTTCTATCAACATCTCACCCACAAGTCATTGAAATGTCTGATAACACATTCATCATCCACCTGAATGTGTCTGATCTCACTATCACACTTATTCATCTCTGACACTTAACACAGAGATGTCACCAATCGCTGAAAATGTCTGAAGATCATCTCAACACAGCTCGCTCCTTCATTTGTAAGTTTAGGTCATGCGCACAAGAATGAGATGAAAGAACTTAAGTGGAGTGGATTCTCTTCAGTTTAGGGTTAGGGTTAGTCTGGAATGGTATCGGGGCACATCCGGGCCTTTTTTTCTGAATCAAATATCGGAATAACAGGACCGATCAAATTCCAATACTAGGCATTACCTGTGGTTGTTACTGAAAAGTGATTAAAAGGACGAAGTATTATGAAAGCACTATAAACGTTTTTATGCACAATATTCAAAGTAGGGGTGGGCGGTATGACCAAAAATCCATTTTTTCACAGTAGCGGTATACATGTTTTTCAGTTTATAGGATAGAGATTAGACTAGTCCTAAACTAAGGGCCTGTTTACACGAGAACGCTCAAGGGTGAAAACGTAGAAATATTTTATCGGATGTGCATTTCGTTTACACGGCGACAGCATTTTGGGGGCTTAAAAAACGCAAAAAAGTGAAACCACCCTTTAGAGTGGAAATCTTAAAAACGATCTACCGTCGCGTTCTCGCCACGTATGCGTTTACGTCACAGGCATGCGCCAGTTCAGGAAAATAACAACAAACATCTCAGATTATTTCCATACGTCGGTCCTTCAAGTTGCCATAGTAGCTCTGATAAATATACAAGTCTTTCCAGCAGTTGTACGAATTATTCACAGCAGCTATTACTGATCAGAGAAGGCGCATTAATTACCTCAGTGAAACTGTTGATGTGCCAATTCGTCGGAGGCAAACCAGACGGCTCTGGACGAGACCTGGGAGAACCAGGAAGAAGGTTGTACGCAGCCACACGGACTTGGTGTTGTTGTGTGTCAGTGCTTCACATTGCCACCTAGCCGCCTGGAGTGCACACTACATTGAATATCACACACTTTTGCGTCAGCATATGCAAGCAGATTTCCCCCTCAAAATGCTCGTATAAACGCGGAATAAAAAGTGATAACGCAATGCCAATTTTGCGGTTTCTTTTCAGATTGTTTCCATGTAAACGTAGCCTAAAATAAATGTAAAAGCTGTCCAAACTGAAAACAACTTCACATATCTTAAAATACATGTTTGTTTTGACTCAAAATGCACACAAGTAATGTTTTTAGTAAGACATGTTTGTTCAAACTAGTTATATTTTCTAATTAAACTAAGTCATAGTCCTGGTTTAAGCTAATCCCTGTCCAGGAAACCACACCTATAGCTTTTAACTAAATGCTCACCACAGTTTTAAAATATGGAAGAGTTAGTGTTAAAGTGAAAATGCCAAGAATTTAACAACAGAAGTCTTGATAGACAGAATCTTGTTTTTAATTGAGTTTTATAGACTATTGAATCTATAATTATTATGCATTCATTGTATTTTGTATTTATGCATGAAGTACATTAAAAATAGGCAATACGTATGAATATGTACAAACCTACAGGCAGGATAAATACCTGTATATGAGAGACCGATGTCTAGATATAGATATTATAAATATGACAGATGCTATGAGGTGGTGACCATAAAGTCTGTTTTAAGGTCGTGACGCACTTTACTTTCTATTAGACCATTGCATCTCTTTCTCATCTTTCTAATTAAAGATGTTTAAGCAAATAGCGCTTCAAACTACATCGCTCCAGCAGCGCACGTGTCACTGATATAAACACGAGTTTTGTCTTAGCTTGCTTAAAGTTCAGAAAACTTTACAGAGCTTTCTTAATTTGGCGTCGCAGCTCCTTGTGCACGCCTCAAGAGACCTCATGCGAGAGACCTGTTGCTGCATGAGCACAGTGCGAGTGAGAGAGACCCACGGTGGATTCACTGACGCTTATTATGAAATTACACAAATAACTCGCAAAATAATCCAGTTATAACAAATTAACATGTTCCCCGTCATACTCAGTCAAACATGCGGGAGTGAGGGGTAAGCCACGCCCACTTATTTACATTCCACGGTATAGACGGAATAGAAAAATCTGTTACGTCTGACATTTTATTTCACGGTAACGGTAAATACCGTCATACCGCACAGCCCTAAAAGTCTTACTAATTCACTCGATAGCTTCATGTGTGTCACAAGTCCTGTCTGTGTCTGCCCTGTTTCAGTGTTGCTCCACCCTCCTTGTTTGTTGCCATGAACATATTAATTCATACTCCGCCCACTGCCTATCTGTTCCCATAGTGATTTATTATTTCTGTTCTGTGATTGGTCCTTGTCATGTTCAAATACCGTCTGTTCATTGCCTGTGCTCAGTCGTTGTTTTTTCATGTTTCATTTTTGTATTTTTTGTATTTATTATTAAACTCTATAAACTGCAGTTGGATCCGCTCTCCTTGCCTTGCCTCACTGTAATAATGTGAAGAAACAAACGCACATTTAAAGATATTTAAGTTCATGCACTGCTGAAGCGGACGGATGAAACGCGACATTCACACACACGATTACTGTAGGCTATTGTAATGTCTTTTATTTTGTAGTTCTCATGTTCATGTCTTTAATTTTGATATCATGTTTTGCCATGTTTGTCTCTAGTTTCCCTGTTCCATGATGTGTCCTGTTCTTTATATAATAGCCCTTATGTTCCCATTGTACTTTGTCAAGCTTTGATTAACTTATGTTACTGTATGTTCGGCTGGAGAGAGTTTCTTTGTCATGTCATGTTTGTTCTTGATTTTGTTTTATGTTTATTAAAACTGCACTTGGCATCTAAAACGCTCGCCTCTCAGTGGATTACTTACGGCTATTTTAAAGATCTGATTTTATAGATTTCGTTTTGTGAAAAAAGGGAGAAAAAATGACAGAATAACACTGCGAAGATTGGATTTTGCGTAAAATTAAGCATTTACTTTTAAAAACTGACCTGATATAATACTGATTTTGGCAGTCACTCTTTTTTTTAAATGGCGTTTATCGCGTTTTGGAACCAAACTCTTCATATGTTCTCCTAAACACTGCCATGTTTAATAATTACTAATGTTCTTGTAACCTGTACATTGTAAATGAAATTATAGTTTTAAAAATTTAAAAATTATACTAGATGTAGCAGAAAGCTACAGAGCCCTTTAGGTGACATTGGAGTAAAAAAATCTAAAGTTTAGTTTCATGTGCTCACGCGAAATCTTCATGCGCAGATTTATTTTTTAAAGTTTAGTTTCAGTTTCACATGTGCACGCGAAACTAAACTTTATTTAATTTTTGCTTCATGTCCCCTTAGGGGCTCCGTAGAAAGCACTCAACACATTTAATATTTTGTGTGTTGTGCATGCAATTTTAATTGTTCAAAAAAAATACAGTAGTATCGGATCAGCAAGTATTGGCCAATACTCCTGGAATTCTGGTATCAGAATCGAAAATTGAAAAAGTGGTATCGTTGCATCCCTGGAAACAATTTGTGTAAAAAAAACATTTTTTGTTACATACAGCAAACATCTCCTCACTATCTGCTTGCTGCCTGTCTGCTGATCAAACTGTAAAAAACGTGATCTCTGTAGACAGCCCAGGCTCCACAAACTGCAATAAACACAAAGTGGCCAAACCTACAAACAGAAACCATAACAAAGTGTTCCAGCCAATAAACGACAAGAAGGATTTGGGGGTGGGGATTGGGCGCGTTCATGAAAGCACGGAAGGGAGGGGGAGGAGTTAGCTGCGCTCCATTTGTTTAAAAACAGTTTAAACGTCGACAAAAAGTGACGTCTCACAAATTCGCTTAGAGGGCCTTTAATCTGTTATCAGGTGAAAGATTTTCTATTTGATGATACCAACAGATGCAAATGTCCACTTACTCAGTATTAATGTTATAAATTGTTTGTTCCTATAAAAGACTGCACTGTAAAAGATTTGCTGTAATTATGCAGATGGTTGCCAGTAACTTACTGTAGAAGATTAAGACTTCTTTTATCTTTGAACATGAACAATCTGTTGCCGCCAGTACATAACATAAATGTAAAATCTCAACAGATCTTGCTTGTTTTGAAGGCTCTACAGCATGTCCTCTGAATTGCAAAGCAAATGTCACTAACTTGGTCATGTAAAATACTTTGTGTGTTGACCAATATGTCAATAACTGTGAAAACAAAACCACATTTACAACATGAGGATGGCAGCTTGTCAAAGATTTCCTCTGTGAAACACTGCTGTACACTGATAAAACATTCATAAAAACAGCTGTGTCCATCTCAAACACTGCTCAGAGATCAGATGGGCATGACATCATCATCAGTTAGACTCTTGAGATGATGGCGTGTGGCAGATTTCTGCATCTAAACAGGCGGCTGTAATATAACGCATGTGTGTTGTCATAGTTAGTTCATACTGTCAGACACATGACATGGGATCAGTATTAGGGCTGTGACGGTTGTCATAACCAGTGCACCGGTGAGGAAGTGCTCCCTGCGGTGGTGTGCACGTCACAAACTATGAAAATTATAAAGTAACCTACAGTCTCGTCCCAGTAAGATGTCTTCAAGTTCGTGTGAACGCAAACGGCCAAAAGACTGAAGGCAATTGATCTCAGTGATGACTCACTGGCTTGGGGTGGAACAATGAGGCAAGATATTGTCCGTTTCTCAATCCGAAGGCTGCAGCGTCTGGAGGTCGCATTTGTAAGCTGCATACGTCATCAAGACTGTCTTATTTCAAAACATTAACAATTATAAAGTTGAATTCTTTGTTAATCATGCTTTGTTGTAATTTTCTTTTTATGATTTGCAAATGTAATGCTCAGTTAACTCAAATTAAAAAACAGGCTCGATGACATATGCAGCCTGCATATGCGACCTCCATAGGCTGCAGCCTTCGAAATGAGAAACGGCTGTTCTGAAATGGAACTTTCACCCCTGCTCGCCCCTACTTTATTATCATGATACTGATCTGAGCATAGCCGGACTTACAATTGGGCTTGCGTTCGTTTGATTTGTTCAGTCGTTTTAATTTGGTTGGTGCTGAATTGTTTGGTGCTGCATTTAATTCGTTAATATATGTGTCAGTCATATTGGTGCTGGATATAACGCACTGCGTTTAGTGTTTTTGAAACCCATAGATGCTAGTATAATAAAATACGTGAAATGAGAGTCATGAATGAGCTTTACAGATAACGAGAAAGAGCAACGCGAAAAGGAAGCGCTCAGTGAAATGAAAAAGATTACTAGAGTAATTATGGTCTTGTAACTCTGTTTTTCCTTGTTTGTTTGTTTCTTCAGTCGTGTAGTCTAACGTGATACGTAGGTATACGCAGTATACCCACTAGGAAAGCTCAAGGATTTCCGTATACCCACTTAAAACAGTGCAAGGACAGGTAACAGCGTGTGACAAACTTTTGACACTTTCATTCATAAATTGACATCTGAATGAAATCAAAGTACCGCGAGAGCGATTCGAGAAATCACATGGAGAAGTCTGCTTTCTAATCGCTCTCGCGGTACCTCGACATCACCAATCGTCTGCGTAGCGCCACATGAAATCCAACCTGCTTACAGTCTGCAGCTCACACGACACTGTAACTAAACAGTTCCCGTGAAGAAGTGAACGAGTGGAGCAGATCTACGAAACATAACAAAATCACATATGACTATGTCAACATTTAAATCATCAGTCCAGTTTATTACTTCATCTGGAGGTGAGGATCACAGTTTAAACTTCTGAAAAGTGTTCATTATTATATCTACCTTCAAGGTTTTAATGTATTACGTTCATATCAGACCCAAAAAATCATTCATGATCATCTTCTCCACTTTGATTTTTGGTGTCTTATATAACATGATGGTCTTGTCATAATTATTAAATAACATCCTAAAATCTTTTCTTTTTCATTCTTAAACACTGCACCACTTGTATTAGGCTATATGCAAAAATACACTTGTTGATTATACATTACATTATATGGTGTGTAATAAGGTGAATGTTTATCAAGACATATTATTATTTTCTAAAGCTAAGTCTAACATGTTATGGGGTATTTTTTTTAATGTGCATAATTAATTTGAAATTTGTGACAGCCCTAAAAATACATGATTTAATTTTAGACTGGGCTTATGTTCTGCTTTAGAGATATAGGGGCAGTTTCCTAGACAGGTCTTATCCTAGTCCAAGACTAAAATGCATGTTTGATCTGTCTTAATTATATCGGTGCCATTGTTTTGTCTCAAGACGGCGCACACCAGTAATGTTTTTTGGAAGGTTTGTTTGTAAAAACTACTTAAATGTCCTAATATAACCTAGTAATAGGCCTAGTGGCAGATTAATCTAAACCATGTCGGAAACTGCCCATAATATAGCTCCATGATATATTTTTTATTTTAGGTTGTTTACTGTATGTGCACAATTTACACAAGCTGTCAGTGGGTGGTACCCTTTCAAATAGTATACCTTTGTACCTAAAGAGTGCATATATGGGTACAAATGTAAAAAATATGCTACACCAGTAGCGAGGCTACATTAGGGCCAGGGTGGCACTGGCTCACTCAGATTGACAGCTGGCCCACCCAGTCAGAAGAAACAAAATATTTTTGTGGAAAAGCAGAAGAAATCACACATAAATTATAACCTCTTTAATAAAAATCACTCAAATACACATCATTCAGAAATAAATAACAATTTATATAGAAAGTTTATCATTTGTATGTGTTTCTATATCTTGCAAATGTTAACATTCAAGCCATTTAAAACATTTTAAGCGTGAGAAGATGTTAAAGTGAGCTGTCAAATGGACCCATAGTCACAAAAAGCACGCAAACACAGCATCTCTATGCGCTTGACAGGACACAAACACAAAATGATCTCATAATACAGTCTTTGCAAGTATTCTCATAAAATGTATGTCTTAAAGTGAATGCAAATCAGGTGTGTGTCAGTATATGGATCCGTGCTTATTCAGTATTAAAGTGGCACAATACCTGAAGAAATCCGCTTATGTTTGTGTCATTATGTTAATTAAACAACAAAATGACAATCATCTCATCTCCTGTAGCTTTAAAAAGATGAATTATATTTAATTAATAGCATGAAGAAGACAATGTTATTATTCATTTGATTCTATATATGTACCTTATAGAGATGGGAAAGTATGAAAATTTCACATGATGGTTATAGTGAGATCACGGTTATCAATGTTATCATGGTTTTGGTAAAATGAGATGGAAATGTTCAAAAAGAACTGATACACACACTGAAAACATTTGAACAAGTTTTATTTTTGAAAATCACAATTTAATATTTCATGTCCCTGTAATTATTTCTGTGGTAAAAAATTAATAAATCTGTCTAATAAGTTTACCGTGAATGAATACATTATCCCTTAAATGCCTTCTTGTGCAAAACATTATGTTGCATGTGCGCGCCTGCGTCAAACTGATTCTGGCTGGACAGGATTTACAGCGAGTTTTAAAAATCACGCTAATCAAACACTGTTGTAATGATAATTAAATTTTAAATGATAATACTAATTGTCATGACATTTTATCGTGGTTAACCGTGAAACCGGTAATTGTCCCATCCCTAGTACCTTAATACTACTTAGACTTTATTTGTAACTATAATCTTTTCTATTTTATATGCTTATAATTTCTTGTTTTTGTTCTTATTTTATTTTCCAACCTCCAGTTTTGCTGATCCGATAATTATTTGATCCTTATATTACGGGCCTGTTGAATGCTGTATTGGGATTGGTTGAGATGTGTTCCATGGGTGTTGATTATTTTTCTGTAAACCGCGCGCACACCTGACCTGTCAAATATCTTAAAATAAGCGATATAATTGACTCCGGTCTTTTGAATTATTTGAGAATAATGCGCACACACGCAGTGTAACGGCAGGACGCGAATACCACCTTGGGTGTGCGTTATTTCTAATAATTTAACGACCCGCCGTCAATTATTCATTACATGATTCAAAAAAAACAAAATGTAATCCGTATTAAGAGAATGCATTGAGGTCCACACAGTCCATTTCTCATCATGACGTATCAGTCAGAACTGAACTGCGTGAAATAAATAACAAGTTGCATTTTACTAATACGATGTAAAAATTCGGTCAATGAAACGAAACGTTTGCAAACATCAAACATAAGAGTATTTTACATCAAATCCTTTGATGATGATGATTATGATACTTGTCTCACTCTCATCAGCATCATATTGTGCTGTCATATAGAAGTCAGACAGACAGACAGACAGACAGACAGACAGACACGATGTTTAAATCAGAAATTAACTCAATTGTTAAACAGTTAATAATTATGTTGAGTTTGAGTGAAAAAGACTGAATCAAAAATGACGAAAATAACATGGTATAGTGATGTTTACCATAGTCACCTAACATGACTTGATATTTAATCTAAGATACTTGTTAGTTTAGAGTGGTAAGTTAGCTGTCTAAAGTTTTTCTTGACGTGGTTATTTAATGAGATCACTTTGCTCTACACAGACAGTGCGGTATATTTCTTTAACTACTGCAGACAATAACTTTACCTTTATCTTTATTTTTAATATTATTATATCGTTTTTCTCTCTTGAGAGCGTGCGTCATGTCAAAGTGAAGTCAGTGAGATGAAGTGTCTGTTATATGAAGATTATGATATTGACGATAATTCACACATACAGTGATTGACGGGTAATAACGTGACAGTCTGACCTTCCTGCGCGCTCTGCTCTGCCCTTCATCTTCTTCTTCTTCATCATCTTCATCGTGCACGAGCCCCGCGGATGCTGAATCTGACTCCTCGCCTTCCTCCAGCTCATCCTCAGTCGCGACCTTCAGACGCTTGGGCGCGCGCTCGTACTCTTCCAGCGCGGACATCATCGACCGATCGATCAATCAAACGATTAGATGATCACTCGCTCTGGATTAATAATCAGACGGTCTGATATCAGCGCACACGCGCACGCGACTCATCCGGTACAGGTCTATGCGCTCACGACCTCGCTGCGAGCTCACGCACACTCCCGCCTCTGCTGCGGAGTTGACATCACGTCGAATCCTTATTGGATGAGCTTCTGACTGACTGAGGGGAAGGCGGAGCTGATTGGCTGAGGGGAACTTGCGTCACACCATACCGACGACTTCTGTAATATGACAACAAAAATATTAATAAATGCAATAAACATATGAATGTATATTAAATAAATAACAACTTAAATAATATGAATATGATACATATTGAAGTTGATGAAAATCACATATAAAACACAAAAACTAAGAGCTGCGTTGCTCAATCAAATCATTTTATTTTAAGAAGGGGAATCTCAGAATTGGGTAAAATATGAGGAACTGGAATTATGGGGAATTTTCTCTTGGTTTTAAGTCTCATAACAATTGAACCAGTCTGACACCACAATAACCATTACAAACTAAAGTCATATATAAAAATATATCTAGACAGATAAATATATTTGCGTCAAGAAATATTGTCTATAAAAATACTTTCACACTTAAGTCAGCAGACACTTTAGGAAAACTACATTTAAACAATGATAATTAGAAATAAAGTGTGTGTTTCTCCACAGCACATAATAATAATCATCATTATCATATCATCGTCATCTCCTGTCGTGTTTTATTTCTAAACTGTATGATGTCCATCTTTCTTTAAACTGCTGCTAAATTATTATTTTTTTAGCACTTGAACATGTTTATACTATGGGTTTAGCAGATGGGAGGCTGATCTTGTTTAGCAGATCTTGTTTAGCAGATGGGAGGCTATATATCCGACTGCTTCAACTAAGGTAACGTAAATGTAGGCGTACGGTTACTTAGCAATGTGGTGTGAAACGTGATTAGACGTTTATTAATTCATTTAATAGTGCTTTGATATGTGTCTGGGTTTGTTAAGAGGCTACCGGTAAGTGACAAACTCTATTCGGCTGCTTAAGGTAACGTAGATGTAGGCTAACCTTAACTTTTAGCAATGTGAAACGTAATGTTTATTAATTCATTTAATAGTGCGTTGATATGTGCCGTGTTTATTGTTATGGTTTGATGCTGGTTAATGTGATTGTCCTGATTTCAGCCTTCAGAGCTGCTGTCACTATCTGGTCTAAGTGTGTCCCAGGGAAATGGCAGATCACATTATTGATCAACGCATCAGGATGTACTACAATCAAGGTCTAACACAGGCAGAAATTGCATTGTGCCTTTCTGTTAGAGATGGCTTTCAGATTAGTCCTCGTCATTTAAGGAGAAGACTAGCCCGGTTACAACTTTACAGACGACGGTTAAGCGATGCTGCTGAGATTGTTAACTTCATTAGCAACCAGATAAGAGGACCGGGTCGTCTTCATGGTTACCGAATGATGCACGAGAGGTGCAGATTGGCTGGACTGCGCGTGACTCGAGACATGGTTCAGGAGATTCAGTCACATCTTGACCCAGAGGGCGTACAGCAACGGAGAGGAACAAGACTTCGGAGAAGATGTTATAGTGTCCCAGGGCCCAATTATTTATGGCATATGGACTCTTATGACAAGCTGACTCCTTTCGGCATTGGAATAAACGGATGCATTGATGGGTTTTCGCGTCATATAATCTGGATGCAAGCAAACTGTTCCAATAGTAACCCCAAAGTAATTGCAGCATACTTTATGAATGCAGTCACGGGACTCGGGGGGTGTCCAAAAATAATCCGATCGGATTTAGGAACTGAGAATGTTCATGTTAATAGGCTGCAACACTTCTTCCGAGAAGATGAGACTGGCGTTGTGCATGGGCCGTGTGTGTTCCAAGGACGCAGTACAGCAAATCAACGGATCGAAAGCTGGTGGGGGATCTACAGGAGACAGAACGCAAGCTATTGGAGGGACGTCTTCCAGGAGTTCCAGGCAACTGGAGACTTTAATGGGGATTTCATAGACAAGGGTCTCATCCAATTCTGCTTTCTTAAGATTATCCAAGTAAGTCCTCCACTGTCCATATCTTCAATACACTCTCAGAAATAAATGTACAAAAGTTGTCACTGGGACAGTACCCTTTCAAAAAAGGTACACCTTTGTACCCAAAGTGCATATTAGTACTTCAAAGGCACACAGCAAAATCCCCAGTGCTAAAGGAAAACACCACCGTTTTTCAATATTTTACCATGTACTTACCTCAGCTTAGACAAATTAATACACCACTCTTTTGTCAATGCGTGCACTTTTAATCTTTTTACTGCACCTCGTGAATGTGTTAGGATTTAGCCAAGCCCCATTCATTTCTTAGGATCCAAACAAATGTTTTATTTTGTGCCACCATACTTACTCGTGTAACTACTCATGTAACAGTCTTTAAATAGGGAAAACATGGAAGTGTTTTAAATTCATCCCTGTTTGGAACCATAGGAATGAATGGGGCTAGGCTAAATGCTAATACATTCATGACGCGCCGTACAGTGCACGATTGAAAAAAGATAGGTATGTATTAATTTGTCTAAGTTGAGTTAGAACATAGTAAAAATGGTGTTGTTTTCCTTTAAATTAACACTGCTCAGTGTATATATAGACGGGTTGCAAGTTTACAAACATTGCAGGGTGCGCGCGCATCCAGGAGGCAGAAAGCCCGCTTGGTGAGCTGATTCGCTACTGCAACAACCTTAATTATTGAAGCGTTCTTTATTGTTTGTATATAAATAAAACTTGATTTTAGTTGGATCTGTTTTTCTGTCTTTATTTTTGCAGCGTTACTGTGATACATGTATGAATTATAATGTTAGGGTAGTAACGTAATAGTCGCATCTACTGGTATGTTAACATCAGGCACCCAGCACTGACTCTGTTGGTACTATTTTACACGCAACAACTCCTTGGCATTTTGACTTACAGACACAGCTACTAGCCTACAACTCAATGCACGTCTCTTCTTTTTGCCTCTCGGTTGCGCGCGCAACCAGTTAATGACGTCGCCGTGCAACCCGTCTATAGGTCCACACTACAGAGTGCAATCTGTGACTTTATTCTCTCTATCATCATCTGTGTTTGAAACCTAAAATTGCAGTTTACATCTTACATCTTGTAGAGTTATTCATTAACTTGGGTTTAGACGTTTGCTTTGTTTTATTTAAAGACACCATCATTGTGATCAGTGTTTGTTTTAGCTGGACTCTTGACTCTTGATTTTTAGCTTGTTCAGGGTTTTTTTGGCTGCTATAACTTTGTGTGTTTAAAGCATATTTGTTATGGCGAAGAAGAGACCATGTTGCAATTCTATTATGGTGGTTGATACATAATGTCAAACGTTATCATCCAGAAAATGTATTTATTAACTTAGTGTTTGCTCACTCATCAGAAGTATCTTTCTCTCTCAGTAATGTGATACTACACACTCATAGCATTTTGTCATCCTGAAGATTTTGATACAACGACACTCAACACTGGTGACAAAAGAAAATTGTCAAAATGTTTATGATTTTTTTATGCCGCAGTGCATTCTAGGAATTCTGACTGAGATTTATAATTTGTTGATGCCCAGCATGCATTGCAGCATGAAGCATTTAATTTTATTGTCACCATCGTTGAGATCAATCCCCCGATTCTTAATGTTTGTGTGTCTATTAGACAACTGTCTGTCCATTTTTTATTGTACAGTGTTTCAAAATTCTTCAGAAGACAAACTGATATAAGAGTGCCAGATCTCATACTTTAGTATCATATTATTGACAGAAAAAATACTTCTGGTGAGTAAGCAAACACAAAAATAATAAATCAATTTTTTAGATCATGTCTGACACTATATCCCAACCACCAACATAGAACCGCACTACAGTCCCCTTACCTCGCCACAACAAACATGCCTCAAACACACAAAGCCACAGCAGCCAGAAAAAACAAACAAGCCAAAAAGTCCAACTAAGAGTCCAACTACAAACACTAATCACCATAATGGCGACTTTAAATAAAACAAAGCAAACATCTAAACCTAAGTTAATGAATAACTCTACAAGATGTAAACTGCAATTTTAGGTTTCAAACACAGATGATGATAGAGAGGATAAAGTCACAGATTGCACTCTGTAGTGTGGACCTATATAAACACTGAGCAGTGTTAATTTAACACTGGGGATTTTGCTGTGTACCTTTGAACTACTAATATGCACTCTTTGGGTACAAAGGTGTACATTTTTGAAAGAGTACTGTCCCAGTGACAACTTTTGTACCTTAATTTCTGAGAGTGTAGTAGCCTACATCTCAGAGCTGTTTTTTGTGTTGTTTTGATATGAACCAGCTTAAATATCAATTTGCCACCTGCTCCACTTGTATACCTGTCTGTAGGCTCAGACAAGTAGCTTTTACCTAAACTACGAAAAGGAAGTCCCAAAATCCAAATGAACCAAGCACGATTGATTCGAACAAGATGTCAATAAATGCATGCATGTATTCTGATCCACAAATGCATGGATTAATTTTTGCATGAGCAATTTTTATTTATTAATGCAGAACAGAACATGTTTATTCGCAAACATGTCTGTATTTGTATAAATCGCTGCACAATCATTAAATCCCTAATTCCATAGATTCAAATTAAATGGCATTTGTTTGAAGTTAGTAAAATACATTCACCACATTTATCTATAGTACATGGATAATTGTGTGTGCATTTATTAACCATAATACGACTAAAATCTTCCCATAATAGAGCTCATAACATGTGTCTAAACTTCTGAGCTCTCCGGACTTTTTTCTCTGTAACTACTTATTTCTTCTTCTCCAAGCCTGTTTTGCATCAATATGTAGGCTTTTTTTCCTGCAGTCAATACTCTTGTCTTCATTATGAAGGCTACTATGGTGCTGGAAGCTGGGGCACGGTATTATTCTACTAATAACTCCAGCATAGCATAAAACATTACTGCATTTCCCCATTATTATGCTATAATGAGATATAATAAATAATGTCACCTTCCTAAAATAATTGCCTAAGTCATTTGTTAATCACAATGACGATATATTCGGTGTAAGGCGCCTAAAGTGTCTTCTTCCATGTACTATTTTCAAAATAAGTCATCATAGGTATTGAAATCCTCATGTTTTTGTGTTGCAGAATGAGCTAGACACCGTTGTGACAATGTGGGACAACCATCGCATTCGACCAGGTGGAAACGGACACCCTAATTATCATGGAAAACCATGTTTGATGTACAATGTACCTGAGCTCTATCATACACAAGATTATTTGCATCCACTACAGTATGAAAGAGTTGGAATTGTTCTCCAAGAGGACATTTGTCTGTGGAAAACAGACATTCCCTGCGACCATGACCTGCATGAGCTCTGTTTGATGGTGATGGAAGAAAACAACATAGAACTGTGTCATAACGCTACAGAGGCAATACGACTTTACAAAGACCTGAGGCCTTTAATAAGAGCACTCCTGCCAGAGCCTCATCTCTGATGTTGTTGTAGCATACAGACAGATGTACTGTCTATGGTACTAATAATGATGATGATGATGATGGTGGTGGCATTTCCAGCAATGATGCCTCTCTAAAAATTTACATTTCTCAAGTATCATTGGCATTTGCATCCATTGATGCTGTGTGTTGAAATGTTTTACTAAGATAATGTGATTTCTGTGTAGTAGGCCAGATTCATAATGGGGACCAGCAAGGGCACTTAAAGGAACACACCCAGATTTTGGGAATTTGGCTTATTCACCGTATCCCCCAAAGTTGGGTAGGTCCATGCCTTTCTCATCTCCGTGCGTGCTGTGGCTCTGTCTGAATCACACACCGCTAACCTGGCTTGGCACGGGGTCTGGAGGTGAATGGCTCCAGCTGGCGGGCTGCTCCCGGTGGGTGGCAGGATAACGCGGACGTTTTCCTGTTTGTGTGTTGTGATTTGTGTGGTCGCACCGTGTGCAGGTGGCAGGGTGATATGAGACACAGCGATCTGGGAGCTATGTTCTCTGAAGATGAGGCGCTGCTGCTTGGGCGGAGTGATTTGCACAACTCTGACCGAACTTTCTGCTCCTCACGAGAGGGCTTCTCGGGTGCTGCGAGCAAAGCACTCCGCCCAAGTAGCAGTGCTTCGCCTTTAGAGAGTATAGTTCCCAGTATGTATACTGTTAAAAGATGGCTGTGTCTCATATCACCTTGTTATTTGTGCACGGTGTGACTGTGCAAATCACAACACACGAGTGGGAAAGTGTTCGCGTTATTTTGTCACTTGTTTGGAGCGGTGTGCTGGCTGGAGCCGTTCACTTCCAGACTTTGTGCTAAGCTAGTGGGGGCTGCGTCAGACAGAGTTGCAGCGCGCACGGAGATGGGAAAGTTATGTGTGGACTTATCTAACTCGGTGAATACGGGATGCGGTGAGTGGGCTAAATTTCCAAAATTGCCCCATTCATTCCTATGGTACCAAAAAAAAGTTTTATTTTGTGGCACCACACTTGCTGTTATAACTACTCATGTAACAGTCTTTAAATAGGGAAAACACGGAAGTGTTTGGTGGCTTCCCTGTTTGGTACCATAGGAATGAATGGGTCTAGGCTAAATGCTAACACATTCACGACGCGCTGTACAGTGCACGCATTGAAATAAGATAGATATGTATTAATTTGTCTAAGTTGAGGTAATAAAAGGGTAGACTATTCCTTTAATATTTGTTTTCTTTGTTTCCCTTTACAAGAACAAGACAGACTTGTAAATTTTGTTAATATTTTGATTTGGAATTGAATGTGTAATGTTTTCAATACATTTGAAATAAGGAAATAAAATCTATAACATGTCTGCACTTTTTTCACTTTTATTATTACACTGCTATTATTTTGCACATAATTGTATATACACTACTGTTTAAATGTTTACGGTCACTTGACTAAAATGTTAACTATGATCTTAAAAATAATTTAATCTGGTGTACGGTTAAATGCTTGAAATTACTTTTGTAGACAAAAATATACCTGTGCCAAACAGATTAATTTCTGTTATTTGAAAACTAAAATGTTAGTTTAAAATATTAGTTTTTAAATATTGCACTAAATATTGAAGCAGCCAATAAGAGCCCAGATTAAATATGAACTCCATCTATACTCAAAATTCTAAAATTCCTAAATTTAAAATTTTAGAAGCTTCTTGGCGTACGGTTTTGTAATTTCTAGTCAAAGGGTGACTGCACTTCAGATAATAAAATATAACAGGGTTTGATTTATTTTGGATGCTTTTAGTCACAAACATGAGTCTCACAGTTACATTTGTGTTATGCCGTAGTTTGGACAAGTTTATTATTATTCTGTAATATGAAAAAAAATATGAGTGAGTGACCCCAAACTTTTGACCGATAGTTTGGGTTTAATAAAAATATTCTCAGATTTGCGACCAAAAGACAAGTTTACATAAAATGAGAGTCTGTGTCCCTTAAGTGTAACAAATATAGGGTCCATTCTATGATTTTTTTTTAAATCATTGTAAGGTAGGGCTCTTTAAATACCATGCTCATCAGATATGTCCTTGTACTCTTCCAGGAAATTACTAATTACTGTAATCTTCCAGGACATTACTAATTCAGCATTAGAACTGACTCATCGACTAGTCAACACAACACATTAACAGTTTAAAAAAGACAGTGAAAATTACAAACAGTTGACATAGTTTAATTTATTAAACATTTTCTTTGCAAACATTGCAAACTCATAAGCCAGTGCCTTCATTTAAGTAACATGAACATGGACCCGGGAAAGTGCAGGGTCCTATGGAGGTGGGTATTCTAAATCAAATTAATCAAAACAAAATAATTGTACAAACTACAAGATTTCCTTGTAAGATTTTGAGTTTTTCAGGTAAGACTACTGAAACTAGTTCTAAGTCAAATATTACTTTAAGTGTGGTTAAAATGTATATATATATAGCACATTTGACACTGACAACCTAGAACATTACTGGCAATATAACTCTTCCAGGTTTGAAGATCTGCATAGCTTTACACTGTAATTTATGAACTATTTTTAGGTTTAATTTAGGGATTCATAACGATGAATCGCAATTAATCTATAGCCGAATAAAAGTTCTTGTTTACATCGTACATGTGTGTGAACTGTCTACAACAAATATGTATATATGCACACATGCATGTATAATTTTAAGAAAGAATATATATTTATACATTAAGTATTTATATTTATATTTAATATAATGTATACATAAATATACAAATGTATATACACATGTACACATTTCTTAAATATATACATGCATGTGTGTGTATTTATCTATACGTTATTTATACACAGTACACACACATATATGATGTAAACAAAAACTTTTATTCTGCTATAGATTAATCCCGATTAATCATAATGCAGCCCTAGTTTAATTTTAACAACAATGGAAAAACATCAACCACAAACAGTTGGCCAGTTTTTACACACAACTTGTCCAAGAATACATTGTAACATTTAAATTGTTTTGTGATTTTTTTCCCACAGTCCCTGTCAGCTGTCAGAACTGAATTTTAAAGAGATCATAAATTGAAAAGAAAAATCAATCTCCTTCTACTATGACAATGCATCTGCTCTCCACATATAGAACTTGTGGATTTTATAAAAGATAACGCTGCTAACCTTCAAAATGTGTGTGCAGTTTTTAATTTGCTGTCTAAGCAAACAAAGCCTTATTAGGCCAAATCCATTACCCACACTCCACTCTTCAACACAGAGATGAATTCTGTTCTAAAATCTGCATAGTTTTTGTAGTTAGATGCCAGTTCCAAAGAACAACTACAGGTGTGAGCCAAAGGTGCCCTGTCGAACTGTGGCTGTTCTGCTGTGAATGTGACTTTAATAGTCTTAGATAGGAACAAGTCAGACCCTGTGCAGTACCTAAGGAATAGGCCAAGCTCCTTCTCATCTCTTTCTCTTACAAATCTCAATAGATGATTTGAGGTATTTTTTTCTTCCAGTGACATAGATTCTGGAAACTTGATGGTTTTGGTAATGTTTCTTGCCTTGGGTTTGAGATCATCTAGAATCTTCTTCAGTCCTTCCGTACTCATGGATTCTCCAATAGACCTGAGAATTGGCTTCCAACACTTTATGATAAATGCTGGTTCTTGTACCATCTCTTTGTGGGCTATTTCCTCCACAAGACTCTGTAGATTTTCCTCAGTTGGGAGTACACAGCAGTTGTGACTGCTGAGTATGCTAAGGAGTTCATCCATATCTGCCCCTTTGAAGTTGCTAATGGCCTCAGTTAGCACATCCTTCTCAGTTGCGCTGATATAGTTAAAGAAAGCATCCAGTAGATTGTCTGAGGAGGAGAGAGATAGCGCCTCTGTAAGGAACGGAGGGGCAAGTTGGACTGGAAATAGCTGAAATTTCTGCCATCCAAAGGCCAAGATGCGAGCAACAGCAGTCCACTCTTTCTCTTGGAATTTGTGGTACAAAATTGGGATCTTGTAGTTGGTTCCACAGGTCTTTGTTGCATAAAACATATCCCAGAAATCAGTGAGGCAGTCTCTGGTGACCCCACTCCCAACTCCAGCCTCAACCTCACCACGTTCAAGCACACGCCTGATTGAAATATTAGCATCCAGTATGAAGTCGTCTGTAAATGCTTTAATCATGTCCACAACACACTGTGTTTTGCGGATCACAATGACTTGCTTCTCCACTATATTCTCTGGATTTTCAAAGAAACCAGTGGCCATCGTGCTGGTGGAACTTAAAGCCTGCTCAGAATCCACAAAGTCAATAATAGCTTCTTCCATCTCAGCTACCACTACTGTTTCTATTTGATTTTCTGAGACTGTGTTTGTGCCACTTTCTTGTTGGCTGTTAACTGGCAAGGAATCTGGATTTATTGTGGTATTGACATGTAGAGGTGAGTATATCAGTGTGTCTGCAAGACCATCGACAAGTTCACAAGGCATGTTGGTGTTATATTCATATACAATAACTTCATCATCACTGGATAGATCTATAAGAGGCTGGACTGATGTTTGAGAAGCAGGAGTTGTGTGGAGTGTTGAGGTAGCACTGGGAATACTCCAACTGCCGTACCGAGGTCTTTTGACAGGAGTAGGGGAGAGCAGTGATGGGCTGGATGAGGATGGATGTTTAACTGACCCAATTGTGTTGGATGTGTCAGGTGAAAAGGGCATGTCTGTTGTTTCATCACTAAGCTCAGAATCACTACAATCTTTTGGCTTTGTACAGAGGTATAGTCTGAGGATCTTGTAATTAGTTTGCTCTAACAAACTTCCAACTGTGACGCTACCCTCAAGGGGCTCATCAGAACCAATGACAGAAAGCATGACCTCAAAGTCCTCTAATTTTCCTTTCATCGATGTACCATTGGGGAAAAAAAGGGTTTTCCCTTTTTCAATAATTGTGGATACAGTATCATCTTTGCTTACAACTATCTCTCTTGTTCCACCCCCAGTAGGCCTTCTAACTTGTTTGTACATAGAATCTTGGTAGTTCAACCAGCCAAGTTCAATTTTCCTTGTCTTCTTTTCAGCGTTCTTATTTCCAAGAAGTGTAGGCTTAGATTTAAAGCTGCTGGTTGCTGTGGCTGAGGCAGTGGATGGAAGTTTCATCTTCTCTCTTAGTCTATTTATTAAAGTATGTTTCCTTTGCTCTGTATCCTCTATCCTTTCACTTGAGGATAACTCCTTCCAGTTTCTGGCAAACACACGGTCTCCATATCGAGGAATAAAAGCAGAGAGTTTGTCTTCTCCAAGGAACTTTACAATGTCTTGATCGATCTAAAACACAAAAGCAGATATAATGTCATAATCACAGTCAGAAAAAGAAGGCTCTAAAAGAGCTATTCACAGAGAGATTGACTTCGACATATAAACAATTGACTCTAGAGAACACTTCTTTTGGCACTTTTCTCCCCTATATATATATATATACTTTTACTTGAGTAATTTTTTTTGCTACTCTATCCTCTTCTGCCTATATCAGAACTTTTCTATTTAGAAAACACTGAAGGAACATTTTGGAAGGAAAAATAATCATTTTATTCTTGTGACATAAGTCATTATTGCCACCTTGTGACAGGTAGGTAGACAGACAGACAGACAGACAGACAGACAGACAAGTAGTTAGTTTGGTAGGTAGGTTTGTCTGAGGGTTAGGTTTAGGAATGTACAGAGGATTAATTCATACTGTACTGTTTGTAGAGTATAATGTCTGTGTGTTTTTTGTATGTTGTGTATTTTTATGTGTGTGTCTGTGTGTTTGTGCAAGTATGTTTGTGTGTGTAATATTGTGTTTGTGTGTGTAATTATGTGTGGTTGTGTATGTCTGTGTGTTTTGTGTGTGTTGTGTATGTTCATGTGTCTGTCTGTGTGTTGGTGTAAGTATATTTGTGTTTAATTGTGTGTTTGTCTGTGTAATTTTGTGTTTGTGTATGTCTGTGTGTTTTGTGTATGTTGTGTATTTTCATGTGCGTGTCTGTGTGTTGGTGTAAGTATATTTGTGTTTAATTGTGTGTGTGTGTGTGTGTGTGTGTGTGTGTGTGTGTGTGTGTGTGTAATTGTGTGTGGTTGTGTATGTCTGTGTGTTTTGTGTGTGTTGTGTATGTTCATGTGTCTGTCTGTGTGTTGGTGTATTTGTGTTTAATTGTGTGTTTGTGTGTGTAATTGTGTGTGGTTGTGTACGTGTGTTTGTGTCTGTGTGTTTGTGCGAGTATGTTTGCGTAATATTGTGTTTGTATATTTGTATGTGTTTGTGTATGTCTGTTTGTGTGTGTGTGTGTGTGTGTTTTGTATATGTTTATGTGTGTTTCTGCTAGTACGTTTGTGTGTGTGTACTTGTGTGTGGTTCTGTATGTGAGTGTGTTTGTTTGTGTGTAGTTGTGTGCGTGTGTGTGTGTGTGTGTCTGTCTGTGTATGTAGTTGTGTATTCTTGTGTGTGTGTGTGTGTGTGTGTGTGTGTGTGTACCTGGTAATTATCACGTTTGCTCAACGTCAAAACACTTATTGAAGAGGTTTTGCTCATAAATGAATGTAAAATAATGTAAACTTGAGATTTTTATACTGTTATTAAACTGCATGCTCGGCAAACACAGCCGGTGTGAAAGCACAATGGCCACGCGCGTCAAACGCTGTCTTCATACGCATGCGGTGTGAAACCGGAAAGCGCGGTGCCAAACTCTGGTCTCGGGGAGAAATTTGTTACTATAGATACGAAGCACGAAGAAACACTAGTGGTTCCCGTACATGATTTTTTGCCGCGCAGTGTAAAAAAACCTCTTCGGATCTGCATGATTCACACAAGTCACCCAAACTGATGTGAAAAAAAGCGGGAGGCGCCGAAAAGCGCCCTGTTTTCATCCCTGAACCTTACACCCCATTGCGGGGGACGTCCTGACAGACTCTAGCACCCTCTTTAAATTTAGAATCCCGCATGTTTCTCCCAAATCCTCGCTCGGACCTATGACCTGTCAAAGATTGTGTAGCTACTTCACCTTGTCCTCTGCCATTCTTGCCAGGTTCTCCTCAGGAACACCCCTTTCTCCCAAGGCTGAGAGAAACTGGTCCATGGCGATCTCTAGGATTCAACAGTAAATTTAGTTATTGTTTAGCCTGACAAGCCAGAACCACAAATTAAATTTGCTGCCACTAGGGTACGTCTAGATTTCTAGGCAAGTCATTGTTAGCAACTGCAACAAAGTTGTTCAATTCTTGACTGCTGGCCCTTATACAAAAGGGTTGTCATAGTCAGGGGGTTTTTGTCCTGGTTCTCAAGTGAGTAGCTGGAGATGTTGCTTGGTACTCACATTATTTATGGCACAGACATCCTACATGCTGTCATCATCACTAATCTCCTGACTACTCTCTTTGCCATTTGTTTGGTTTAAAGGAACAGTATGTAAGAAATTTATATCAGTCAATCATAAAATGGCCCTGATATGTCACTAGAAATTAAGAAATTATTTTCATTTCAAATACTTATATCACTGACAACAGTGGTCTGGCCAGGATATTGTCATTAAAAAGTGGAGTTGCAGCCCTCAACTGATGTTTATGTTGTCATTTTGTGTATTGGCCACTAGCTGTGTGATTGCAGTTCCAGTTTTAGCCACAAGTTTTGTGATTGCAATACCAGTTTTGGCCACAATCCTACACACTGTTCCTTTAAGCATAGTAGACGATAATGTTGGCTAAATAAAATATGCCTGGTTATTGTTTTTAACCCATGTAACCTTCATAAATAACTTCTAGCCTAATATAAATTTCAAATATTGTTAAAGACAAGTAAATGGTTTGTAATAAAAAAAATCTTATTATGACCAATAGCACAAATAAATACAATAGAACAAACATACAAATTAAATAAACAGTGCTGTTCATGTTTTCAGGTTGGTCTGTAGTTTTCAGGTAGAGGACAGAAACTGAATAAAGTAATCAGATAAAAAGTTATTCAACCAAGACAAGAATATTATGATTTTCTTTGTCTGTGGTTTGAAAAGAGCATCAAGTTTATACACTCTAAACATGCTGGGTTGCTTCCATGGCTGAGTAAGTATTGGACAGAACCCAATAGTTAGGTGTTGTTAAGTAACAACACATTATTTTTTTGAGTACTATCACTTTAAGTGCACAGATTCAATATATTGTTATGCACGCATTTGATTTCTCAACTGCTTATAGTCATTTAAGGTGTAAAAGACTGTGTACTACTATAATCACAGCATTTTGAGATTGTTTTGTGTCAAAATGTCTGCTCAAGTGCAAGAAAACATTAATTTAGTTGGCATTTGCACACTGTTTTAACCATTGCTTGCATACTGGCATGCTGTCTGAAGTCTGAATTTGTTATTTTAATCGCGCATGCGTACCTGCGTACCAGTTATGTGCACCCCTGGTCATAGTTCTTCTGATTATTTAATAGCCACATTTTGATTTGACCATGTAATACGTGACCAAAGCGGAAAACAGGCTCTATCACTTCCGGTTCTGTATGGTCTACGCTGACATGGTGCTGTTTTCATACATGAAGCCTTTATGAGCTATAGGAACGATAATGCTAATTAACATCTTAAACCTAAGTAAAAGAAAATGTACTAACTTTTTATACTTTATAGCTTTTGACAAAGGAATTCTCTTCTCATATACATTCAGATATTACAACAAAAAAGAACAGAACACAAATAATAATTACCATTAGCTTTTACCATTAAAACCTACTACAAAATTCAGGATTTAATGGTCCCACCAATTGAACCAATACATACCACTAGACCCACAGAGACCCATAGAGACCATTAGAGTTTCCAATACAACCAATAAAATTCCCATTAAAACCAATAAATCCAATAGAATTTCTGTGATGGTGTCTATTGTTTTTTTTAGCAGGGAATAACATGCTACAATAGCAAATACCTGCAACCGGTTTTCCAGTTTGGTCACGTGACGTTCGACATATACCGTATTGTAATGCTGTGCATCAAACCATAATACTAATCACGACACATATCAAAGCACTATTAAAATACTTAATAAACGTTTAATTACGCGTTTCACATTAACTTACATTGCTTAATTAACATTAGCCTAGCTACAGTTACTTACCTTAGCTGAGGCAGCCGGCCAGGACAGATAGGAGTTTGTCAGCCTTCCATCCGTTAACTTAGCCCAGACACATATCAAAGCACTATTAAAATAATTAATAAACATTTAATTACGTTTCACAACACATTGCTAAGTTAGGGTTAGCCTAAGTTACATTTACGTTAATTTGAAGCAGCCGGATAGTTAAAGTTTGTCAGCCTCCCATCTGCTAACCGGTAGCCTCTAAACAAACCCAGACACATATCAAAGCACTATTAAATGAATGAATAAACGTCTAATCACGTTTCACATCACATTGCTAAGTAACCGTACGCCTACATTTACGTTACCTTAGTTGAAGCAGTCGGATATATAGCTAGCTAAGAGTTTGTCAGCCTCCCATCTGCTAAACAAGATCTGCTAAACAAGATCAGCCTCCCATCTGCTAAACCCATAAACAAACCCAGTCAACTAACAAATAAACGTGTACAAATGGATCGCACAACTTACCGACAGGATAGAGCTTGTTGCAGCCAGTGTCGGTAGGAAGCAGTCCGTGGTGGCAGCGCGAGCGCATTCGTATGAATTCAAGACGAACACATTATTGTTATAAAAAATAATAATAAAAAAAATTATCTCGATAAAACAATATTTGTTATGTCGTTATAACGAATTAATTATTTCGTTATCTCGAGAAAACAATCTTTGTTATCTCGAGATAACGAATTATTTCTTTGGTTATAACTAAATAATTAATTAGTTATCTCGAGAAAACAAACCTTGTTATGTCGAGACAACGAATCAATTAATTCGTTATCTCGAGAAAACAAAACTTGTTATATCGTGATAACGAATTAATAAGTTGTTATTACAAGATAACAGTGCTTAAAAAAAATAAATCCATACAAAATAAAAATAAAAGTCCATGGCCGTTCTCGGCTTCCGTATTATACAGCAGCTGCTTTATCTTCTTAGAAACAAAAGAAACCTGAAAAACTTGAGAGATTGATGTAGGACAGAGATGCGCTGTAATAAAGTCTAATAAAAGGGCTGTGATGGATCTTCTAGATAAGATTTATAGATTATAGATGAGAAGTTTGATGAGCTGCAGGTCTGAGAGTTTGATCTTGACATTAAACTTTCTCATCTACACTGACAACAGAAAAGATTTCAGGTAAACTACTGAAATATATTTAGTCAGAAACAGGTGATGAGTAAAAAGGAAATCTGCATGTTGTTTTCTGGCTGCTGAGAAGGTTTCGTGTTTTTAAATAGTTCATGACAGATAAACAGCCTGACATTATTAGACATTATGTTGGGTTTTTGAGGTGAAGAAAGGTTTATTTTTAACAAACGCTGTCAACTGCGAGATAAACAAGTGCAAATAAAAGTCTCTCATTATCAGTTTCTCTCTTAATCTGATTGAAACTATTGAAACAATTGACATCTTTCATTATTTTCAGATAGTGGAACACGTGAAACCCATCAAGTTGCCAGTTTTAATCCACTCTTTGGCAACCTAGCTTTCTTTTTTTCTCATATCATATATCATTTTGAAAATGCATTTATTTTCAATATAAATAAAGAGAATCTTTTAAAAATGTAAATAAAGTGTCAAACGTGAGTGTTAATTAGCCTAATATTCTCCTAATAATGCATCCATTTAATCATTTCAATAAATATGACCATTTACACATTTTATTTTATTTTTGCATCCTGTTAATGTAAAAAAAATACAGTATCTGCTAATAAAAAGTGTTTATAGCATCCATTAACCATTTACATGTATTGCAAACAATTGCTATGCACATTCTCATTAGTGTAAAAAACATCTAAAGCTATATTATATTCTGAAATATCACACTCTTACTCGAGCTATGTAAGTGTTTGAGACGCAGTGCTGGTGTTGACTTTATATTAACACATAAAAAGAAAACTGTGTATTAACGCTAACAAGTGTTAAAGCCTGAAGTATTTGTAAATGAACACCAGATTTTAACTCTGACTGTACAACACTACGTTTTTATCACTCAATAATTTGCTGTGTAGAATCAATTTGGCTGTACAAGACATTTTTAACTAACTATTTAATATCTTGAGAAGAACTGAGTTAAAATAGCTTAACTGTAATGAAAGGAGATGGGTCAGATGATTTATTGGATTAAAAAGTATTGACAGTATGGTAAGGGTCAGTCAGAACAGAAGTCAAGATGAGCCTGTAAGAGAAGTTCATTATCTGATAACTGAAACTTTGTGCACTTCTGTAAAACATGAAACAGAAAATGATGGGTTGATGTTTGAAAACCTTCTTGTGTAAAAAAAGTCTGAAGATAAATTTGAGCTGTACAGATGATTGAATAAAAATAGTCCTGTTGACCTACATTCAGTGGATCTGCGGTCCGATCCACACGCCGGCCTGATTCACAGAGAAGTGAGCAAAATACAACAAACAATATTAACAATGATAAACATATAGGAAATATGTGATCCTTCATCTCATACAGCTACTGAACAAACTGATTTGATTAAATAAAAACAAGACTATAATGAAGGAACACAAATCATTGTCTTTACAGCAGTTAATGAAGAATCAGATGAAGTGAATTTTACCGAGTTTGTTGCTCTGAATCAGCAGCACGTTCACATGCATACAGATATAAAAAGATGTGAATGTAAACGCTTATAAATGTAAACTTGAAGCCCTTCACCTTCAGGAAAAGAGCTTAATTGATCAGAAGAACACAGAAAGAGTTCAAGTAAAAGATCAATTAAAAGTTTCTTAACTTTAGCACAATAGAGTTGAGTTCTTATGGTAAAGAAATATTGAGTGTTTTATCTTAAAGATTAGTAAATGTTTTATATGGTATACTTTTAATGTGGTCTAATTGAATTAAGTTGTCTCTCTGTTGCTTGTTTAGGCCTGGATGGGGGACGTGTGACGTTGGTAAGAATAGCGAGATAGCTTTATGATGCGTTTGAAAACAAAGGCACTGTATTTTACCAGCAATGGCTGTCTCTTTGTGTAGCAACTTAAAGGTCGCAAAGATACAGGCACAGTACAAACAGATTGTTCGAATGGGAGGGCAACTAAAACTGGGGCACTATTTAAAATCACTGAAAAACTCAGAACGGGGTCATTGTCATCATCATTTTACCTACCCAGTCTCACGTAGATGCGTACACGAAGTGTAAAAATCAATACATACGCTAAATTCCACTTTGGCGTGCATATGATACGCCAGTCTCCACACTAACTTAAACGGTGCATCTTTTTTGTCGTTTTATTTATTGGCTCCCAATTTTTTTCTGTTTTTTAAACCATTTTCGCTTGGGTTTTAAGGTTAGATTTTAGATTTGCTTAATGATGTTATTTAATATACAGGTTTCTCCATGTTTTTGTCCATATTTAAGCCATGGTCGCTTGGAGTTGGGGTTAGAGTTAGGATGTAATTTTTATATAACAAAAAGTTGTTCTAACCCTAAACCCAAGCGAAAATGGTAAAAAAGGCAAAAGAAAAATCGAGAAACCAATAAATAAAGCGACAAAAAAAGATGTACTGTTTAAGTGAATGGGAAGGACTGGGGTGTCATATGCACGCCAAAGTGGAGTTTGGCGTATGTATTGCACGATTTTTACACTTCGTGCTATTTATACGCAACTGTGTGAGACTGGGCTGCATTTTACCAATGCAGGTGTATACACCCTATGACCAGTATTGTGTTTCAAGCTGTCTGATACAATTCTTTAACAAATTACTTTGTCGAGAATTTTACATCTCAACAGTCTCTGATTCTCCAGAAAAAATCCACGACATTCTGTGTCAGACAACTTCAGAATGTTTACTGTGTTATTAACGTCATCGTCAGTCCAGACAAAGAGACTTTGTCAACTGTTAATATTAGCTATTATTAAAATCACTGTAGTATTGCCTGTTTGTGTATGTGAACCCAAATGTGTGAATATGTGTGTGTGTGTGTGTGTGTGTGTGTGTGTGTGTGTGTGTGTGTGTGTGTGTGTGTGTGTGTGTGTGTGTGTGTGTGTGTGTGTGCATGTGCGTGACATGAACTCATCTATCACACATCAGCACATGAAGTCAAACTTCACACTAACAGAGTAAACGAGTGAGTGTTATATTTCACAGATGAACCTAAACAATATCAGTCTGAATGTTAAAGAATCACAACTGTGAGGCTCATTTCATGTTCGTCATCTGCAAAACATGCCAGCGTTCACAGCTGAAAGAAAACAAGGACAGGAAACGGCCAGAGGAAGCTGACATACTGACAGTTTAGTAACTAACCATTGCCACAACTGAGGTTTTATTCATGACATGCACACAACATACAATATATTAAAACATTAACAGGCGCTTTCCCGGACAGGGATTAAACTAGTCCTAGACTAAAATAGATGTAACTACTGTCCAAACTAAAAACAACTTACAGTGACATATCTTAAAATACATCAGTGCCCTTTGTTTTGACTCAAAATGCACACAAGTAATGTTTTTAGTAAGGCATGTTTGTTCAAACTAGTTAAATTTCCTAAATAAATTAAGGCCTATAGTCTTGGCTTAAGATAATCTCTGTCCAGGAAACCACCACTATAATATCGATATAGTCTAACTTTACCCTGTAGATTATATATGGGAGGTTTCAACAAACAGGATTTACTTCACACACACACACACGCACGCGCGTGTGTGTGTGTGTACTTGTGCGTGTGACACAGCGATGGGATGAGCAGGCAGATCTTTCGAAATAGATCTGAAACAAGGAACTACTTGTGTTTGTACATTTCCTTTCACATGTGATCACAATTACAGCAACATTTAAAGATACTTGAGCCTGAAACTATAAACCTATCAAACCATTATCCACCATTAACTCAACTCGGTGAAGAAAACATTGTGAATACAGTGACGTGTGTGTGTGCTTATATAGTTCAGTGCGTTACCAGCGTAAAAAAAAAAGGTCACGGGTTTGAACTCAAGTAACACACATATACTGACGTATAGACGGTTTCAGCAGTAACAACATAAACAAACATCTATTTGTTCAAGAATTCAGTTTAGCAACTAGTCAGACCAGTAAACAAACAGAGACCAGAAGTGAAGTTCAGTCCAGGCAACGCATGTGCGTCCGATGAAATTGTCTAAAGCTTGTGACCTAAAAGCAGGGTGCATGATTTTTGAAAAACTCTTTAAAAAAGTGGGTCGGGCGACTACCAAATAGGGCTGTCACTTTTGTGAAAAATCATTTTTGATTTTTAAGACATAAGTGTTTATTGAATCAATTGTAAAATCTATTTTTCATGTTTCATTTCCATTTTCAAGGCCAAATATTTGTTATTTTCCACAAGGTATTAGTTCCAGAGTTCAGTTTACCAACTAGTCAGACCATTAAACAAACAGAAACTGGAAGTGAAGTTCCGACCAGATGCGTAATCGCGTCACCGCACGTGCATCCGATGAAACGTCTATATGCAGGGTGGACTGCTGCCATAACATAAATGAAAAACATAAATGAAAAACATTACTGCAAGCTTCAATCCGGCTGCATTTATGATTTGGGCAATTCAAAAATCTCCAAAATTCAATCCATTTCAAACAACTGTTCAAAAATAGACTTACTTTAAGTTGAGAACAGGCCATGTGTGTTTTTTTACTGAATGTAACGACACTTTTCAGTCCAAAACTCAAAGTGCTTTCATATCAAACTCCTCAAGTTATTCGGGGTTATCATTCGTTTCGCGTGTTGCACAGGTTTATTGCCGTTGTCCTCTATTTTCTTTGCAAAACAGTAAATGCAACGGCTGATAGGCGCGTAAAATTGTTGGGTATTTTCTGTCTTTCGCAACGCCTACTGCACTTTTGGAATTCTTTATTTTCTTTCTTTTATCAATTTTTTAACGAAAAGTGACAGTCCTACTACCATAACACAATGTAGCCAATCAGCAGTAAGGGGTGTGTAACTGACATCATTGCCTGGGTTACATATGTGTGGGGCGGGTCTATCAAAAGAAGGTCCAGATTTTATTGGGGTAAGGGCGTGTTTGTTTAGGTGATTTCAAATATCAACATTGGCTTTCAGGGATCATACACGCCGCCTTTAAGGTACTGTAAGTCATTTTGGATAAAAGTGTCTGAGAAATGCATAAATGTGTATTATATTACAGATCTGTGTGCTCTGTTCAGCTCATTCAACAGACTGAAGAGAGATGTTTAATAATGACCTGCTGTTATATCCTCAATAACACACACACACACACACACACACACACACACACACACACACACACAGGTCGACATCTTTTTACATAAAGATGATTTCCCACACTACTAGCAGTGATGTTAGTCCATTTGTTTTGTCATTGTGAATCTGATCTAGAAGCAGTTATAATATATGAAGAGATCAGATTTGACTGACTGGTCTCAGCACGTATTATATGTTCATCAAACACCTTTCCTTTAAATCTGCTTAATCCCGCCCCCGCACCATTCACAAACACAATAACATACTTCACTTAGAAACACAGAATATGACTGGTTTATGTCTGGGTTATATATCAAGTGTTTGCATGAATTGTTAAAGAAACAAACGACATTTGTGTGAAACTTCAGCAACAACATAAACTGAACAACAGCGCCACCTGCTGCTGCTGCTGCTCACGAATCTCACAAGGTATTTTACTTCATTTAAAGTTATAATGCGCACATTTATACGTACTTATCGTCATGAACAAATATGATGTAAGGAATAATTTGACGACGGGTCTTTGCCACGTGAAGCAGAGTTACACTGCAGCTGTGTATTATTGTCAAATAATTTAAAGAACCGGAGTCAATTATTCCTCTTATACCACAAACATTGATCTGGTGGTTATTTAAAAGGTTAGGTGTGCGGCTTACAGAAAAATAATCAACACCTCTGAAACATTTCTCACCCTTCAGAATAAAGCATTCAACAGACTCGTAATATAAATATTATAATGAAGCAGGAACAAAAGTAGCCTATATAGAATAGTCTTTGTTTGCGTTTTAATGTATGACTTTTAACAGCATAGTGACTTTACTGCAGTGATGTTTTTTTTAACTTTATATATATGTATATAGGTGCTCTTCCAATTCCTTTATGAGAACTAATACATCATATAGTATTATATTAAACAGTCGTATTATAGTATAATTACAATGTTATTTTTATAAAAACATATGGGGGCGGTTTCCCAGACCAGGATTAGCTTAATCCAGGACTAGGCCTTAGTTTAATTAGGAAATATAACTAGTTTTAACAAACATGCCTTACTAAAAACATTACCAGTGTGCATTTTAAGGTAAAATAAAGGGCACTGATGTATTTTAAGATATGTCCGTACAAGTTGTTTTCAGTTTGGAGAGCTCTAAAAGCGTTTAAGTCTAGGACTAGTCTAATCCCTGTCCGGGAAACCGCCCCGTAGTGAAACAAACAGTAATCACATTGTCTTGTATAGCACATTTTGGGGTGGTTTCCCAGACAGGGATAAGACTAGTCCTAAACTAAAATAAATGTTAGAGCTGTCCAAACTGATAACATCTTGCACTAACATATCTTAAAATACATCAGTGCCCTTTATTTTGCATAAAAATGCACAAAAGTAATGTTTTTAGTAAGGCATGTTTTCTAAAACTAGTTATTTTTCCTAATTAAACGAAGTCCTAGTCCTGATTTAAGATAATCCCTGTCCGGGAAACCACCCCTTTGTGTTTACATGACATTTTCCCAAGACACACTCAGTTAAAGGGATAGTTCACCCAAATAATTTTATCACCGTCATGTTGATACAAACCTGAATAAATGTCTTTGTTTTGATGAACACAGAGGAAGAAATTTTGATAAATGCTTGCAACCAAAACCGATCATGAGCCCCACTCACCTCCATAGTAGGAAAAAAGAACACAATATAAGTGATTGGGGCTCATGATCGGCTCGGTCACAAACATCTCTCAAAACATCTTTGTTATAACCGTTTGCATATAAACACTTTTATAGGAATTTATAAAAGTGGTTGAATCAAAAAAAGAGAAACAAACTCATTTAAATGTGATGGCTCTGTACAAGTCTCTACTCTTACGTATGAAACCCAAATAAAGTTAATATTGAATGATTTACTGTCTTCTACAAACATTCTGTGAAAATATAATCATGATATCTTTAATATTGACTGCATAAGATCATATCAGGTTAAAATCAAACTTTGAAGCTCATAATCTCATCATTAGGTGAAGCATCATTGAATCACAGACATGGCATAGTGGTCAGAGATTTCCTATTATCAGTAAGAATCATGTACATAATGAAATAAAATTATAAAGATATATTTCATAGGTATCATGCACTTCAGATCCTCAGTCCCCTCTCTACATTTGATCTATAGTTGGTCTTTTTCTAATTCACCTTTTTTTCTTTAAAATGGCCCTTTTGCAGCTGATTTTGAGCCAAAGGGAAATTAAGATATTTGGTTATATTAGATGATACAGGACATATTAGAAGATGTTACTATGAGCACTAATGTAACCTTTCTATTCTCCACTTCTGTCACAACAGATTCTTATTGTCCAATGCAAATAAATGATCATTTTAAGTGTAGTGTACTGAAAAGCATCACACACAATTATTGAAAATCTGTAAGGACTGTAAGGAAGCTTTAAAATAGGGTCAGTAAATGTTAAAAAAGATGGTGATACAGTGTCATACAATATAAAGTCCAAAAACTAAACAGGGTCACCCAAAGGAGCAGAAGTAAAATAAGTACAATATAGTGAATATAATCATAGTGCATTTTATGCACGCACAATACAATCATATCTAAAAAAAAAAAAACTGTAAATAAGCCTTATGACAGATTTATGCACTTTATGTGACGCAACCCTTACGAAAATTAACCATGGTTTTATTGGTGTAAAGTTGTAGTAACCATGTTTTTTTTGTGGATTGATTACTATTAGCAAAACCATGGTTTTACTACACTCACCATGGTTAATATGGTTTTTGAAAACCAAGGTTATTTTGTGGTTAACATGTTATTACTGTTACCATGGTTTTTTGGTTTTAACCGTAGTAAAACCATGTTTAATTTTTGTAAGGGAAAATATCATAATGAATATATTTAAAATCATATATAAATCTGATTATTTGTACAGGCTTTAAAATGTGTGTATTTTCGTTGAGACACATTGGACTTAAATGGGGTAAAATAGGTTTGTATTCATTTTATCTATTTTGTAATCACACACTTTTAAGCCGATCATAAAACATAAATATTTTATAATGTTTATAATGTTATTTCTCATTTAAAAACTTTTAAGTTCACTGCCATTTCCATGGTGACTTGTGAAATCTGTGATCCATTGACGATGCCTTGATGTTGTTACCGTGTGTGTGTGTTAACTCTGGGTTACTTTCAGCGGGTTGATTGAACTAACTCTCTAACTGTGTTTTGGAACCAACATGCCCTGAGTAGCAAGTTTGGGGTTGATCAACCCAAAGTTCAGCGTTAATCTGATGGTAAATTAGCCCTGCTTTCTGGAATACACCCCTGCTGTTGGTTTAAGTCTAGGTTAAGCTAGAACCGGTTAAACAAGATGTAGCTGAATCTTTATCAACAGAACTACAAGCAGTGAACACAGAGTTGAGGTGACATAAGTGAACCCACAGTTAACAATCAAAACTTAACTGTCCTCATAAAGAAACACATTTTTTCTGTGGGAAACACAATCATCAACAACATGATGAATCTCACACATTTTATTAATATTTAATACACACATAGAAAATCCCAAACAAATGCAGGTGTATGTGCACCGTACATCAACATCTACTGCACAACAAACCAAATAGAAAATCTATCTAATATTTCCTCATCTAAAAGTCAACTCAGAGATTTTTTTACAGAAGAACCCTCATACGATGAGACGAGAACAAAAGAATATAGAAGAGCAGAATGTTTGTATTTTAATGTATGACTTTAACTCTACTGCATTAAACATTTAAACTTAATCCCCGTAGTACACAAATCATCTGATAAAGATCAATCGTCTCTCACTGGACTCCTCTCACTTCCGACAGGACTGCGTGATGGTGACCGACTGAAACAAGAAAACGACAAAATCAAGCGCATGATGACATCACAGTGTAGATGAACATCACATCCAGATGCATTTTACAAACCTCCTCGCTGGAGAACCAGATCTAGACCTCCTGACCGAGTCCAACCTACAGAACCAAATAACACCACCTCACGTAAATAAAGACATTATCATTTTATCCAAATAAAAGCAATAAAAACAGACCAGGTGCATTTATGTGTTACCTGTTCTTGGGGGCGGAGCGAGAGCGTGATCTGGATCTACAGAGGTCAACACAAAAAAAATCAACAAAAATAACTGTGAGCATCAATTATGAGCAGAAAACTGTACAGTGATGATCAGGCCAAAGTCTTCATCACACACATGCATGTTTGAGCAGTCTTCATTTAAAAACATCTTGCCCTGACATATCTGAAAATACATCAGTGCCATTGTTTTGTCTCAAGAAGCACACCAGTATTGATTTTTGTTAGATACGTTTGTTTAATCTAAACCCTGTCCAGAAAACTGCCCCAGAGTTTTCATTTACTGGAAAACAGCACCATCAAAATACAGAAAACAGATAATGAATACAAAATGAAAAGTTGGTGACAAGCAGAAGTCACCTGGATCGTTTGGGCGTCACAGATCGAGAGTGTCTGGGAGATCCGGAGCGAGAGCGTCGAGGAGAAAAAGACCTGGATCTGAGACACGAGACACAGATTCACTGCTGACAAAATCCACATTCAAATAAAAGAGAAGAGCGTCTGACAGCGCACAAACCTTCTGCCTCGACTCCGACTGTGAGAATGCCCGTGTCTCCGTTCTCTGGATCTGGACCGTGAGCGGGAACGAGACCTGTTTGAGTCCAGAGAGCGACGATACGAAAGCAGGAGGAAACACAGAGAAGAGAGAAATCAGCTATTCACTGATCATCACAATCTGACCTCACTTTAACTTTATAGATTAGGGCTGGGCTACACATTAAATATATATAAAATACAGTATCCTAAGACATTAGATAACCGTCTAATCCACGTCTAACGTCTGTATGAGAGCGTCTTTAAACATCGTCTCTGACTTGCACTTCGGTTACAAATAGGCGCTAAATTCTCATCACTCAAATTTAGTTAGTTATTTAGTATATTGGTGCATCTGATGAAAAACATTAAATATAATTCTTCCTCACTGACACAGTATATATATATATATTAACCCTTTATTCACCCAGCCCTAATACAGCATTACGATTCATTTGTGTTCAGGCAATGGTAATGATACACAGAGAGACACATTAATTGGTACTTGAAATAAACCTTGACACTTTGCAGGTCGAGGTCTAGCAGATCTAGACGATCTAGAAGTATCTATCATCAGCCGACCTCTGCATCTAGTCGTTCTCTTCGATTTCTAACGATGATCATACCGACAGCCAAATCGCTTGATTGAGACTTGATAGAAGTGTGCAAGGCGCTTTTTCTATCGTGGTCTGCCGAGGTCTCGATGTTCTTTATCAAAACCGTGGGCTCGAATCACTAGCCGAATTTACTCGGATTGGCGCTCTCATCTGGTTTGGGTTGGGGGAGGGGCTATGAATAGTTAAGTAGCAGCGGGAGGAGCCTCAGTGAAGGGGTGTGGCCGCTCGTGCCCCGGTCATAGCAGGCGATCGAACGCGTGGAATTTGCTAGATGCCTCATGAAATCGTAAAGGATCGTGATTCTCTGAATCAAACGATGAAACCTGAAAGGTTTTGACCAGGTCAGTCATTAAATGAAATCCCAAGAACAATGAAAAAAAAATCAGTTAAATAAGAACAAACGGCACCCCGACCCCCCTCCAAAAACACAAGTTAAACCCATAAGCACATAAACAGAAGAGACAGCCAGAGATTGAGCAGCATCAGGAACACTATAACCATGTGATTTTATCTGGACAATAACACTTGATATTACAGGCACACTTTACCTGCTCCGGCGACGACGGCTGTAACGGTGACAGTCGTAAGCGTAATGGCCCTTCTCACCGCACTCATAGCAGCGATCGTTCGGGTCGAAGGGACGCCGGGTCGGTGGCCGATCGTAGCGGGAACGACGAGGCATTCCTGTGGATAATTCCACGCGTACACGAGATCCACAAATCACTCTGAAACAGACCAGTAACTGTGTGTTAAACATGAATGAATGAGTCGCGTTTACTGCTGTTATTAAACATACAAGTAAAAATCACAATAATTATTTATAAACTCCTCATATTAACATTGAACTTTTAATTAAGTAGCTTCAGTCACTTGAAGACCGTTTTGAGTTTAACATCAACCTCAGATGATGTCAGTAAAGTCCAAATGAGCCAATAAACAAATCCAAAAACCGCCTGAATGATTCTTACACGAATCACCCAAACACCAAATGATAATCATTGTTTATTTACAAACATAAACATGCCGCATGTTTTCAACTTCACATAATAGTATTTGATATGAGGACGTCCCAAATCATCATAGCATGGTATACTGAGTGTCCACCATACACTCAACTGTGTCCACTGAAAACGTTCTGATCCATGAACACTACCGTCTGATATACACACAACTCACTGTGATGTTATACACTTTACTATGTGAACCTGTCTGTGAAAACCAGGTTAAGGTAAGGTGCAGAAAAAAGTTCAACTTTGAGTGAAACGCTCAGCTCATAAATGTCATTTCTCACTCAACCGTCCAATCACAGTGCAGGAAGTGCGGGACAAATATCACAACAACCAACCGGCGCATTGTTCAACAGCTGATAAACAAAGCAACCAAAGCGCTCAGCTGAAAAAAGCCAGCAAACGCCTAGGGGGCGTGCACACCAAAGCTTTTACGTCCGGGGCCGGCGCATGTTTTCAATTAATTCCAATGGAAGCTCAGCGTGTTTCAAATAAGCCAGCAGCTAGCGGTTGTCCTCCACGCTGAAAACCGGCGCTCTGTGGTTTTTCCGCGCTCAACGCGGAGCGCCGAGAGTTGAAAAATATTCAACTTTGGGTGAAAAGCTCCACTCGTCAATGTCAGTTCTCACACGGCTGTCCAATCACAGTGGAGGAGCGGCGGGACAAGTATCACAGCAACCAACCGGCTCACAGCTAAAGTATCACAGCTACCAAAGCGCTCAGCTGAAGAAACAGCTGGCATTCGGCGTTCTCAGGCGCGTTTAAAAGTTTTGGTGTGCACAACCCCCTACAGTCGGTGTCTGCCTGGCGTTTAAACGCTTTGGCGTGCACGTCCCCTAAAGTCTCAAAATCAAATCCTGATATAACGAGCAACAAAGTTTGATTTGAATCATTACACTGATTTCAATCTTTGACATGATCTTAGTCAACATTAAAGATATCAAGATTATATTTTCACAGAATGTTTTTTACATTATCTAGTAAAAATGACTTCATCTGGGTTTACACAGGCAGGTTTATTTTTTATAGTATATAACAATGCGATCCTAATGTCGAATAGGTAACAACACTCACTTCCGTATTCCATTACGCTGTACTTGCCTACTCTAAAATGTATTTAACAACAGCAGCACCTCGACACGTTCACGTGCATGACTGACAGGGATAATAAAGAGCAGGTAATGGTCACTCACTTCCCGTCGAGTCCACGCACCGCGTCCTCTGCGTCTCTCGGGTCTTCAAACTCCACGAAGGCAAATCCTGGAGGATTGCGCGCGATCCACACGGTCCTCAGAGGCCCGTAATAACTGAACGCGCGCTCGAGCTCACCCTTACCGGCCCCGGTGCCCAGATTACCCACATACACCTTCGTTTCTGACACAAAGAGCGAAACCTGCCAATGCTTAACATTATACTCAAGAGTTTAGAGGCAATAACAAGCTTAAGATTTAAATATATAAAAGTTACAGCTCTGATATATATATATATATACATCCGTCAAATCCGTGACTAACATTAATCCATACAACAGATTTACAGACAACACTGACAAGTACAGTAACGGACGCTTAACTCACCTTAATACTGAAATCAAACCTTTAACAACGCATACATTCAAACAATCCCATCTTCGACGAAATACTGACGACTTTTATTATCATTTATTACTATTAGTTGTTTGCTGTAGTAACGTTAAGTCAATTGTTCTTGAGCAGTGAGTGATCGCGGGCGCCATTACAGTTAGCAGCTCGCGCTAACACACAACTCACATCTGCATTAAACCATCACATTTCTCTGATTAACTCTGAAATAACCGAACACTAACTCTGAGAAATTAAACATTTTGCTTACACATACATTTTGTGTCGATATTTAGTCGGACTCACCGCCTCCGTGTCGTCCGTATCGCGACATGCTGTCAAATAATTATCAAACGGTCGACAACAGCAACCTGACAGACGAGACTAATCCGCGCATGCGCACAGTAAGAGAACACAAACTACATTTCCCAAGATGCTGCGCCCGAACCCGCTGCCCAATCAAGACCGTTTAGCGTGATGACGTCATGCGTCCACACGCTGCGTTTTTTATGGAGAAAACTTCGCGTGTTTATGAATTGTGTGTGAATTGATGATGATGATGAAGTGGAGTGAGATGAATCCCCAGCAGTGGCGGGAGTTTGTCAATCAGGAGGTTTGTGTAACGACTCACGATCAGCAGCGGTTTGAGGGATTCGTGTTCACCGTTGATCCCGTTTCTGCCAGGTAAGTTAAGTTAATCATCATTTCAACAAACAGGTTAATCACCACACTTCATTCTGCCGTCAGATAGTGGGCCTGTCCACAAACCCAAAAACACACACTTGCAGTCTTAGCAGTTCATGACCTATTTAGTCAAATGGTGTTTACAAAGTAGCATAGTGTTGCAAAAAAATTAAACAGAACTCATTTGCAGTATTTAAATTGAGCTTCTAAATATCTGTTGATTACTCCGTTTAATTATTGTGATTGTGTTATTAATAAAGAGACACATTCTCATCTTTGCACCAGTAAGATGCGAAACAGTTTGGCTACGTTCACACTGCAGTTCAAATCTGATCTTTTCTAGGGCTGTGCAAAAATATCGAACTATTGTGATACTTTTCCCCACGATAGTGTGCCGATATTTCGATCTCTACTATCTGTATTTTAACGATTTAATAATCCCTCTGTGTACAGTTGTTGCTGTCCAGTTTCTGTCATATACGGCCAATGTCTCGGAAGTTAGCGGGAGTAAAAAAAGGCAGAAAATTTAAAAACACCTTCAATGTATCACAGCATGCAACATACTGTATCCTATCGTGAGTCCCTTGCCAATACCCAGCCCTATATGTGACCCAGATCTCTTTATGCATGACAGTGTGAACAGCACAAACCACAGGGAATCTGATCTTTTTATTCTGATTGAGGAAGGGAACAATATTATTGATTATTCCCTGTCGCCCTTTTGAAGTGCATTCCACTTCGTCAAGTGGACGAGGTAAGTTTGTATGGACAGACCCTCGCGCCCTCGATTTTGACAGAGGGAGCGAGTCTACTTCATATGTACACTTCAGGCAGCTCCATATCCCACAATGCAACACGATTGTGACGTCACTTCAGTAACTCGCGCTTTGCACAGTTCAAATGATGGAGGGGGCGGTCTCCACTTTCCATGTGATCAAGGGCTTAGGGCGATCCATTTGAACCTTCAAGTGTTCCAGCAGTAGTGGACACTCGTACAACGTAAGCAATGACGTACCTCCGAGTGAACGAGACTGAGGGAAGTTAGCGAGGGAAGGTCATAAAAACGAACTGGAACCCAGGGCTGGTTTACTATAAAGAATCGATTCAAAAGAATGATTCATTTAGGACCCTACTGAAAAATCCAATTAATACCAGCATAAGCTGGTGGGCTGGTTTTAGCTGGTCTCCCAGCTTGGTTTAGCTGGTCTAGCTGTGTTTTAGATATTTTATAAGCTTGTCTAGCTGTGTTTTGGTCACTTTTAAGCTGGTCTAGCTGGACTTAGCTGGTCATGCTGGAAGACCAATTGACCCACCAGCTTTGCCAGGCTGGAAGGACCAGCTTAGACCAGCAATTGCCACCTAAAACCAGCTTCCAGCTTATGCTGGTCTTTGCTGGATTTTTCAGTAGGGGAATCATATCCCCAAAAATGTGCCAACTACAAAAATAGTATTTCTTATGTTTAGATGTTTAATAATTAACACATATGACTCCAGATCAGTGGCTTGATGTTGCGTGACATGATGTTGTGTTTTATTTACAGTGTGGTGCTGGTGAGCTTCCAGGGGACTGATCGGGCGTTAGTCAGGGTCATTTTGGGTCACGCAATTAGAGAGGTTCAGGTCCTCAGGAGCGGATCAGATGAGACAGACAGACGGATGAAGAGTCTGTTTATATCAGACACAGCGCCGGCTCTCAGCCCGGATGAGCTCCGGTCACGCAGGGAGAGTTTGCGCGTGTGGCTGGAGAAAAACCGAGTCCCGGTCACTGAAGATGGGCAGGATCTGTGTGTGGCGAATGTGCTGACCATCAGCGCCCCCTACAGGCCTGGAGACTGCAGCTGCGCCAATGAGATCATACTGGCCAGAGTTCAGAGTCTAATGGAGAATAATCCTTACACTAACGGATGTACTGAACCTTCATTATCATAAACATCTACTGGATTATTCATATCAGACAGATTCAGGTTTATATAAGAGATGTTGATATAACACACATGTACACATGTATAAAGTATTGGACCCCTTTCACTTTTCTCATTTATTTTAGATCTTTTTGTTTCAAATTCAAATGTTTGTAATAAATGTTTAGAGGGGAATGCATGAAAACAAATGTTTGTATTTTTAAGGTCTGAGGGTCACGTCCAGAATAGCAGAAGGTGAGCTGTCAGTATAAATAACAGGATGATGTTTCTTTTAATGAACCGAGAGCCAACCTTCTGATCTCTCTGATAAAGCCAATACGGAAGTGAATTAAACTGCAATTCATCGACTGGTTCTAAAAGGGAGTCAATTCCCATAGACCTCCATGTTAAAAGGCCCAACTTTACATCCAGAAAAATAATGTTTACAACCTGGTACAAAAAGTGTTTTTGGTCTGTATAGCTAATTTTGTCCTTCATGACAACTGTGAGGGGGTGCATTTCTTTGTAACTCATGTTTAAATTATATTAAGCCTTAAAGTTCTGCATAATTAAGGACTTGGACACGTCTTTATGCCTCTCCCGCCTCTTTATATCCAGCAGCCATATCACCCTGTAGCCCAAGACAGCTTGCCCACTGAAGCTAAGCAGGGCTGAGCCTGGTCAGCACTTGGATGGGAGACCACCTGGGAAAACCAGGTTGCTGCTGGTAGAGGTGTTAGTGAGACCAGCAGGGGGTGCTCACCTTGTGGTCTGTGTGGGTCCTAACACCCCAGTATAGTGACGGGGACACTATACTGTCAAAAAAGCACCGTGCTTCGCATGAGACGTTAAACCGAGGTCCTGACTCTCTGTGGTCATTAAAAATCCCAGGATGTCCTTTGAAAAAGAGTAGGGGTGTGCCCCGGCATCCTGGCCAAACTTGCCTACTAATCATCCCTCATACTAATTGGCTATATCACGCTGTCTCCTCACCACTAATAAGCTGGTGGGTGTTCTGGTGCAATATGGCTGCCGTCGCATCATCCAGGTGGATGCTGCACATTGGTGGTGGTTGAGGAGATTCCCCCATTCATATGTAAAGCGCTTTGAGTACTGAGAAAAGCGCTGTATAAATGTAAGGTATTTACCCATTTTCAGATATCCACGAGTGATGCGCAGCCAAGATAGCGATGGAAAGCACCGACTACTGGCTTCAAAAAATGATCTTCACAAACCTATGTGTGCAGTCACAGATATTATGTCCATCTTTATTTAGTCTATGACACAAACACAGGCATTTTTAAAACCATAGCCTTTTCTGTGCAGTTTAACCCATTCATGCAAGTACCAGGTTACTGAAAACTCCTGCTAGGTTAGTGTTGTCCTAAGTTTGTTAGAAACTGTGGTTGCAGTGTCATGTACCCGGTGAAACCGGAGTTTTTGGCCTGTGATGATGATGTTTGTGCTTAGGTGAGACTCTGATGGCTTTTTGGTTAGGGATATATGGCCTTCTGTTGGTTTGCCATTCATACCAGGTTTTATGTGTTCATGTGGACTAGGCCTGAGATAAAGGGAATCTAGACTTTAGTATTCATTTTACACCGAGACACTTTGTAAAAGAGATAAAGTCTGCATTCTTGTGATTTCAATAACAGAGATACCATGCTGACCTGTGAAAGCCAAGTGATCAATAACTGGTTTTGTATGAGACCATAAGGGGGTCGGCACACCAGGATCGGTGACCCCTGGTCTAAGGCAAAGTGATTAATGGATTATAACACACAGTGAGAAGTTTAACTCTCTGAGAAAGGCTGGAAATTAATCCTGAAAAAGAGTTTCATCTTCTTTACATTTCACTGCTGCTGCAGAAACTTACCTTTATTTCTTCTTTACACCATTCCAGCATCTATGGCAAGATATTCACGGCGAGAACCAGTTAATCCAATCACAGGTTGGGTGTATCTCCAATTTATCTAACTTGCATGTTTTTGGCCTGTGGGAGGAATACCTTTATTTCACACCTATTGTTTTTTTCTTTTAAGACAAACGGCTCTGGATTAAAGCACCTGCTTAAATGCAAAAAAATGATGAATGTTTAGGAAAAACACTGACTAACATTATTCATCAGAGAGAAATAAAACTAATGTTAATATACGAGTCCTCTGAATTCACACTGAAGAAACTCATCAAGACATTTTCATCATCGCTTGTGTTTGACATACAGTGGTAGAAACACTTTTATTCCCTTGTTTTAAGAAGGCAATTGTTGTTGTTTTTTTACATACTTAATGGCAAAACAGAAATGATTGAGAAAATCAAAGTTTTAACACATAAAGGACAATCACTTGTGTTTCTTGAATATTTCTCAAGTACCTCTTTGGTGTGCGAGGGTACCTTAAAGTCACGGCACTCTTCAGCGTACTGGCTCACGAACACTTAAAGTCCTCGAGTCAAGACATCGGCGCTATCCGCAGTCCCTTTTTCAAGCGTATTGAGGTGACACGTCGCATCAGTCTCTGTCTCCAGCCATTATTAGCGCCTCCTCTCCATTAGGACAAGAATTATTTAACAGGCAGTGAAGTCTCTGGCGCCGATTCGGATGCACGGCCGCAGGTATTTCTTGTTCGTTTCTCAGTCCGTCCGGCTACGTGCAGGAAAAAAGCGGCCCAACGCACAGACGGAAATAAAACGAACAAAACCGATGAAATGAAACCGACGTGGAACGATGACAAAACATAAACGACAGCAACATGAAAGACAATAAACGAGACAAGTGTGAATGGCTGGGCAGGCATCTTTAACTTGATTTGCACTTGATGAAAACACAATCGTCGTCTTAGAATGACGCATTAAGTGTTTTTCGTTCGTCCTCTTAGTTTTGCTTCAGGAACGATTCGAGTCCTCTCGTTTATGAGGGGTTGGCGTTCTCCAGGAGCGCCGGCCCGTCACGGTGCACACACGGGTGAGCCGACTCCCTTTTGTAGGTTTTGGGTGGGAGTTTGGGGATAGGCGACTGGGACGTGCTCTGCCGTGGCGGCACGGGCGGCCCGCAGTCGGACGGCGGCGGGGACGGCAGGTGTTTCCGTGGCCCCAGCGGCGACGGCGTCTGCGGCGGGTGCGGGCTGAACGGAGACGGGGGGAAAAAGGTCTGGCTCAGTTCGGATCGACGGCCCTGCGGTGGCGGCTGAAGGTGGAGCGGGGAGCTGGAGAAGACGTCCGGCGTTCTCACGGGCTCACGGGGAGGCAGTGTCGGTGGGCTGTCGGGGGGCTCGGTGAGAGAGTAGCGCGGCGAGTAAACCTTCGATGTGGGCTGCCGCGGTGGAATCGCAGGAGGGCTGTCTAAATGTTTCGACATCATCTGAAATACAGACACACAAACATTACACATTACAACAAAATTTCATCACATACTTTAAATCTATTTATTAACACAAACTTTTACAGGGTTAAAGTTTATGCAAAACTTTTATGCACGCCAGGACGATCAAACCAATAAGACTTTAACTTTGAGTAAATCTGACAGAAACCAGTTTCAGCTTGTGTTCTGTGTAGATGAATTATCATTTAAATTTGCCAGTCCTTAATAACTAATAATGGCAAATCATTACTAGTAATAAAGTTCAGAGGTCGCAGTGATGGGCACCTTTGAGGGCGATGACTCCGCTGGGGCAGATTCTGGGCGACGGCGTGGCGGGACGGGTGGAGGTATTGGGGTGTCATCGCTCCTGAGGAAACCCACCATAGATGACACAGAAGACGACCCTTAAAGAGACAGATAATATGAGTTACACATACAGACACTCAGTGATGACCTCACATGACAATAAACACATCACACACACACACACAGTGTAATGATGGACATCAAGAGATCAGGAAATGCTACTCATATTTTGGATTTTTTTGCACAGAAACTTAACAGCGTACAGGTTTGTAATGAGGGTGAAAATGAGAGAAAGTGAAATTTTCTGATGACAGACATGACAACACTTTTGATTATGAATGACCACAGACAGACAGATGAGACTTCATATTGTCCCATTTAACTTTTACTCATGTTAGGAAGTTGTTTTTTTACTTCTTTATTTGCCTATTTATATTCATACAGTATCCTGACAAAGTCTTAGGTCACCACCAGCAGTTTTGTTGTTGTAAAATTCGTTTTAATAATCATCTATAATTATTGTTTTATTTATTGTTGAAATAAAACATGCACAATATAGCTTTACAAAAACAACTCCTCTAATGGAGACCTAAGACTTTTGCACAATACTGTATGAGGTCATGCTCTCGCAACTGAGAGACAGACAGTGAGAAAGAGAGAGAGAGAGAGACACTGACAGACAGTAAGAGAGAGACAGACAGTGAGTTTATACTAACGTGGGCCATGAGGCAATGCGACCGGTGCAAAAATACTGTCACTGTCTGTGAGAAAGCAGAGAAAATCAAAGAGAAAGTGACAGATGTGTCTCACTCATCTACTATCAGACCATCATAAGACCTGATCTACACATACAGACTGATTCAGGATCAGCAGTGACACATTAGTCTCCTAGTGAATGAACAGTTCATGTTAGTTAGTTAGTTTCAATTATCATTAGTCAACATTCTCAAACCACAAACTGATAATCAGAGAAATAAGGCTGTGCAGTGATGTCAACACTTTCATAAAAATAAAATCCTAATACTTTCATGTCATCTAAGATGTTTATGTCTTTCTTTGTTCAGTTGAGAAAAAATTTAGTTTCATGAGGAAAACAATCAGGATTTCTCTCCATCTACTCTCTATTAGACCTCAACAGTTCACAGCCCCAATGCAGCCCCAAACAGCTCGAAACAATCCCAACCGAGACATAAGGGTCTTATCTTGAGAAACCATCATCATTTTCACCAAGAAAAATAAAAAACATTCACCTCCAAACCACAACTTCCTGTCTTGCACCAGCTGTGTGATGCCCCAGCGCGACCTTACGTAATCATGTTGAAAGGTCACTCGTTACTAGGGCTGGGCAAAAAGACGAGCCTGTCAGTCATTCATTTAGTGCTTAAATGGCGATTTCAGGTGCTTCATCGACGTTGAAGCCACCTTCACATAAAAAGTCAGAGGTATGAAATCATTCTCAAGCAAGACGACGATGATAGTGTTGTGGCTTTTAATTTCTTTTTATTAATTAACCACTTGTAAACTACTGTTTTTTTTATTAATATAGTATTTGTATAAAATCTTTATTCATTGAGTTGAATCCAGAATCGAGTATAAAATCCAACCCGAGAACCGTAATCGAAATTCAATCGAGAATCAAAATCAAATCAATCTGGAACATCTGAATCGATACCCAGCCCTACTCGTTACATATGTCAAACACACTTTTTTAAACAATAAACTGACACAAAGACATTAATTAGTATCATTCCTCATACAATAATGTCTGAATGCTCCTCTATTTCCACAATTGTAAACACTGGAGCATTAGTCATACATAAGGTCTTACTGGCGCCTCATACAGCTAGTGCAAGACGAGAAATTGTGGTTTAAAAGTACATATTAATTTTTTTTTCTTGCTGAAAGTGACAATTGTTTGGTGTTATAAAACCCTTATGAGATCGTTTTGAGCCCTTTGAAGCTGCATTGAAACTGTAAACTGTGGAGGTCCACTAAAGTCCACTAGATGGAGAAAAATCCTTCATTTCTTCTTGACTGAACAAAGAAAGACATAAACATCTTAGATGACATGATGGGGGGAGTAAATTAACACATTTTTTTTTATGAAAATGAAGTAATCCTTTAATAAAATTATTTATATTCTTATGAAGAATTATAATTATATTAAAATGATTAGAAATCAAATAAATGCTTATTATACTACAGTGTCATTGAACGCATGATTCTGATTGGCTGAGAACGAATTACAAATCTACAACAGTGATTCATGCAGTCCTGTGCTTTATGGCATCAAATATTTAGTGGAGGTAACTTCAGTATAATCAAAAGATCTCAACACAGACCTCCTTATAAGTGTGTGTGTGTGTGTGTGTGTGTGTGTGTGTGTGTGTGTGTGTGTGTGTGTGTGTGTGTGTGTGTGTGTGTGTGTGTGTGTCATTCACATACTGGAATGAAAGGGACTGGACGGCCCCTGTGGCGAGTCAAAGACACTGCAGATCTCAGTATTGCTGGAGGCAGCTGATGCAGGTGGAGGTGTCAGTGGGGTACGAGGGGAATTCGGGGCGGACGTCGTGCTGCTCTCCGTCTCGCTGTCCGGTATGCGACTGTAACTGATCTTACGCGGCTCGTTCTGCAGCGGCGTCGGATGCCGCATGGTGCCCGGGCGGACGGTGGACGGTCGAACTCCCGGAGACTTCAGAGGCCAGCTGTACTTCTTTGCCTATGAGACCAGAATCAGTTTATAAGAAATGTTTTCATGTCTTATTGCCGTCACGTGACACAGGCTTGTTGTGTTTACTGTAGAACAATAAGAACAGGGGTCTGTTTATAACAATAAATAGATTTACTGCATCTGACTGGAAATCAGACGACTAGCAAATCTCAGTTCAAGAGTTCCCTTCAGAAAACACTTACAGAAAAGCAAAAAATTCAAACTAGTTTATAAATCTGCACTTTTCTGCTTGTGATGTGTGAGCACGTTTAATGTGAACGTTCAGATGATGAGGTCGTGTTACTCTACGTGTGCACTTACAAATCGAGGCAGCGTGCGAGTGTTTCGAGGTTCAATCTCCAGAGATTTATTAAACAGATAGTCCGCAAACTCTTTCTCCATCATATCGTCCATCGGGTTTAAGTTCTCAAAGAATTTCTGAAAGAGAATAAATTCATTATATATCTCAGTTTTCACTCTGACTCTTAGACGTAAATAAAACACAGACGTGACATCAGATGTAAATCTCACCCGTATGTCGTTCTCCACACGTAAGCAGTACGGCTGATTCTGATACTGCTGGATTTCTCCGGTGATTTCTGCCACTTTCCGACGTTTACTGAAGTTGATCAGCTCTCTGCCGTGTCTCTTCAGGAAGTCTGGATTTCCTTCTTCCGTTTTCAGAATATTTGTTAAATAAATCTCTAAAATGTTTCAAGAGTCGCGTTACACTTTGTTGTTTAATGTGTCTGTGATACAAACATCACATTTTACTGCTACAGTGATAACGCTGAATTAGGTTATGATGAAACGTACCAAAGAAGGGCACACACGGAGGATTGATGGACCTGAGTTTAGCCAGATATTTCTTATAATGATCTTCACTGAGATCATGAGCTTCTTCTAGAATCTTCTTCTGTCTGCTTGGGATTTGCTGAAATAAAACCATCATGTTAATCTCAAGATTCACCTTCATCACAGTACAGAACTGCATTTACATCTTTAGACTTTAACCTGGCAAAAATAAAGGGGAGAGCGCGGCACAATCTAATGCCTGGCTTTGGCTCTATTATACAAAAAATATTTAAGTTAGATGAATCATTTTTTTTACACAATCAACACACACATCTCTGCTACAAATGAACACTTAAAGTTTGTTTGTGTGATCTACTGTTATCGTACAATTACACCGAAAGTGAGAGGAGTGGAAACACCTGCTAGAAAATTTTTCAACACAAATAATTCAATCAAATTCTGTCTATATACTAAAGGTGGATATTGTTTATATATCTGACTATAATAGATAGATATCCACACATTCATTCATCCATCATCCTTCATCTAATCATCCTTTTTGCAGCGATGAATAGAATTAGATTTGTTTGAAAGGAAAAATGAAAATTGTGAGTTATTTCCCCTGATATTCTATTAAAGTTATCATTTTGATGAATAGTATTAACATTGTTTTCATTATCATTGTATACATGAAGTTTAATTCTAACATTGTGTGACAACTAACCCCGCTGTGTAAAAATGTGTTCAATCGCAGCTATCAGTTACTAGGAGTTGTTGACATGTTTCAAAATGCTGTTATGTTTTAGGTAACAAGATAGAGATTAAAATAATATAAGGTTGGATTTGGTGACTTATAGAAATGTACTTTTATGTCTCCAAAATACTCTTTGTTCAATATCTTAACCAAAACACATCAAAACTTTTCACAAATTCTCAGAAGATCTTCTGATAGTAAGAGAAAAAGCACAGATTGCTCGCCCCTGTAGAAATCTGTGTTACAATGAACCCTGCGTTAGTTTGTGCCCTGCTCGCACCTATACTGTAGTTTTCAGTAAAGTTCGTGGCTTGCCTCCCCGTCTCAATGTACCTCAAGGTTAGGGTTTGATCTCTGTGAAGTTTAGGTTCACTTACCTCAAAGGTGTGATCGAGTCGATACACAGGAGAAGAGTTCATGGCGCTGACCACCTCCAGAACGCCATTAAAGTTATTCAGCTCCTGAAACACCTGCAGGATCTCGATGATCCGCGACACGATGGCCACGCGCTCCTCCAGGTTCTCCGTCTCCACGATGCACCTGAGAGACGAGAAGAAACCTTTAGAGACTCGAGAGCGAAACCGCTCTGAACCAAAGTCAGAAAAGCGTGACGTACTTCTCGAACCACAGCGTGAGGTTAGTGGTGTGACGAATCATTCGCAGCAGATTGGGTGAGTTGATCTCTTTGTCTTCTTTAGTCCAAACGCTGCCCACCAGTTCTGACGGCTGAACCGCCCTATAGGAGGAAAATCAAAGCTGATGATTACTCTCATACTGATGTGACTTCATTCAGTGCACGTGATGGAAGAAATGTTTACATGAACAAACTCAACTTCCTACAGGAATCGGTCACAAATTACTGAAAAAAACTGACCTCATGCAAATATTCTTGAAAATAACAAACCCTCTGCACCGCTGACCCATAGACCTCTACTGTGTGTGTTTGTGTGTGCGTCTGTGTGTGCGTCTGTGTGTATGTGTGTACACAATGGCCTCATGGGTAATGTAGGTGAGGTGGTGATCTTGGGTAAAACACTCACTGCCTGTTCCCACAGAGATGAAGGAAGTGTGTGTGTGTGTGTGTGTGTGTGTGTGCGTGTCACAGCTGTTACGCTCCATTGTGTTAAAATGGTTCATTTTCTTCAGAGACAGACGACAACCGAGCAGAAAATAAAAATACAAACAGGAAATCCAGCAGTTTCCCTCATAATGAAAGAAAGACAATAAAACACTAACTGTGTATCAACAATAATGAAGCTCAACATTATATTTCAGCCAAAAATCACAATTCTGTCATCATCTATCTATAGTGTCGTCTTTCACTGACAGTTGATCTGTTTGCATCGCTCTCTCTTAAGCCCTTTTCACACACAGATTACAGAAAATACACTGAAAATGTGTCCGTTTTTTTGGTTTGATTTTTGGTTGATTCACACTGCCAATGATTTTCTGGAATCTGTGCGTGCATTCACACACATCCCATAAAGACACGTTTTCTGTAGCATCTAAAGTTTGATAATTATCTGTGATTTCTCTCAGGGAATCACGCGCGTGCATTTTCGTTTTTGATAAGATGATAATAAGCGTGTGATGTCTGTTCTGTAATACTGGTGAATGATCTCAGTTTCAGTGTTCACAGATCTTTACTTCAGTCCAGTTTGCAGATTTCTCGTCATGATCTGTGTTTAAATCTGTTCTCTGCGTCAAAGATCTGAATCATCATTTCTTGTTGCAAAGACCTGCGCATCTTACTACAGCACGCACCTCACGGCGTTGTTTCGGTCTCTTGTTCACACAGAATGTTTTCTGTGAATGTTACGGCAATGTTAATACTGTAGGTCCTCTTTACAGGAGCGATCCAAGAACATTTACAGGACGTGTTTGTGTTCACACAGAAGACTCTCTGACAATTTAATAGGAATCTTTTGGGACCAAAGTGCTGTGATAATGAGGTTTTATAAAGAGAAATCTCTCAGGTTTAGAGAGAGACGAGTGATGACAGAATTGTTTTGTAAGACATGAGGTCACCTGTAGAAATCAGACTCCAGGAGCGTCAGCTGTCGGGCGATCTCGATGGGGTGAAGGGTCATGAGATCAAACTGATCGGTCTGACCGGCTTTACAGAGATGCCATTCGATGGGTGGAGGCGAGCTCTCAAACGTGATGTTGTGACTGGGACCGTTGGCTTGAGCCTGTTTCTTTCTCTGGATGATCTTTGTGATTGACTCCACCCACTTCTTCATGGCCTTACCTGCAGACGGATCACATGACGTTAGAAACGAGCAGAAGAAAGTGAAATCTCATTGCTGTAAATCTTTCACATTTTCACAACATTAAGAGCTTCAGATGAAGTTTGTTTCTGTACCTCTGACCATTCCAATGAACTCCTCCAGTTGTCGTAGTAACTGAGCGTCTCTCTCAAAGTCATAGAAATGATGCTCGACCCAATGCCTGCACACATTCAACACCCTACAGACAGACAAAGAGACAGACAGACAGAATGAGATTATTCACAGTATTGTTTGAGATCGGTGTGTCTAGTTTCTATACGCTGTATTCAGTCCACCAGCATGTTAATACCAAACTGAGGCTGTGAGTGATGGACGTCCAGAGCTTTTATCTTATTGTTTAGTATCATGATGTTTGTCATTCAGCCATAAAAAATACATTCGTTGAATCGTTTACAAATTTACAAAGAACCTCAGAAATCATGGATTGCTAGAATGAGAAGGGATGTTTGACCTCATTTCAGATGATAGCACATTGTATGCATAATATCTGTTTTGTTATTTGCCTGTTTGTTGGCTAATTGCTAATTTTCTCATGTTGTTGTTAGCATATTTACTTTTCTTTAAAACACTAATATACTCCTATAACTTTTCTCCTGTAAGTTTTTTTAAGCACATTGACGGGGATCAACACAAGCTGGATTAATTTCTAACTAAATAACATTTGTACATTATGGAGTTCCCTCACAGCCTCGACTGAATACAGCGAATCCTTCAGTTATAGTTGATGTTCTGGTGAAATCTGTACGGTGTTACTGCTCATGTGTTTCCCAGACAGGGTTTAGGTTAATCCAGTACTAGGCATTATTAAGATTAGGTCATTTAAGAAGTTTTTACAAGCATACCTGACAAAAAAACCATACAGGTGTGCATCTTAAGACAAAACAATATCACTCATTTATGTTAAAATCAGTCAGAACAAAGTGTTTTTAAATTAAATCAGCTCAAACATGTATTTTAATCTGTTAAAGAGTTTGTGTCTCAGGTGAAGTTGTTTGTACCTGAGCTGTACGGGCTGCACAAACTCCTTACGGAAACGTTTCAGTTCAGCGCTGAGCGGCTGTTCACCGTTCTCAACGGCCATCTGATCCGCTTCTGTGGGTTTGGGTTCTGGAATATCAAACCTGCAGTGCATACACAAAACAAACACACACACAACACATACAAAACACACACACAGTTAAATCTTCCCTTATGATGAGTTGAAATAAATGAATTATAATAACCTGAATTTGTCACGTGTGTATGTGTGTCAAAGACATTAAAGAAATAAACGGAATATGGAATAAAATGTAGATATATAATGTTGTAATATTTTTATATAATTCATGAATATAATGTCGATATATAATGTAAATATAAAAACTTAACTGAAACTACTTATATATATATATTATATATTATATTATATAATGTGAAATAAAAAAAGTAGTATGAAGTGTTTAAGTGAGTTTCACCTCTCTATCAGCAGATCCAGAAGCTCCTGAGGTCTGCAGAACGATCGGTACGTCGTGAGAAATGTTCGGACAAAGTTTGGATCTGTAAAAGATTCAACAAAGATTTTCTTTTGTTTAATATGAACATACAGAGCATCAAGAAACTAAATATAAGACTGATCTCTGCACTTCTGTGTTTGTCTTAAAGATGAGAAAACCTTTGGCAGATGTGTGCATTTATGACAGGCAGCTTTATTATTATTGTTTGAATCTACAGCATCACTACAGAACCGCTGAGAAAGATTCACTCACAGACTCAGAAATCATTCAGATGAGTTTTCACTGTGATGGATCTGTGCTGTTCTCAAACAATAGACACTCATTTATAAACAATCAGCTGGAACTATTCTCACCAGGAAACAGACACACTGCTGACGCACAACACACACGTACACAACATGCACACATCCACAACACACACATAACAGTGTGTGTGTGTGTGTGTGTGTGTGTGTGTGTTAGAGGTCTTCGCTCACTGATTATCTGTTATTCTCTCTCCACCCAAAATGATCTGCATTTATTACACACACACACACACACACACACAGACACGCACACACACACACACACAGTTGTCTGTTTCCTCTTGTCTTATTAGACAGCAGTAGGTGTGAGTGGTTTGAGATTTCAGTGGAAAACTGGGTGCTATATTTACCTCAGAGACGCTCTGGTACAGGAAATGTACTCGGGGGACGCCCGACACAAGAATTCAGATTCACTCGCTCATACAGACACAAACACATCCAATCTTATTACTATTAAAGATTTCATTAATCAAAACAACATTATTTTGTATTGCTGTGTTCTCGTGGTTTTTGGGTTTAAAAAACACATTATTTACCACATACCATACATTATTGTTGCTCTATAAATCCCTGTCATTCTGAAACTTTCAGATTTTTTACAAAACTCATCAATTTGAAAAGCACCGTGTCCTCCGATTGGCCAGCTAACCAGTACGTTGTGATTGGCCTGAATAAATACCTCTGACATCAGCCGGAAATGTGAGGGAAATATATTTGAAATACAATAATGACAGAAGTAAATACCTAACCCTAACTACCTCATCAATACAAACCCAAGCTAATCGATCAACTTTACCAGCATGGCTTGATCCGAACATAACAGATTGGTAAGATAAAGATACTAAAACATTAAAACCATGTCTGCATTTCTGATCGTAGAAACAACAAACAACACGCGCGACTCTTCACTGCTCAACACTTGTGTTTGAATCATGGTTTAGTCAGTAGTAAAATCTTACAGGCTGTGAGTCAGAAGTGGGCGGAGTTAAGATAATGAGCGTCGTGTCAACATCAACAGACTGAGGAAGTAAACTGTTGTCTACAATCTGTGTGTTGTTTATACATGATCTAATACAGTTGTTCCCAAACTTTTTCAGCGTGCGGCCCCCCTTGTGTACGGTGCATTCCTTCACAGCCCCCCAAAGAAAATTTGTGACAAAAAACTGTTCTAAAACTCAACATTTTAACTCTTTCCCCACCAGCGTTTTTTTTTTAAAAAGTTGCCAGCCAGCGCCAGAATTTTTCATGATTTTCACAAAAGTTTAATGCCTTCCAGAAAATGTTCTTCTTTAAATATATAAACAAACAATATATCAGATGAAAGAACAGACCCTCTGCTTTCAAACAAAAAAACCCGTTTCATCCTACCTTCATTATTTCTCTTGTAATCACCTCTCAAACATGGGAGGGTTTCTTCAAAAACACCCAATTTTGAGCAAAAAGCTGAGATAATTCCATTTTTGTGAAGGACTTTTGATAGAGATCAGATGCAGAGCGATCTTTAAAACATACACAGAGTTCTTTCTCTTTCACGTGAGGCGCTACTTCCGGGTTGTATAAGTTGCGGAATTATACAAAATTATACAAAAAGGTAGTGCTTTTGGTTAGTAGCCTTATATTTTAGGTTTAATTACACAGAATTCATGATAAATTAATGTATTTCATAAAATGTCATAAAACTGGGGCCCCCCTGGCACCATCTCACGGCCCCCAGTTTGAAAACCACTGATCTAATACACACTAAAGGCAATCATGAATCTGATAATAGGTGCTCTTTAAAATACTTAAATGTGTGTCATTATTTAAAGTCTCTATTATTATTCAACCCAAATATTTCATTTCTGAGCGTGTTTAGAGTAAAATCTCTGATCTGGATGTGTTCCTGACACAAGCTGACACTAAACCAACACTAGTTTACTTCAGAGGATTTAACCCCACAGTACAATAATAGATTCATTAATGTTCATTAAAGCTTCATGTTGAGAGATTTATTAGAAAACTCTGTTTAGTGCCTGAGCTTCTGTTTAAAGAGTTTACACACAACACAACAGACACACACAGACACACGCACACATGCAGATAAGAACAGATGGATGAAATGATCAGAATGAGACCTCTGGTGTTTGTGTTGTTCATTCAGTCGTTCTTGTTGTTGTTGAGATTCAAACTTGTGTAATAATTCAGTAATGCGCATTAGTGAAGCAACAAACACTGCTCTGAGATCTGACCACAGCAAATCCTCAGCCAGCGGCTACAGATCACACAACAACAAAAACGCACAAACGTCACCTCCTGATACTCACCGGCGTACATGTGAAAGGTCAAACGCTCGATGAGCTTCAACACCGTCCCGGCTTTCATGATGGGAATGCCGGATTTGGACTGAACGTTCTCCTCGAACACGATGTTCTCCTCCGAGTCGGGCTCTGCGAATCGATAAACCTCGGCTCCGGGAAGCCTCATCTGCTCCTCTTTCTCCTCCTGAAGCATGGCCGTGTCCAGCATGCGCTCCAGCGTGGAGCGGTACTGCAGCGAGATCAGCGCCGCCATCCAGCCGTTCTTCTCCTCGGCGGACTTGGCGGCAAACACCACGCTGTTCCCATCCTTCAGGATGATCTCGAAGGCGTGCCGATACTCGCCCTCTTTATCGTCCTTATCGTTTATCTGCACCTGTCGAACATCAAACCAGCTCGTGACCGTTTGGACTTCAACTGCCATTCAGTACGTCCATTATTGACCTTCATCATCTTTCCACTTTAACCCGTTAAACCATCCAACCATAACCACCCGTGACGTTCATGTCATGTATCTAGCCTGAATAAATCATCAGAGGTCTCCTCCACCCACCTTCCTCATGAAGAACTTCTCCTTCAGACGGTACTCGGCCACGCTGGCTCCCGGCAAACGCGGCTGACCGTGATTGGATTTACAGCAGATCATGAGACCGTCGAACAGGAAGATGTGACGCTCGTGTTTGGCGCCCACCCTGGTCAGCGTGCCCTCCATGATGAACTCATTGCAGCATTGGCCGATGTCTTTCCCCTCCCAGCCGTCGATGTTCCTCTGAATCTCATTCATCCTCTTGATGGCCAGATGTTTGCCCTTCATCTGCTGACTGTAGAAACGACAAACCGACTCGCTGGAGGAGAAAGAGAGAGAGAGTATTAGATTAAAACATTAGCATCACAGCACTGGAGAGGAAACTAATCTCTGGACATTGTTTGAAAATGGACGTCTACTTGCATTGTCTACACTTAAAGTGAATCATGAAGGTTTAACACTGAAACACTTCTCATTGCCTAATCTCACTTTAAAGAAGATCCTTCCAGGACCTGAAGGAGACATGCTGATTCTTAATCATTTGCTAACATGGGGTGAAGCAATGATGTTACATCATAAGATTATCTCTCGTATAATCTGCATTTAAAAACAACGTGGTGTGTTACAAATCATGCAATGACATTAATAAACATTAATGAGTGAAATACAGAAGTCTGGAGCCATCCGTGTGTTTTTAAGGATTCCCAATCTAAGACAAATGTCAAATTCTCTGACTTTCATGGACTAAACAGCTGAATTTTCATGACCCATCTGAGTCTGATAATGTAGTGTACACTGTGATTTTATAAAAATATAAAGCTCAAATGCGTGAAATAAATAAACAATACCAATAAATGGAAATCATTGGAGGCTTCAACCTGGACATTCCTTATGTCACAACATTTTGATAAATGCAACAAAAAAAAGTTTGCAGTACCCTAACTGACAACTAAATCCCTGATATTTCATTACAAAAAATATTCAATTCTTTGACTTTCAATGACTGGAATAAACCTTTAAATATTCTGTGATATTTCAGCATTTCCATGACCTGTGTGAACCCTGAAGGACACGCGTGAGGTCTGAGCAGATTAAAGAAGAGCGCCACCTTCAGGTCAGATCAGCTCCTCCACACCCTCTTTATATATAGACATCATCAACACAATGTGTCTAGCGCTGTTTAACAATACACCAAAATAATAAACAATCACCTTCTTCAATAAACTAAACTTTACAACTTCATTTCTGAAAATCAGCTGAACAAACACAAGAACTGCTGAGTGATTTTACAAACATAGAAATATCTGCCGATGATGATGGTCGGTTAACTCGGGACAAGTTAAGTCTTTGTTCTAGTTTAAACACACACGAGCCAAAGTCAGACAGGAAGTGAATTCATACATCAAATACATCGTCTAAAGACTCAGTTAATAGTCAGTTAATATAAGGTGAAAATAAAACACATACCGTAAGATCAGCCATCCTTTCCCCATATAAGAGCGCATGAAATCACAGCAAACACCAACAACACAAAACTAAAGAAATGAAGGTCACTGAGACCTTAAACTGTCATTATTCATAGAGTCCATCAGGAGAACATCAAGAACATAAGAGACGATGATGAGAGAACTATATCATTGATGAAGAGAGATTCTGAAGCCAGTATGCTGCTCTCTCTCTCTCTCTCTCTCTCTCTCTGTTGTTTTGAGAACAATAATAGTCGGGCGGCCCAAACCCTGACGTAACGGCCCCCCCTCCCAGTGTCCCGGCTCAGGGGCTATTTTAGGGTCAAAGGGAAACACATGAGGGGCTGATGGGTGGAGGAGCTCAGGACTGAGTGTGAGTGCATGTAAGTGTTTATAATGTTTGTGTGTGTGTGTGTGTGTGTGTGTGTGTGTGTGTGTGTGTGTGTGTGCGTGAGTGTGTGAGTGTGTCTGTGCGTGTGTGTGTGTGTGTGTGTGTGTGTGTGTGTGTGTGTGTGTGTGTGTGTGTTTATATGTTTAATACCTGAGTCGTCTCTTGGCCAGACTCTTTGAACAGATTCTCTCCATGCTGCTCTGTAGGTTTAGTAAAGCTGTGATGGCCTGTTTCAAACACTCTTTATCCTCCTCATCCTCACTCTTCTCCTCCAGCTGCTGTTGAGCACAGACAAGATCACAGTCAGCAAATTCATTTCAACTGAATATTAATTACTAATCAAGAGAGAAGACATTTAACAGTCAGTAAATGAGAAGAGCAGAGGAGCGTACATCATTTATTATATGTTCATTGATGAAGTATTGTATTATGTCTTACTATCATGAGCGTCTCAGGTGATGAATACTGACAGATGTTTAACATTATATTGGGTGATTCTCACGAAAACTTGGTTTTAGAAATGTCAAGCATGAAAATGTAAAAATTGCTTAAATTTACTTTTTTTCCCACCAGACATTGAAAAACAAAGTCTGGAGTAACTTTTACTTATCATTTAACACTTTTTGTAACATGATTAAAAAAATTAGTCCTAAAAAATCTCATTACCGCAACAGTCAGAAAACATCAACACTGACATATTTTCAAAATGACATGACAAACCTGAAAGAACATAATTTGGAGATTCTGCACATGCATTTAAAATCAAAGTATTATGCTTCTATTAATTAAATTAACATTTAATAAGCATCTGTTGCGGTAATGATAATCAAAATGTCGTGTAAGCATTCTGACAAGACAATATTTCAAATTAACTGTAAAAAATGATCTTACCTGGTAGCAGTCTTGAAGTAACTGGTCCATGTGCTTGGTCACTCAAAATCAAACTTTATTAAAATTCTGTATGTGTGCTTAAACTGTTCTCAAAAAGTGTTGCGGAGGATGAGAACATCAGGCATGACCACATAATTTTCCTAATTTTTCTTCATTATTATTATACATGAATATTCAGTAAATATTTTTTCTGTCATCTAAAGTAGTCTAGCAAAACATCCATTTATTTTTTTTTTCTTAATATTTTTGTGTTAATTTGATTAAATTACAACATAACGCATGTTCAAACACAGCTGGACACATTGCGGTAATGAGAATTTCAGCAGAAAATGAGATAAAATTTATGTTGAAATCACACATTGTGCAAGGTAGAACACAGTATTGTGTTAATTCTGATGCTTTTTAATGTTACTATATTACACATTTTAAAGCTAAAATCATTAGTGTTTCAATGGTTTCGTGAGAATCACCCTATTACTGCCATACTCAACAGTCAAAGATTTTATTATTTCTGCTCAATAAATCCCCCTAAAAGAATCTAGCAAAGCAGCTTAGGGCTGTTGGGATGTTGAGCGGCTCTAGAATCAGCAGTAATGCTCTGTAAGGTCACATGACTTATAGTAACCACAAAAACACAGTGACTAGAGTTCAAATGCGGCGACTAGAGTTAAAACTGAATTTTGTAGTAAATGTTACTTTAGTAAAACCCTGGATATGCCAATAATAATGGTGTGGCAAAAACCATGGATCATTTTTCTAAGGGTTGGTTGTCTGTCTGTCATTGGTGAGGCTCGGACACACAACGCTTACCTTTAATATCTCAAAGTAATGAAGACAGTGGTAGACGGGGGTCAAGAGTAACCGTGGTAAAACATACTGCACTGCTTCTTTGAAGCCCTCACAGATGGACTGGAATGAAAAAGAAGTTTACTAACACACACACACACACAGACTGACCCCAGAACAGCCTGACCATCATCTAACGGTTTGTCACCGGACTGAATAAACAAACACAGTTCATCTTCTGGGTGTGTGTCTGACCTGCAGGTATATGGCCGCTCCAGGTTTAGAGAGTTGACTCAGGAAGTGATCGTGAAAGCCGCTGCGCAGGATGTCCTGAGCGTACGTCTCATACGGGTCAAAGGCCAGCTCCTGAAAATGGCCAACACCCGAGAGTTAATAAATGACACCCGGCACGCCCGCCGTGACCTGTATTGTTACAGAGCGAGCGAAAACAAGCATTGGCGTGTTCAAAAGGACACGGGGTCAGGCGGTGTAAAGTGTTCAGGTACAGCGGACGGCCAAGTGGTCTGAGAGAGTCACAAACTCAAACAATGACTTCATGACCAACACTTAACAATAGTGCCCTAAAGATAAAGTTTTGTGATCAGAGTAAAATCAACAATCACGGCTTGACCAAAATTAATCACAATGACTACAACATGTCAGATGTAGGAGGATTAATAATGTAAGGAATAACTGACGACGGCCCGTTTAATTATTAGAAAGTAATGCACAGCTAAGGTGGAAAGTGCAGTCAATTATTCCTCTTATATCACAGACATTGATTTGGGGGTTATTTTAAAAACATTTGACAGGTCAGGTGTGTGTTCATCCAAAAATAATCAACACCTGTGGAACATATCAACCAGAATCAGAATAAAGCATTCAACAGACCAGTGGCATAACTGTAATAATAATAATATTGTTTTATCTGTAATGGGTTCTCCTGATGCGTTTAATGTTGAATGTCTCACCTCAGCGAGATCTTCAAAGCAGTTGCCCACCAGCGGATGAGGGCTTCCTTCATCCGTCATCTCCACCGTATCCTCAATCAATCCCAGCAACTTCACAGACACCTCGTGAATATCTACGATTCGACTAAAGATGTTCTCCACGTCCTACAGGCAGAGAGAGAAGAGTTTAGTTCACCTGCAGAAGGACGAGGAGGAGCGTGGTTGTGATGAAGACCTGGAAGACTCACGTGAGGTGAAAACAGCATGGTGTTGGAGGCGAAGGGCTCGCGAAACACTTTAATGATGAGGTTGAGGTCTCTCAGATACTGTCGTACCTCGGCCATAAATGCTTTCACCAGATCATAGTACGCCTGCTCCTCAGACGCTGACGGTTCTTCGTCCATCAAAGGAAAAACACTAAAGTCCTCCTCGACTTGATGGAACATGTCCATCAACACCTGTAACCATAGCAACAGGGGCGGAGCTTGAGACAGATCATGACTGACAGGAGGAATTAACCCTGGGTTAATGGGACTTTGGTTATCTTGACATGTTTCACTCTAATCTTTATGACAAAACAACAATAAGTAAACTCTGATAGGGTTCCTCTGACTTTATTTCTTTCATTAACATTTATATATTTGGCAGACGCTTTTATCCAAAGTGACTTTACTAAATATACATTTTATCAGTATGTGTTTCAGTATTAGTATCATTTATACTGAATATTCAGTGGTAAATAATGTAATATTAGATTAAATGATTTAACCATCACATGGATCTGATTACATCAGCAAAATAGCAAAAAATGTATCACCAAAGTAAAAGACAAATTGAGCGATTTTCGTCATGTGTGATACCTTATCAGCACACATGGCCACAGTGATGTCCTGCTGCGAGATCTCATAATGCCGAATGTTTCGTACATAATTCCCAGCCAGCTTCAGTATATCTGCAGAGATGTATTCCAGCACGGCCACTATATACACGGACACCTGATGGTCAATTTTGTACCCCAGCACCTCCTGAAAGAGAGAAGAAGAGACTCACAGGTGATGCTGATGTAAGTGACAGGAGGACTGTATTAAACTTTAGTGACCTCTATAGGACATGACAGACACTGCAGAGAAACTCACACCACTGATCTACTGTATATAAATGACTGGATTGTGCATGACGTCACCATTGTAAAGACACCGCACGGCCATATTGGTATACCCAAACATATTATTAAATTAATAAGACGTTATCAGATTTCAATGATAAAACACTACTTTACCAGTTTCTGCTTTTATATCTGAAGTCTCCCTGTACATTATTACAACGCAAACGTCCTATACATAGTTATTTATTTAAAGTTGTACATTTCACTTTTTAAACATTGAGTATTTATACACTCATCTTTATTACAGTATCAGATCAGAGGACAGACTGCAGCACATTTATTATTAATGACAAACGTGTTCATTCTGAAATCTAAATAAATAATCACGCTTTAAGTACCGTATGTGAATGCAATCATCTGCTGGTTTTGTAGTTATGTTATGTTATACAGTATTCTTTTTGTTCATACAGTAAAATGCGTTAACGATGTTAATGAAATATATTTTAAAACAGTTAAGATAATGTTTTAAATGGTTGTTAAACTAACATTTGATTCAGCAATATAAAAACAACACAATTTAAATTCCACTGTGCTTATAAAAGCCATAGATTATACGTTTTTATTCCGAGAAATAACGCTGACTGTGTTTGCTCTTAATGTCATAAAACTTTATTTACACATCTGTGTCATACAACAGAATGCAGCAGACACATTCATCTTAACATTTATATAAATCCCTTTTCCTGTCCGATTTAAACATAAACACTGCAAATAACATCAGAATTAATTTACATACACATATCCTAAAAGTTACTCTTGTGTGACCGATATGCTGTAAACCGAGTGAATTTAGATCATGATTTTGAGTGTAAGTCAATGACGCCTTCTGCTGGTTGGGAATAGCATGATGGCCGCTCGAACTCTGCGATGTCTTCACTTCTTGCTGTTACAGTAAACATTTTATGTGCACATACACACACACTTAATTAACTGTTTCAGGTGTGTTTGATTAGGGTTGGAGCTAAACTCTGCAGAGAGGACCAGGATTGGTGACCACTGATGAAGGACATTGAGTCACATTAAAGGAATAGTTCACCCAAACTCGCTCGTATGTTTTTCTAAACCCGAACTTTCATAGTAGGAAAAACAAATACTATAGAGGTCAAGGAGCACCATCAACTGTGTGCTTACTATCATTTATGGAAAGAAACCCATTCAGTTTATGGTAAAGAATTGCTGACAGAATTTTCATTTTTGTGTGAACTATCCCTTTAACTAAACAGCATGATAGACGTTCAAATATAAAGAGTCGCGTGAGTGCCGTACCTTCAGAAGCGGATGGATTTTATCCACGGGCAGCGCTAGAGGATTCCTCCTCTTCCTCTTCTCTATAGCAGCCTGAGCGTCCGCGATCGCCCATTTCTCAATGGGGTGAGGAAAACTCTTCTGCACGCGCTCCTGACAAAAACACACAGACACAAAATAAGAGACACAGAAAGAGCCGGAGGAGATGAATCATCACAGGATAAAAGTCACGGCACGGGTCTGAGACATGAAATGATATGAGCTGAGGACACATCAATGAAGACACAAACAAATGCTTGAACATCAGGTGTGTGATGGTGAGGAGATAAACCAGCTGAGAGGTCTGTGGTTAAAAACTTCACCAGTAACTAAAGCACCTTTCCACCTCAAACCAGTCATCTGTAAGCACGCCATCCAAACGCACAAAAACAAAAAAGTTCAAATGAGTTAGTTAGTGATGTCTATGACTGAGATCATAAAGAAGAGAGATTAAACCGTCTTCATTTACACACAGAATAACTCAACATTCAAAACATTCATTTCAATATTATAAATGTTATTAAAACTCTTACACGTTTCTGCTTGATCCACTTTATCCTATACTGTATACATTTCTTTGTTCTGATCAACACAAAGGAAGATATTTTGAGAAATGTTTGTCCTATGCAATCCTATGGAAGTAAACGGGGTCAACGACAAACATTTCTTAAAATATCTTCCTTTGTGTTGATCAGAACAAATACATTTAAACAGGTTTGTAATAACATGAGAGTGAGTAAATGATGACAGAAGTTTCATTTTTAGGTGAACTATCCCTTTAAAAATCTAAATTGGGTTTTGAAGGACCACAATTGTACATTGATTGTAATATAATGTATTATTACTTTTATATTTAATATATATATATATCAATATCTGTCAACAGCAGAAGATTTAAAGAGTCTGTTTACAGCTATCATGTCATCAAAACAATCCCACGATGCTCAGTATGATGATGTAACACACGTCTTGCATCTTGTCAGTGTTGTTGACATCCGCTTACTGTGAAGCTTTAACAGTAAGCTAAACTTACTCAATTTAAATAACCTCAGTAGCAAAAACTGTTGGCAAGTTTAATTTATTTCTTTCCAATAAAGTTGACTCAAAACTCTGCGTTATAACTCTTTCCTACACGTAGATGTTTTAGTAATAAGCAGATATAGTTTATATACAGTAAATATTGCTGTTTATTCCTATGCAGTGTTAAATGAGTAAACACAAACTAAAATGATTCAAACGTGTTGTTTTGACGTGCTACATACAGCGCATGATGTTGCATATATGAAACACACGGTGAAAGGTGATAATGTGCTCGAGCAATAAGATGTAATGATGCGGTTGTCATGGCAACGGTGTTCACCTCCACATCCTGTACGGTCCGCGGCTGAGCCTGACACAGTGTGTTAAGCAGCACCAAGATCAAACCCTCGATGTACTGCAGCGCCTCCTGCTGGGACGACAGCTTCGGGTGAACCTGACTCAGCACCTGCACACAAAAACACAAAGTGTTAGGACTTTATATTAATGACTTTTATTCTGTATAACTCAACCCTTCTGCTATTTTTACTATTTCTCTCTGAGTAAGCAGACTGCCTGTCTCACGTCACATCTTTCTCTCTATCATTGAGATTGAATTTGAGATTGTATTTGATAAGCTGGATCAGACCCCTATTTAGGGTTAGTGAAGGGTTACAGGTGATGTACTCAACCCTCAGCTCTGAATAATGAAGATAACTGTAATGTATTATTGTCTGCTGATCAGACGCTCATCATCTGAGTGTTCTTATTATTAATATTAATGATTGTGTCTGTTTGGGGAAAGTCTGACTTGACACAGATGTACAGTAGAAAGAAACAGCGCTGTAACATCATCTTAAACAATACACACTGCTGTGCTGTACAGTTGATCCACACACATTCATGTTTGTTTATTGGGTACCTGACAGTGGATGAACTTCAGAAGGGTGTGGAGAAAAACGCTCACTTATGAGAGGAATTTAACCCTGAGAAAGCTCAGCTAGTGCAGGCCTGCATAAACTAACACTTAACTTAACTTAACTTCAACTAGAAGAGTTCATGATGACAACATCTGTGCTGCTTTTACTTTCTGTTTTGCCTCATCTCATGTGTCTGCTATTCCACGATTGGATCACATGACTGTCATTTCATTCCCAACATTCCTGTGGCAGCTCTGTGACACGCTCATACTCACCGGGAATCTACAGTACTGTGTGTGTGTTCATTATTATTACAGTTAATTACAGGAATCTTTAAATGAATGTTTATATTTCACACTGAAACAATGTAAAGTAACAAAAGATATAACTAAACATCTTAATAATCACTGATGTCTATATAACTGACTGGATTGAATGTTAACGTAATAGCGGGAGGTGACGCCACCGGCGGCCATATTGGTAAGCCCAACCTCATTGACTTACATTTAAAATCATGATCTAAATTTACCCGGATTACAGCTTATCAGTTAGTTTATAGGATATAGTTTAGGATGTGTGTATGTAAATTAATTCTGATGTTATTTGCAATGGTTCTGTTTAAATCGAGGAGGATAAGGGATTTATAGAAGATGTTAAAATGAGTGTCTGCTGCCTTCTGTTGTAATGACACAAGTGTGTAAATGCATAGAAATAAACTTATGACATTAAGGGCCAGTTTCCCAGACAGAGGTTAAATATACAGGACATCTCATCTTTTATGGCTTTTTACAAGCATGCAAGTTTCCATTGAAATTTGGTTGTTGTTTTTATATTCTGAATCAAACTGTCATTTAACCACTGTTTAAAACGTTCAAAATACATGCTCTGAACATCATCTTAAAACATTTTACTGTACGAATAAAAACAATATTCTATAACATAACTGCAAAAACAGCAAATTATTGTACAAGATGAATTCAGCTGCATGCACATATCTGTTCTTAAAGCATACATTTTACTTTAGCATACTACAAGCATACATAAGTACATTTCTCAATAATAATGCTGATATGTAATGAACATGAATGTAACTAAACTTACTCACTGTTTAATGAGGAAAACAAACAACTTTAAAAGACACACTATGCAGCTATTTTACCTTAATATAACAGCTTCAAAGTTATTTGTTATTTAAACAAAGTCATAGTAGGGCGAATTATACTTCTGTTGAAGCTCGGGGAGGACGCCCGCTAAAAAAAACAGCAACGCAAGCTTGAGAGGAGCGCCCCTGACAAATCTCGCGAGAATCACGACTTGCTTTACGGCAACGACGTCACACACGTTAGGCTTGTTCGACTTCGTGTGGCGCTGCAAGAACCGACTGCCGGATCACGTCAAAGTACCGCGAGAATGATCCGAGACGGCACTTTGATGTCATCCGGCTGTCGGTTTTGCAGCACCGCATGAAGTCGATCAAGCCTATAAACAACAACTGCACGCGCGAATTTGAGCCTTGAGACAAGAGTCCCACTCCGTCAGGTTTTTACTCGTTGGCGTGAGCTTAAAGACAGCACTGGATGGGATGCTGATCTGGCGATCTTGTTGATGGACTAGTAAGTAAATCTCTTATTTGTAAACTTGTTTGTGGTCTATGTTGTATGTTGTTGCGCTTGCTTGTAGTATGTCATGCAATTATCATGACAACAGTTGTCAATATCTTACATAATTATCAGGACATAAATAAGCCTAGAGGTTGTAAATACTAGTTTTAACATGCACAATTTGCAAACTATTATGATAAATCGCAATAATCATGTATAATGACATTATAACGACCAATGTTATGAAATAATGCAACGTACACAATTAACTTTTGTCATGGCATTTTGTAATGTTTACAAGAACACACATGAAATAATACAGTAGACATAGACTATAGACTGTTTACTTGTGATTTAGCTGCAATCATGTAAAAACGTTATAAGCCAGCAAACGCGGTAGGCTACTTTATAATTATATGCCTAGTCTACGCTTGGAATAAACTTCTTATTATCCTATTACCATCATCTGTAGTTTAGTAGACTATGCAGTAGCCTAATTTTTGTATGAAATTGTGAAACATTACCTGGCCATTATTTTTGGAGGTGTACAGAGTACAAGTATTCCTAGCAACTCTAGGGGTCGCTGTTTGACAAAAATGCTGAAAATGCATAGAGCGTCTTTAAATAAATAGCTGTACATTCTTAGGACATTTGTGTTGTATGTACAGAAAGTACAAAAAGTCTTCAGATATAAATGCAGAGACTGGTAAAGTAGTGTTTATCATTTAAATTCAGATAAGCTGAAATTAATTTAATGAAATGTTTGGGCATACCAATATGGTGGCGCAGTGGCTTCAATATTTGACATCATGTGCAATCCAGTCATTTATATCCAGATGAGTGGGTTAAACACACTTTTGCAGTACTACGTAATAATAGCCACTATTAGTCATGCGGTACAAGCCATCATCAGCCTCGCTGCTACTAGATATACAATCAGACATTAAAAACCCAAATCAACAACTAATCATGTAAATATAACAGCATTATTTCTAGCATCAACCCACATCATTCACTACAAATGAAAATCACAATAAATCTTATTTAAGCTGGATGACACATTTAATGTTAACATGAATTTAAAACAGGCTTGTAGGGAATACATGAGCACATTTAATAGACTCTTACTATGAGGAGGGTTTTGTTCACTTGTTATGTTTTTCAGATGAAGATTATCTATCACATGTGAATCCACAGCTGTTGTTAACTACTCTGAACTAAAGTCTATAAGCACTGATGTTAGGGATTTATTCTCTACTAGACTCATACTAACTAAGGTGTTGAATGACTTAATATAATACTGTTTATTAATATCAAATGACATACAGTCTACAAACCATCACACTCTACATTGACAAAATTACTGACCGTGACCAATATCAATCATTTAAAATCTGTCTGGCCTTATCAAGAAGTATAAACTTCACTTCAATGAGTTTGTTGAAGAAAACAAATCTACCATAAATACCACTAATCACTAATAACTGTGTTTTCAACATGTTGACCATCCACATGAACATTTCTATGCTTCACTCATTTAAAGGAGACATTTCAGGAGACATGTTTTTTAAGATGTCAATTAAAACTTTGATGTCTCCAGAGTACACATGTGAAGCTTTAGCTCAAAACATCATTTAGATAATTTATAACATGTTAAAATTATCACTTTGTAAGTGTGAGCAAAATGTGCTGTTTATGGGTGTGTGTCCTTTAAAATGCAAATGAGCTGATGAAATGCAAACACACTGATCGCCATAATGGTGGTTTGTTGAAATTGAAACTCAATCGTGCTTTCAATTATTTTCTCGCTCTGTACTAAAGGTCAGTGCTGTGATTGGACAGTGCGGATTAAGGAGCGGTATTATTATAATAAGATCCCCTTCTGACATCACAAGGGGAGCCAAATTTCCATGAGCTATTTTTTCACATGCTTGCAGAGAATGGTTTACCAAAACTAAGTAACTAGGTTGATTTTTATTTTATCACATTTTCTAGGTTAAGCACTGGGGACTCAATGATAGCACTTAAACATGGAAAAAGTCAGATTTTCATAACATGTCCCCTTTAAATGAATAAGATCTAAATATAGCGTCTAGGTGTGGAGCTCAGCAGGTATTGTGAGACCCGACCAGGCTGCTACTTGATAAACAGTGAGAGTCTGATCAGTTATCAGACAATGAATTCTGTACTTCCTGCTGTTGCTATGGATTCAATGTCAGAAGAAACACTGTCATCTTCAGCACACACACACACACACACAAACACACTCACACACAGTCTGTATAAAGCTGAAACTGCATTCAGCATGCTGCCATTTTGGATCCAGAGTACAGTCCAGAGAAGCAGCTTGATTCTGATTTGCATCATGAAAATGAAAAACCATGATGACAAACGTATGAGATCTGAATCTCCATCTGATAATCTGTCCCGATTAATCTGCATTACATGAGCACAAATATGACAACAAGGACCTCACCATTTACCTGCTGAAAACCAGTTTTAAACAGCACCAGTCAACTATCAGAAGAGTTCATGAACCATCAAGCACTTTCCAAAATCTACAGAGATCTGATTTTATTTAGATCATTACATCGATGTTCATGAAATAAGACCCCAGAAGGAGACATGTGAATAGCAGGTGTGACACACATGATGATGTTGTTACCTTGTTGAGCGAGGGCACCAGAAGTCCTCTCCACTTGGGCGCGTTCTCCTCACTGTAGAAGTCGTACTGGAAGGGCGCAGCCTGCATGACTCTGGGTCTCACATTCACCTGAGCTGCTCAAAACATCCAGTCCGAGAGAGACAGAGAACACACCTGCTGCCTACAGTGACCATCGCATCCTCACCCAAACCTCCGACCTGAGACCATCACAAACACCACACAAGAGCTGTGGGCCAGATGGAGAGCAGTGATGATGATGATGATGATGAACAGTGGTGGGAATGAAGATGATGATGTTTATGGACAGCAGAGATGAAGGTTATAGACAGGGGTGATGAAGATGATGGACAGATGTGATGAAGATGATCTCAGGTTCGTCAGTGGCTCCTCGTCATGCGTTATTTGTCTGATACTGACGCGATATCGATGAGTCTGATCAGGATGTCATATATAGAGAGAAACGTGTGTTTATCTGTTATAACGCTCTGCTAATCAGCGCATGCGCATCATCTCCGCGTTTAGGTGGATGCTCGCGCTCCTCGGCATCAGTTATTGATGAGCTATCGATCAGATTGATCGGATTCAGGCTGCGGGACTCCAGGCCGGGACTCGCTCGAAGAAAGGCTGTTCTGTTGTCTCTCGGTGTTTTAATGCTGATGTTTAATCTGACGAGGGCGTTTAATCAGATGTCTGATCAGATGTCAGTGTTTTATTGATCCGCGTTCATTCGGGCGGTTCGTGAACATGCGCAATAAAACGCCTCCAAAAACTGTCTAAAACTGGGTCCCGCGGGGCTCGTGCCGCTCCACATCCACAAAAACAAACACACGGACATCAGGTGACGCACAAAAGTAAAAACTTTGAGAAAACTGAAGATGTAAAAGAAAGAGCCTGTCCGCTGTTTGAAAGAGACGAAGCAAAAACACTGAGCGTGTAATGACGCAATGACGCACGACGGCGCAGACCAAACTAATAGATCGCAAACACACTGTTCACAGACAATAAAATTTCAATTTTTTATGACTTTGTATAAATTATGAGGACAAACGCAGAGCGAGTAATACAAAAATGCATTCATTCTAAATAGACAGTAATTAAAAAAAACAAATGTACTGGCTTTCATGTTTAAGGAAAAACTATAACATTTTCTCATGTTTAAAACTGATAAAATGATTGATTCCAAAATCAAATAATTTTATTGAATATTGTCTTAAATTTGACATCACTCCCACTAAAAATTGATGCAACAACGTCCAGCTGTGTGGGGACAAAACTAAAAGAGCACCGAGATACCGATCACACGTCACGTCCATCACGCATCAAACATCTCAGTGGCTGTGATATGAATAAACATGGAGTGATTTCTTCACCTAAATCACTGTAAAACTACAAACACGAAGAAAACACTCAGTTAAATAACACATGATGATAACTCTATTTAGCATGAATAAATGTCAAAGTCCGTGCACTGTCATGCAGTGATCCGGCAGACATGAGGGCGAACTCCAATTTACAGTGATCCTCCCTATACCCTATTCCCGTCGAAGACCAAAGCTCTGGCTGTGTAAACTCTGCAGGGAGTAGCGCAGTTGTGTCTAATAGTGTGGCCGATTAAAATACATTTGGCGAATGGAGCCATGAAAAACTCTTTAATTTTCTCTTTATCTGGAGAGACTTTTCCGAAGTGCCCTTCAAGGGGGCAAAAACGCCGTTTGGTATTCTCCAATGCAGCAGCAAACGGCGCGCGGTAGTGACGTCAGCGCGCTGACATATTTGCGCGACTGGCGGGAATCTGTTGCATCGCAGTGTCAACAACTCCGAAGTTTATTTTATTTCATAGAGATTTATTTTGATTTACTTTCATTCGTAGGTCTGGATTGCTTTATGTAAGCGCATATCTGAATTTATTATTCCAGTTTGGAGGTCAAATTAACGTCAAGGGAAAAAGATTAATTCAATATTAATAATACATTATGATTATTATGAACATTTATAATATATTCTATTATTTGAGTATTAAAATGATTGTCATCTCTGTTGATATAGAGTATGTGTGTTGTGTTTATATGCAGGAGGAGATATGCAGGCGTTTTTGAAAGGTGCTTCATCACAGAGTGTTAAAGCTCAGAAACCATCATCATCATCATCAGGTGGAGAGAAGAAACAGAGAGCTGTTCCCTGGGTGGAGAAATAGTGAGACATAGTTCTGTTATAATCATGAGATGGTTTATTTATTTATTATGTGTTCTTTGCTAAGCTAAGCTGTTGTAATGAATATATGTTCACTAATAGACTATATGTTCACTAATAGACAGGTTTGGTCATACTAACACCTACTAAGTCATAATCTGGTGATGTTTTTGATCTACAGTAGACCCAAGTGTGTGGATGAAGTTGCCTTTCAAGAGGAGGTGGTGGCAGTACTGAAGAAATCTCTAGAGGGCGCTGATGTGAGTGATTTTTCACCGTGATGCACTACATCTCTCTTCTTCAGTGGGTTTTAAAGGTGCCAAACTATATTTATGTAGGCATAGATGAATAATAAGAGCTCTGTTCATGTTAATGACATATCATGAGCCTCAAACACGATTGTTTGCTCCTCCTTATGTAAACTTAAGGAGCATGCAAAAGGCAGCTGGAAAACAGATCAATCTTAACATAACACCAACTGTGACGTTACAGTCGAGATGTACGCCCAACATTAAATTAATTACAATGATAAAAACAAAGTTGTGACTGCTGAGTTAGCTCTATATGCTAGTTAATGCCATATGCTAGTTAATTCTATATGCTAGTTAATGCTAGTTTAGGCTGAAGTTCTACTATTGACGCTACAGTTACGTTTTGCAGGTCCATACTGAAAAAAACAACACAAATTTAATACTCAGAAACGTCCATTAACAATCTCCAAACAATTGATTATTCCTCAAAATCTGATCCAGACTCAAACATAAGATCTGTTTACACACACACAGAGCTACTGAAGGAGAAACAGCTAATCAGAGCAGAGCTCAACATTATTATTCATGACTCTTTCAAATAAGGTAATAATAGACCATTTCATTATAAAGACAAATCCTAGGGTTGTAAATGAACATGTAAAACTGACTGTGGATCATTTTTGCACTTAATAAAGCCACAAACCTTCTGTGTAGTTATCAGAGAATAATTGAACAGATTATTACAATGCATTTTTTGGCACATTTAAGTACTAAGGCACCTGGAAAATCTTTTTTTGATAATTGAATGTAAATAAGGAACAATAAGAGAACCTCGCATGTGCACACTCTCCAAAGCACAGAATCTGCTCTTTCTCTCTCACACAGGATTATAACACAAGTGTGCTCACAAACAACATGTCTTCTTGTTACCACACTTCATTTTAAAATAATCTGTAGAATAGTTGTATACTTAAAAAAAAAAAACACTGTCGTCATTATTTGTCCTGGACTTCTACTTTTAAAGCTAGGGATTAATCGAGTTATTAACAAAACCAGTAGTCATCAAATGCAGAGGTAATTATTCAATGTAATAAAAGAGTTTAAACATTCATATAGTCTTACAAATACAATCGGCCCTTTGA